>NC_092385.1:5229399-5551847 GCF_030028105.1 Mobula birostris | reverse complement strand
GCTCCTTTGTTTTTGCAACATTGAGGGAGAGGTTGACTTCTTGACACCACTGTGTCAGGATGATGACTTCTCTGTAGGTTCAGTGTCGTATAGTCAACACACATTCATACCTTCCCATTCTTCTTCCTCACCACCACTATGGGTGATGCATAGAGACTCCTGGATTCAGTGGTAATCCCAGTTTCCACAGATGCTCCCAAGCATCCTCAACCTTGGCAAGTGCCAGTCACCGAGACCTTTCTCTGAAAAGGGTGTCCTACATCACTTGGATGATGTAGCGAGTACTCTTGGAACAACCTACATCAAAGTTGTCAGGAGAAAAGACATCTTCAAACTTCAACATCTTTGTAAATCTTTTCCACCCTCCAGGTACCCAGGAGTCACCAAAGTGAATGACTTAGCTGTCAACTTTACCTTTCCAGGAGATGTTTTCTCTCCTGCTTGTCTCACAGGAAAATTAGACATTACAGTCACCAGAAAAAGGTGTGTCATCAGCATTTCCTGCCTGAGGGTGACCTCCTCTCTTGAGGTGTTCCTGACAATTACTGTCATCCTGTTTACTTGTACAACTGACAGCTTCTACAGTTCGAGCCTCACTGGTACACCAGCAAGCAAGTGTGACTCCTCTTAGTGGTCTTCCGGTGCATCCACCAGGAGGGCCTCAGTATCAGGCTTTCTGGGAAATTTGAAGTTTCCTGTCTCTGGGAAATTCGGAGTTTCCTGTCACTCTAGCGACTTCCCCAGGCTGTATCACGACTGGTTTTGACTGGGTGTACCACACAGTTTCTCGTTTGTGCTCATCATCCAGCCTAGGATGGGTGTGCACTTCCTCAAAAGCAGCTCTGACCACAAGGAGAACAGACAAGGCTTTCAGAAAGCTCTCTCAGACTCTCTCCTTGCAGGCTCCCACTGGCTTCCTCACGATAGGAGTATTTGTTTCCATAAGAATTGAAGCTTCACCCTTCTCAACTGGGTCCAGACAAATTAACACGAAAGTATCAAGGACCTCAGCTACTCCCACATCTGCCTCCAAAAACTCCAATTTCAACCATGATATGGGTAGTCATCAGTACTAAGTCACCAGATCTCTAGGGCACTGAGATGTCAATGGTAAATGCAAAAAATACTGGTTGTATAAGTATCTGTACAGCAGAGTATTACGTAAATGGCAACAATGAATATTAATCGAGACAGGTTATATAAAAATAACCAAACATTTATTAAACATGGATAAACAATAAGGAAAAAAAAAACAAACGAAAAACTTGAAGTTAACAGATGTGCAGCTGTTCACCAACTCGCCACTCGGCTCTGGTTCATAAAGCGTTAAATGCTTAAACAGTTCTTAAAGCGATACAGTCAGGTATAGTTCTTAAAACGGTAACTTCGAAAGTCCAACAGATTTACACGTTCAATTGGGAGAGACTTCTCTGGAGAAGGATTTCTTCACAGACGCAACTTTACTGCTGGTTCTGTCCACAGGATTCACGATGCCGAAAATAGTTTAAATCAACTGACCTTAAATTCCTTTAGAGAGAGAGAGCACCTTTTTGCATGAACTACTTGCTCTTTTTGGCAAGAGTTATCCTCGATGCAGGTAGCTACTCCTCCAACGAGGACTCAATAAGGTCGATCCTTTATTAAACTGCCAAACGATGCCAACTCCTCTCGGTCCTTCGATTCTGTACTTCGATAAATTCTTCACTCTCCTTTCTACTGTTTAAATTGGGTAAATCAACACATTTAGCAAAAATTTCCTGTCCAAATAATAATGGTATCTTGCACAGAACGCACACTCCGTTTTAAAAATGAAACTGCGCCACCAAAAGCAAACACACAACAGAAACGGAGATACAGTATGTTATACCTGGAAATCTACAAACTCAAAACCCCTGCGTGACCTGGGTCGACCCTTATATAGTCATGAGTCACATGGCATCGCGTGACCTCACATCGGCGGGAAAATCACATCAGGTGACCTCCAAAAGACCATTACATCATTCTCACAAAAAAAAAACACATCTCCTTGAGCATGTAGCAAGAGTAACCTGAGACCCTGTGTCAAGTATGGCTCTAGCATAAATACCCTCGATCTGTAGGGGTATACTGGAGCTTGGCCCCATGAAGCCTTCAGGAATAAGGATTTTCACTTTAGCGTTTTCCTTGATAGATTGATTGGAGCATGTTCTCTGTCTCCACCACCCCCCCACCCCTGCACCACCACCAAGACGCCAGGCCATTCCCTCACCAGGTCTCCAAAGGTTTCAAAGGTACATTTAATGTCAGAGAAATGTATACAATATGCATCCTGAAATGTTTTTTCTTCGCAACCATCCACGAAAACAGAGGAGAGCCCCCAAAGAATGAATGACAGTTAAATGTTAGGACATAAGTGGCAGCAAGCAATGATCCCCCCCCTCTCCCCACCAGCAAAAAAAAATCCATCGGCACCCACCACCGAGCTCTCAAACGTGCAGCAAAGCAACAGCAGAGACACAGACTTGCAGCACCCCAGAGACTACTTGTTCACCTGGTATTCGACATACCACAGGCGTGCGTGTGCTCCCCCTCTCCCCCTCCCTAATGAGGGAGAAAGAGGTGTCCCCATTTCACAGTGAGAGGGGAGACATAACAAACAACTAGCTGGTTTACAATGTTAAAAATTCTTTGCGTTGCTTTTTCCGAGCTCTGTGCCTGAAGATCTCAGGTCTCTGGGCACACAGCCAAGGATCTTCTGACTCCCACAACACACCAATCTCCTGCTGTGAGACAGACCTTCGATCCGCCTATCTTCAGAGCCATGAAATCTCAGACCTCTGAAGGCGAGTAAAGCTCTTGCCGCACCCCTGGCGTATCGAATAACAGCCAGCTGTGAAACCCTGAAAGTGGGTCCTATTCCCGCAAAGAACCATAGTCGGTGTGTAACTCCAGGTTAGGGTCTTCAAAAGTACCCTGAAAGGGAAAAATAGAAATATTAAAGATAGAAATAGAGCTGTTTCTGAAGATGCAAGCAAAGGAGTCTCAGTTAGGTGCCATTGATTCTCATAAGACCTCTGCATCTTGGGCTCCATCAAATCATGTTTTCCCACTAGATTGAATCCTACAACTGGTTCTCGCTAGTGTCTTCTCTCCTCATCTCCCGCCAAACCAAAACAAAGATCAGTCGTAGAGTCCCTCACAAAACCTCTCCCCACCCCCGCAAGCGTTTTCTAGAACCTCCCAGTTCCACCACCCTAATTGAATGACGCACATTTCTAAGCATCCTTTCTTTAATGGTAGCCCAAGCAGGCTGAAAGCAAAACAGACTGCTCTTACAGAACTGCTAAAATGAAATGACTACAGCATAGCAGTAAAAACATGAACCAGTGCGTTACACATTAAAAACAAACAAACCAACATTCCTCCAGACCATGGCATACCCTCAAAATGTTGCCATAAGTGCTGTAAGTTAATATAATACAGGTATCCCCCTCTTTACGAAAGTTCTCTTTACGCCTCTTCGCTTTTATGAAAAACCCACATTAGTACCTGTTTTCGCTAACCGAAAGAAACCCGAAGAGGATTTTCGCCTTTACGAAAAAAGTTGAAAAGCGAAAATAGCTTTCAGCATTTGTTTTGCAGCGAGCCATTATAGAGGCAGCGCGCACCCCGAGCAGCGAGAGTGGTGCCACCAAGCTCCTTCCCCGGGAACAACACTCAGCACCAAGCTGCCATAGCTTTAAACTGCGTGAGATTTTTGCTACGATTGACAGTGCTGCAATGATTGCAGTAAAGTATGACTTTAATTTTGAAAGGGCACGTAGGTTTAGGGCAGGTTTGCAGGATGTTTTGAGTGCTTATAAAGAACTGTATGATAGAAAAATGTGTGAACCTTCCAGTTTGCTCACTGTCTTCTGGATTCTGATAAGTGAAGCTACACTGTACATACATTATTTCTACTTTATATAGGCTGTGTATTTATCATATCATTCCTGCTTTTACTGTATGTTAGTGTTATTTTAGGTTTTATGTGTTATTTGGTATGATTTGGTAGGTTATTTCTCGAGTCTGGGAACGCTCAAAAATTTTCCCCATATAAATTAATGGTAATTGCTTCTTCACTTTACACCATTTCAACTTATGAAAGGTTTCATAGGAACGCTTTACTTTCGGATAGCAGGGACAACCTGTATTCAAAATGCATGTAGCATGCAGCACAGGAAAACCATAAACAGCTTGCTGTCCTAGTGACAAGACCTCAGTGGTGCAGAGTATTCATTAGTCTCACAGCCTGAGAGAAGAAGCTGTTACCCAGTCTGATAGTCCTAGGCCTAA
Organism: Mobula birostris; assembly: GCF_030028105.1. Taxonomy (NCBI): domain Eukaryota; kingdom Metazoa; phylum Chordata; class Chondrichthyes; order Myliobatiformes; family Myliobatidae; genus Mobula; species Mobula birostris. The sequence continues at coordinate 5,547,533 of NC_092385.1, read as the reverse complement.
TGCTTCTGTACCTCCTTCCTGACAGTAGTGGGTCAGAGATTGTGGGATGGGTAGTAGGGATTTTCAGCAATGCTTAGGGACCTTTGTATTCAGTACTTCTGGTAAATGTTACAAATAAGGGGGAGGGAAACCCCAGTAATGCTCTTGGCAGTTTTTACTATCCTCTGCTGGGTTTTGCGGTCCAGAGCCAGACAGGACGCTCAATGGTGCTCCTGTAGAAAGTTGTTAGAATGGGGGCGAGAGCCTTACATGCCTCAATCTCCTCAGAAGGTGTAGACTTTGCTGTGCCTTCTTGACTAATGAGAAGGTTTTGTGTGTCCAAGTCAGAAAGTCCAGTATGTGCTCCACCAAGGAACAACAGAGCCATTGATGTGCAGTGAAGAGTGGTTGACCTGTGCCATCCTGTAGTCCATAATCATGCCTTTTGTCTTATTTGTGTTGAGGCTGATTATTGTTCTCACTCTATTTGACAAGCCTCTCTACCCAATGCTGACTCATTGTGGCCAATGAGGCCAACCACTGTAGTATCATCAGTGAACTTGATGAGCTTTGAGCTGGATTGGTAGTGCCATGGTGAGTCAGAAATGGACTAAGTATGCAGAGGGGTACCAGTGCTCAGCGTGATGGAGTTTGAGATGTTGCTGCCAACTCGGACTAACTGGAGTCTTTCTGTCAAGAAGTCCAAGATCCAGTTACAAAGAGAGCTGCTGAGATCCCAACAAGGACAGTTCACCCAGCAGTCTCTGAGAGGTGACTGTGTTGAACATCAAGCTGAAGTTGATGAACAACATCCTGGTGTATGAGGTATTGTTTTCTAGGTGAGACAGGATGGAATGGAGGGACGAGCCAGTCAGTGGTTTATGTCTATACTTGTGTGGATTTGTCCATGTGCATGTGAACTGTCTTTGCACAGTCTGTTGTCTTACCACTCCTTGCTGTTAAATCTGGACATCGGTTTGACATGACTGCACAGTAATAGGAGCCATAGAATTGTACACAGCCTTTTTGCTCCTTAGAATTGAAATCACTTCTCCTTGTGCTTAGTATCTACCCTGAATAAATTTGATAGATTCAGCTTTGATGCTAGAAATATTTAATTCACTCCAACCCTTAATGAAATTATAACATTTGAAATGTTGCAGCTGTAAATTTAGGCATTTTTTTGAAAAATTAAACCTTCCAAGGTTTTAAGATAATGGGAAGATGGACAGTTCATTAAAGTTTGACTGTTATATCACTGCATCCTAACCAGAGGCTGTGGCAGATGGTCATTTAAATAGGTTCATTGTGTTCATTTTGGCTGGGCTTTTGTGTTTTAACTGAATTACGTGGTTGGGCCTATTGGTGCTTATGCTTATTTATTTTGTACCCAGATATTCGCCAGCATTGCACCTTCTATATATGGTCATGAGGACATAAAAAGGGGACTTGCGTTGGCACTGTTTGGAGGTGAAGCCAAGAACCCAGGTAGGGGAGCTAGCTTAACAATGTAATCCTTCATAGTAACGTTTGACTTATGACTTGAGCTGTCTGGATCTTGAACTCTGGTATTCTCTTGCAACATTCCTCCAGTCTTTTTCACCCCCACTCTGCTAATATGTTAGCTTCATTTTAAATGCTGCCATTTTGACTAACCCTTTTGACCTTTGTCAGACTGTTTTATTAAAAGGTGGCAGCAACTAACTTAAATGTTGCTATTCCTCCTTAACTGTTTGTTACTTGTATTGTTACCTTACCTCCAGCAGTAAGCATTGTTAGTGATTGAGGTTCTTGTTTCGTTACTTTGCTTAATCTCTACGTGATAAATACATGTTCTTGTAACTAGATTACAGATTATGTGGGTACCATAAACCATAGGGGCAGAATTGGGCCATTTGGTTCATCAAGTCTGCTCTGCCATTCAATTATAGCTGATTTATTTCCCCTCTCAATCTCATTCTCCTCTCTTCTACCCATAACCTCTAACACCCTTAATAATTCAAGAATCCTATCAGCCTTTGGTTTAAATATACTCAATGACTTAAGTCTCCATGGTAATTTGTGACAATGAATTCCACAGATTCATCACTTTCTGGTTAAAGAAATTCCACCTCATCACTGTTCTAAAGCGGCAAACTTGTATTCTGGTGCTGTGCTTCTTGGTCCTATACTCTACCACTATTGAAAACATCTCCACGTCCACTCTATCTAGGCCTTTCAATATTCGATAGTTTCCAATTCCCATCATTCCACCCCTCCACCCACCCTTCATTTTTGTAAACTCTAGCAAGTACAGGCCCAGAGCCATCAAACACTAGTCATCTGTTAACCCATTCATTCCCAGGATCATTCTTGTGAACTATCTCTGGACCCTCTTCAATGCCATCACATCCTTTCTCAGGTAAGGGACTCAAAACTGCTCAGTGCTCCAAATGTGGTCTGACCAATGCGTGAGCATTACATCTTTGCTTTTATATTCTAGTCCAATTTTACATCCAGTGTTTTACTTTGTCTTTAACTTCTGTGTCCAGATTTATTCATGACTATCATTAATTCATAACATCTATTACTTAAATTTCCCACAACTTGTGTTCAGTGAATCAACAGAGGCTGTTCTACTATTTGTGTATGCCGCTGTCTACCTTCCTCTTTATTATTTTCTTTGCTTGAATTCCAGGTGGGAAACACAAGGTGCGTGGAGACATCAATGTTCTTATGTGTGGTGACCCTGGCACAGCAAAGTCACAGTTCTTGAAGTACGTTGAGAAGGTCTCCAGTCGAGCGGTCTTCACCACTGGTCAAGGTGCTTCCGCTGTTGGTCTCACTGCCTATGTTCAGAGGAATCCAGTGAGCAGAGAATGGACTTTAGAGGCTGGAGCTCTTGTGTTAGCAGACAGAGGAGTATGCCTCATTGATGAGTTTGATAAGGTTAGTAAAAACATAGCATCATTGTTCTTTTTCATCTATTATAAGTCAAGGTGGTAGCTGGTTCGTGTTATGATAGTGTACCCAAAAATACCTACTAAAATCAGTGATGGCTTAGTTGGTCACATTCTCCAAACCAGAAGATTGAACTGATGGACCGTGCCAAAGACTAGAGCAAAATTCAACTCTAATGACTCCATGCTGCACTGAGGATGTACTCATTTTTGAAGTGTTGATAAAATGGTTTCAGTGACTATCAGAAAAGATCATGCCATTTTTGAAAACTTGCCACCTACTTTGCCACAAAACTGACTTTGTTTTCCATGATAGAACATTTACTGCACTTCAGAAGTACATTAGATTTACAAGTTCTGAACATTGTGCTAAATGTAGGTCCTAATTTTTGCCACCCTAATGCTAAAGAGTGCATTACAGCATCAGGCCCTTCAGCTGATAATGTCTACACTGTCTACTTGCACATGGTCAGTTTTAAAAGCGCAAACAACAAGAAGCTGCAGATGCTGGAAATTCAAGCAACACACATCAAAGTTGCTGGTGAACGCAGCAGGCCAGTCAGCATCTCTACGAAGAGGTACAGTCGACATTTCGGGCCGAGACCCTTCGTCAGGACTAACTGCCATTTAGTCCTGACGAAGGGTCTCGGCCCGAAACGTCGATTGTACCTCTTCCTAGAGATGCTGCCTGGCCTGCTGCGTTCACCAACAACTTTGATGTGTGTTACATGGTCAGTTTAGTGGGTTGATATCTCTCCATTCCTTTCTTGTTCATGCACCTGTACAAATGCCCCTTAAATGTTGCTAAGTTAACTCGTCCCACCAACTCCCCTGGTAGTGTGTTCTAAGCATCTACAGGACCAGTATTTGCCTTTATATTTTGTGTGTTTTTTAAGATATCTTTTTGTCTAATCCAATTGTGTCTGTAAGCTCACCTGGTGTCATAAACTAATAATGATTACATTGTAACAGTAATCTCAAATATGAGTTCAAAATCTATTTTGTCAATTTGATATTTTAAATCCTATGGAAAAATGTCTGCAATGGACCAAGTTTGTTGTCCAATTATATATTTATGAATGCTGGTTCCTGGGTATCTCAGGAGAGGGAAACTTGTGTTGCTTATTTTGTGTGACCAGTGCCCATAACTTGCAATTAGAAGTGATTTAGGAAGCCATTTAGTTGCAAAAATAGGGCACACAAGTACTGAGTACAACCAAAGATAGGCAATAAATGCGTAACCTCAAAATAGCAAGTAAAGTGAAGAAATGTTACACTGGCATTTTCTACAAACTCACTTATTGAGTACATTGTGGCATTCCAATTCTTGCAAGAACTCTCCAATTTAGGGATTAGTCATCCTTACCATGAAGAATGTTTGAATAATGCTTCCTTTCCCTTCCCCTCAGATGAACGAACAGGACAGGACCAGTATTCATGAGGCTATGGAACAGCAGAGCATCTCCATCTCTAAGGCTGGTATTGTGACCTCTCTGCAGGCCAGATGCACGATAATTGCAGCTGCCAATCCTATAGGTGAGAATAATTCACTAACCCGTGTACAATATATTCTGAGATGTAGATTCTAGAACTTAAATTGTAGCAAGAAAGTGGAATGTAATTTAAAAAGTGAACATAAAATTTAATTAAACTCACTTTAAAGGGCTCTGCACAATTTAATGTTCTCAGTATTACTTATTTATTACACAATTAGTCTTTTTTGCACAGTATTGTTCGCCAGTCCTTACATATGGATTTCGTAAATTCTATTATACTTTATTTTCCTGTAAATGCTTGCAAGGAAGTGAATCTGAAAGTAGTACATGGTGACATTTTACACACATTAATAATACACTTAACCTTAATGTTTGTCAAAAGGAACTGTTGAAATATCTTGGTACTTGCATTTATATCAAATGTTGACTACTGAGTACAACAAGTACATGTCTGTGAAGCTATAGATTCTGTGCAGCTTCCTGTTTACTAGGTTTTTCAAATGTATCTGATTTCCTTTCATGATGTTAGAACTGTTAATGAAACTGGAAAAAATGTCCACTGGTGACAAGAATAGGAAATTTCATGATCGCATCAGTTCTGATCAAAGGTCATTAACCCTAAAAATTTTCTATTTTTCTCCACAAATGCTGCCTTAGTATCTCTTGCATTTTATTTATTTGAAGCAATTGAACAGATGTCCTGGCCAAATTTTTACCTCTTCAGTGTGATATTCCCAATCAAATCTGATCAGTTTACTCATTGCTCTTTCAGCCCTTATCTTGTGGAAAAGTTGTTCTTTTTCTTCTGTTCGTACATAGCTAGTGTGCCGAGAATGGATCTGAAGGTGGTTCCTTGTATCAGATGTGGGAAATTTGGCAGACCTCCCGGCTCCCTGGTAACTACATCTGCACAAATGCATTGAGCTGTAGGTCCTTAAGATCATGTTAAGAACTGGAGCTGCAGCTTGATAACCTTCGCTTCATACAGGAAGATGAGATGATAAATAGGAGCTACAGGGGTAGTCACCCATAAATTACAGGAGGTATACCTGGGTGTCTGTCAGGAGAGGGAAAGGGAATGGGCAGCCAGTGCAGGGCACCTCTGCAGCCATATCCTCAATAATAAGTATACCGCTTTGGATACTATTGGGGAATGATCTACTGGGGGGAAGCTGCAGCAACCAGGTCTCTGGCACTGAGTCTTGCTCTGTGGCTCAGAAGTGAACTGGGGAGAAACGGAGTGCAGTAGTGATAAAGGATTCCATAATTAAATGTGCAGAAATTAGATTCTGTGGACGTGAAAGAGATGCCCAAATCGTATGTTGCCTCCTAAGCAACAGGATCAGGGATGTCTTGAATCAGTCCAAGGGGAAAGATGAACAGCGGATTTCGTGGTACATATTGGTACCAACGACGCGGTAGGAAAGGGGAGGAGGTCCTGAAGAGAGAATATAGGGAGTTAATCAGCTGAGAAGCAGGACCTCCGGTGTAGAAAATCTCTGGAATTGCTGCCTATGCCACATGTCAGTGAGGGTAAGAAAAGGATGATTTGGCAGATGGATGCTGAGAAATTGGTGCGGGGATAGGGTTTCAGATTTACATAAGAGATAGGAGTAGGCCATCTGGCCTGTCGAGCTAGTTCCGCCATTCAATAAGATCACGGCTGATCTGACCATGGATTCATCTCCACCCACCTGCCTTTTCCCCATAACCCTCAACTTCCCTACTATGCAAAAATCTATCTCACCTTGTCTTAAATATATTTTCTGAGGTAGCCTCCACTGCTTCATTGGGCAGAGAATTTCACAGATTCATCACTCTTTGGGAAAAGTAGTTCCTCCTCATCTCCATCCTAAATTTACTCCCCTGAATCTTGAGGCTATGTCTCGTAGTTTTAGTCTCACAAACCAATGGAAACAACTTTCCTGCATTTATCTTTTCTATCCCTTTCATAATTTTATGTGTTTCATAAGATCTCCTCATAGTCTAACCCCCTCATCTCTGGAATTAACCTGGTGAACCTCCTCTGCACTGCCTCCGAAGCCAGTACATCCTTCCTAAAGTGAGGAGACCAGAACTGCACACAGTACTCCAGATGCAGCCTTACTAGTACACTGTACAGTTGCAGCATAACCTCCCTTCTCTTAAATTCAGTCCCTCTAGCAATGGCTAACATTCCATTTGTAGTCTTGATAGCCTGCTGCACCTGCAAGCCAACCTGTTGCGATTCATACACAAGCACTCCCAAGTCCCTCTGCACAACAGTATGCTGCAAACTTTTATCATTTAAATAATAATCTGATCTTCCATTTTTCCTTCCAAAGTGGATGACCTTGCTTTTACCAGCATTGTACTCCATCTGCCAGACCCTTGCTCACTCACTTAACCTATCTATAACTCTCTGAATCCTCTGTACAATTTGCATCTATATCATCTGTTTTGGCATGTTGGACATGTCCTCCACAGTGAAGACAGACATAAAATAGTCATTTTAGGCCTCAGCCATTTTCTTATTGCCCAATATCAATTCCCCCTTCTCGTCCTCCAAGGTACCTATGTTCACTTCAGCCACCCTTTTCCGCTTTATATAATTATAAAAACTTTTACTGACTTTTTATATTTTGTGCTAGTTTATTTTCTTTTTTCTTTTTTTTTAAATTTTATTTTTATTTGGATAAGGAATTCACAAATATCATGTACTTTTTCACACATATAACCTTTTCCATTTTTTTATATGTATAAAACTATAATTATTTATACATTCTTTAGTACACATTGAGATGATATAAAAGGAAATTAGACACTTAAATAGATAATTATGTACTGTGGTAATTCTAATCTATTAGGCTAAGTAATGGTATTCATTAAGAAAAATGGTAATAATAGTTTCCATATAACTCTTCTGGACCATTTCCACTGGTCCAAAATGTTGTATATAAGCCTATGTAACAACCATTGTAGGTGTTTATATCCTAATTTGTTCATGCTTGCTCCTGCCCGCAGACATAATTATCCAATCCCTATGTACTTATTTACTTAATTTTTTCATTTTTTATCCCTTTCCCAAATCTTTCCCTTTACTTGTGTTAATTCTCTATTTTCCAAAAGAAAACAAAAAAAAAAGACATTTAGACTCGGGGTGCTTACGTTAGCAATATTACTATATTGATGAGAAGAGCAGTATAGATCATTAGGAGAGTCACCTAAAGTCTGCTCGCATTGGGGTTATATATTCAATCCATTTATTCCAGATTTGATAAAATTTTTCTTTTTGAATTCTCAGGGAGTAAGTCAACTTTTCCATTTTAAATATTTCCAAGATAATTTCGTGCCAATCTTCTAATGTAGGTGGTATTGGATTTAGCCACTTTCCAGTGATTGATTTCTTACTTGCCGCTAAGAGGGCCTGCAGCTACTTTATATCTTCCTTCTGTTCAAGGAACGATACATGCCCCAAATAGAGCGTCTCAAAGTTCAGAGGTATCTGGGACCTAAGTACCTTAACTAATGTTCTATGAATACCTTCCCAATATAGACTTAATTTAGGGCAATCCCAGAAAATATGAAAATGATTTGCCTCCTTGGAGCCGCACCTTCTCCAACACGTCACGTTTGTATCTTTATATTTTTCCTGATATGGGGTCTTGAAGTATCTTATAATGTTTTTCCAACAGTGTTCTCTCCAAGTCAAAGAATTAGTCGAGGACCATTGAAAGCTGCAGATTTTCCCCCAAGCCTCCTCTGAAAGTACCAATCCCGCTTCTTTCTCCCACTTCTCTTTAATATACAGTGTATTTACATTTTTAGCATGGGAGAGTGCATTATATAATCGAGAAACTGATTTACTAGGTATTGAACTGCAAGCTGAATTCAGAATCTTGAAAAATTCTAATTCTACTGTTGATATGTCTGTATATCTACAACTCTGGTTAACATAGTTTCGTACTTGAAGGTACCTAAAAAAGTCATTATGTTCTAGGCCATGTTTGTCCTGCAGGATTTGGAAACTTTGTAATACTCTTTTATCTATAAATGAGAGGTAGGTTGTAAGACCTTTCTTTATCCATAGCTCAAATCTTTTATCTCCTCTGTTGGGAAGGAATTCGGTATCATATGCACACCATCTAAAGAGTTTTAACATGTTATTAATTCCACATGAATTAACCACCTTCTGCCATACTTTTAATGTAAGATTTATCCAACTGTTTTTAAATTTTTCCAACTGGGCCATCAATCCTTTGTCAGCTATTGAGGCCTGTAAAGGAAAACTGTCAACTAATCCAAATTCTATTTCCTTCCATCTAGCCTTATATTCCCTATTACACCAATATAACAGAGGGGTTATCTGTGAGGCATAAAAATAATTTCTCAGGCAAGGAAGAACCATACTTCCTCCTTCCTTCCCTAACTGTAAGGTGTTATATCGAATTCTAGGTTTCTTTCCTTGCCAAATGAAGCGGGAAATCCATTTGTCCCATTCCCTGAATTGATTATCATCCACCTCCACCGATAAAGTACGGAAAAGATACAATAACCGAGGAAGAATATTCATTTTTATAGTATTTATCCTTGAATTTAAACTTAAAAAGGGGATAAGATTCCATCTATGCATATCTGCTTTTATCTCTGAGATTAATGGCCCATAACTTACCTGTGACAGTGTTGAAAGATCCTTCGGCAGGGTTATTCCTAAATATTTTAATGATTTAGCTTCCCACTTAAGATCGTATGTATCCTGCAATTTTTTGGATGATGTATAATTTAGGGACATAACCTGCGTTTTCTTTACATTTATTTTATAACCTGATATTTTCCCAAAGTCATCCAACAGTGTAAACAATCCTATAAATGATTTTTCTGGTTCACTCAGATAGACCAAAACATCACCTGCGAATAACGCCACTTTCTGTTCAATCCCTGCCACCTTGATACCTTTTATGATTTCGCTCTGTCTTATTAGTTGGGCGAGCGGTTCAATATATAGCGCAAAAAGGAGAGGAGAAATTGGGCATCCCTGTCTAGTGCCTCTCTCTAAGATGAAGGAGTCAGAGAGGTCCCCAATTATCTCAATTCGGGCTGTAGGGCTGTCATACTTTAATAAACTTTTCTTGAAAGCCGAATCTTCCTAACACTCTGTATAGGAATGCCCAACTAACCGAATCAAAAGCTTTCTCAGCATCCAATCCTACTACCATTGTCTCTGTCTCGTTCTTATTAACCTGTTCTAATATGTGCAGAATTCTCCTTATGTTGTCCTGTGTTTGTCTTTGTTGAATAAATCCAGTCTGGTCTAAGTGGATTAGGCCAGGTAAAAACTTTTCCAATCTGCGCGCTAATATAGATGTTAATAGTTTGTAATCTAAATTAAGAACACTAATTGGCCGATAATTGCCACATTCTAGTTTATCTTTTCCCTCTTTAGGAATAACTGAAATAATCGCTTCTCTCCAGGAAGGTGGAGTTTCTCCTCTCTGCAAGATCCAATTAAAGGTGTTAAGTAGTAATGGGGCTAACTGTGACTTCAGGGACTTGTACCACTCTGAGGTAAACCCATCAGAACCTGGGGACTTTCCAGCCTTTAACCTAGAGATGGCCACGTTCAGTTCTTTGACAGTTACTGGTTCTAATAAACTTTCATTTTGTAAATCTGTAAGTTTAGGTAGATCTAAAAAATTCAATACACTGTCTATATAGGGCTCATTGGGGGCCCGGGGTTGGGAGTACAGCTCTCGATAATATGTTTCTAAACTCTCTTGAATTTTCCCTATTGTACTCTCCACAAGCTTTGTCTTTGGATTCTTTATTTTATGAATTGTATTGTCTGCTTGTTGTTTACGTAATTTATATGCTAATAATCTAGCTGATCTACCTCCTACTTCATAATTCTTTTGTGTCAGGTAAAGAAAATTTCTTTGAGTTTCCAACATATAAATATCGTCATTTTCACTTTGCAATTTCCTAATTTCCTGTTTTCGATTTGAATTACTTTTGTTGCTATCTACAACTTGAAGTTGTTTTAATTTTCCTTGAAGGTCTGCTAATTTTTGTGCATTGATTTTTTTCATGTGAGTGGTAATGGAAATAATTTTCCCTCTCAGTACAGCTTTCAATGTATCCCATAAGATCACTGGTGATGTTTCTCCCGTGTCATTAAGGTCTAGATATCCTTTGATTTCTCCCCTTAATCTCTCCATTACTTTCGGGTTATTGAGTATATGTGAGTTTAGCCTCCATAGTGTTTTCCTCATTTTCCTTTCCAGGATTAGAGACATAGAGACTGGGCTATGATCCGACAGATCAATTGTTGCAATATTACAGTTTTTTATCCTGAGTCTATCTGTATTAAAGATAAAGAAATAGTCTATCCTTGAATAGGCTGAATGAGGGAAAGAGTAATGTGTATAATCTTTACTAGTAGGGTGTAATTCCCTCCAGACATCTATAATTCCCAACTCCTCCATCAATGAATTCATTTTCCGAGTCAGAGGTTTATTCTGAGTAACTATTCTTGAAGAATCTAATACAGGATTTAATTTAATATTAAAATCCCCTCCACAAATTACTACCCCTTGAGAACTGACCATTAGGTCAAAAATGTGTCTATAAAATGACCATTCACAACCTGGAGGAGCATAAACATTCAGCAATGTTATTTCTGTACCTTCTATTCTTCCTGTAACTTTTACAAACCATCCTTCTTTGTCTTTAGTCTCTGAAATATGTTCATAATTCAGAGTACTTGATATTAAAGTAGCTACCCCTCTTTTGTGACTCAATTTATATGATGAATAAAGTACATGCTTAAAACCCATTCTTTTTAATTTTCCACGTTCAGGTTGGCTCATATGTGTTTCCTGGAGGAAAGCTATTTGTGTCCTCTCTTTTTTCAATTTAGACATAATCTTATTTCTTTTAATTGGATTCAAAACCCCATTAACATTAAAGGAAATTATTTTTACCAATTCAGTTTGCATTTTTCTCTAGTAGAAAAAAAACACTCTCCTTTTCTAACCAAACAGTAAGCAATCCCTTCTCAACAGTAAACCAAGACATATAACCACACCCTAGACATTTTTGAACGTGTAACATTTGAAAAATTTTCCCGACTTCCCACAGTGAGGCCTGAGCACCGACCCGCCTCAGTTCAGAGGGATAACCTCTATCTTCACCCTGTGTTAGAGGGCCCTCAGCAGCTTGAATAATCATAGAGAATTTTCTCCTATTTATGTCTTGACCAAATTGCTATCATTCAAGTTATTCCGCCTAGTTTATTTTCAGTTACCAGTTTTCATTTTACCTTTAAGTCCGATTTACTCTTTTCAGTCATTTCTCTTAATTAATCTGTATTCTCTGTAGATTCGCGTCTGAATATTTGCAGCTTTTCCTTGTAGTTTGACACTCTGGTTCGAGTGGAGCGTCCTCGCCCCACTAACTGCCACGACTTCTGCCGAATCCTCTCCAGTAGCGACTCCGGTTGGGTGATAACTTTAATAGGTAGTCCCCGGTCCGCCAGGTCCAACGTTGCCTCCTCCACCGTAGCGTAAGTTTTTGTCCCTTCGTCGTAAAAGACTCTCAGCCGAGCTGGGTACAGGGTCTGGAATCTGATGTTGTTTTCCTTCAGGACTCTCCGTGTTTCCGTATATTCCTTCCGTCGGGCAAGGATCCCTGGTGCGTAATCGTGGTCTAAACTGATTCTACAGTTGCTCCACATGAAACCTTTCTTTTGCCATGCCCGTTTAAGCACCTCTTCCTTCGTTCTGTAACTGAGAAATCTGACCAGAATCAATCTGGGCTGGGCACCTGCTGGAGGCTGTGGTGCCAACGCGTGGTGAGCTCTTTCTATCTGTAGGTCTTTTGCGGCCGGTATATCAAGGTTCTCTCTAAGCAGCTTCTCTATGAAGGGAATCATCAATCCGGGTTTACTTTCGGTCCCTTCGGGAACTCCGTAAATCCTCCCTTCTTGAGCGGCCTTCTTGATCTATTAGTTTCCACTGGAGCTGGTCTTGTAGCTTCAGCATTTCTGCTATCACTTCCTCGGCGTTTTGTAGCTTCTCTTCAATTCCAACAATCCTCGCTTCGGCTTCATCTATCCACGAGTTAGTTTTTACTATTTCTCCTTTAATATCTTCCAGCTGTTTGCTGTTATCTTGTTGGAACTCGCAAATCTCTCCGAGAATCAAAGACAGAGTCACCGATTCCCCCTCATTATCTCCGTCCTGGCTTGCCTTGGGAGAGCTAGGCCTGTCGCCTTGCTGCGTCTCTTTATGTTTATCAGCCTTCGGAGTGGACTTTTTAATCTTGTTCTTAGACATCATCCTTGCCCCTTTTATTAATATAGTTATGCAATATTAAGTATTTGTCTAAATTCGATTTTGGGGCAGTTTACCTTCTTTTTTGTTGAGAGACCTTTTCCTTACGTCGCCATTCCCTTGGTGACCCGGAAGTCTCCCCGCTAGTTTATTTTCATAATCTGTCTTCCCTCTCTTTATTGCTTGCTTATGGTGGTTCTTTGTTGCTTTTTAAAGTTTTTTCAATCTTTCAGTTTCCCATTTTTAAAAAATTAATCTTTTTATTGATTTAAAAAGAGCATATATACAAACAAGAGGAGAATTGTATTGTTATTTATATATATATATATATTTATATATTAATAACAATACAAAGTGAAATAGACATCAAAATCATACATAGTATTAAATTAATATGTAGTATATAATAAAAAAGAAGACAGCTAATTCTCCTCTTATCAATTCATAAAGAGAGAAAAAACTTTAAATTTTTAAAATGAGAAGGAAAACAAAAAGTCCCACTACACTATATGAGAAAAGGGTCTGGGCAATCCATTCTGAGGATATGACCAAAAAGAAAGGAAAGACTTTCTGATCAAATCAAATGAAAATATTGAATAAAAGGTCGCCAGATTTGAAGGATGTATCTAATGTCCGACGACTTATTTTCTCTAAACTTAAATAGGACATAGTGAAGGAAAGCCAATAAAAGACAGTAGGTGGATTAGAATCCTTCCACTTCAATAAAGTGGCTCTCCTAGCCAATAAAGTTAAAAAGGCTATCATACGTTGAGTGGAAACAGGAATATTTCCCACTCCGATGGGATAGTCCCAAAGATTGCCGTAAGTAAATCAGGTTGTAGGTCCAGATCCAAGACTTTTGATAGTGTTTTGAAAACACCTCTCTAATCTTATGCAAGACCAAAACATGTGAGTTAAAGTGTCCACCTCAATATTACATCTGTCACAAATAGGATTGATGTTAGAAGAAATGCGTGCTAGTTTATCCTTTGACATATGGGCCCGATGCACTACCTTGAACTGTATCAAGGAATGGTGGGCACAAATATATGAGTTGTTAACAAAACGAAAAATTTTGCTCCATTGATTATCTGAAAATGACTCTTGAAATTCCAATTCCTAAGCACGTTTAATTTTATCATTAGATATCATTCATAAATTCAATAACTGTTTATAAATTATAGCTATCAACCCTTTTTGAAGTGGTTTAAGCCGAAAGAGAGCATCTGTCATATTAGGTGGATAAGTAGAAGGGTAATTTGGCAGCAAACCACGTAAAAAATTCCTAATTTGTAAATATCTTAAAAAACTGTACATTAGATAAATCATATTTATCCACTAACTGAGAAAAAGACATTAAACAGTCCTCTAAAAACAAATTTGAAAAAGTTGTTATTCCCTTATTGAAATGGATATTACTAGAAAGAAGAAAATTATTTAACTCAAAAAATCTACGAAACTGAAACCAAATTCTTAATGTATGTTTAATGGGATTAAAGTCTTGTCTACTAATCTTCGAAAACAAAAAGAGAAGAGGAGCTCCCAGTAAAGAGGCCAAAGAGAACCCCTTCACCGGGTTTTCCTCCAAATCCAACCATGAAGGACATTCATGTATGTCTGAATAATGAATCCAAAAAATAATATATCAAATATTAGTTGCCCAATGCTGTGTACATACATCTATTGATGCTTCTGGACACATCTTCAGTGATGTTCCTGGAATCATCGGGTGTTTCGGGTCTTTCAACATCCTACAACCTCCTCCAGGTGACCCAGCCGGGGCTGATCAGACCCCAGCTTGTATCCAGATGGCTAGCTACTTATGACTCCATGGCTCCCCTCTTTTGAGCCACAGCCATCTTGAGGCCCTCTCTGCCGCATCGGTGGTACTGTGGATGGCTCTCCTCTTCCTCTCTCCCTCGATGCCCAAAATGCTGAAGGCTCTAACTAAAGAACAGGCTATGAATCCCCTACAACCAACCTCCACTGGGAGACACCTCGCTCTCCATCCAGCCTGCTGACAGTTGCTGACCAGTCCTGCGTACTTGGAGAGCTTCCTTTCAAAGGCCTCCTCCAAGCTATCTTCCCATGAGACTGTCAGCTCCAGCAGCACCACTTGCTTAGTAGACTCAGAAACTAGGACAATGTCTGGTCGCAGGGTGGTGGCTGCGATATGGTTGGGGAACTTCAGCTGCCCTTCGAGGTCCACCAACAGCTGCCAGTCCCTTGCAGAGGTCAGAATGCCTGCAGATGTTCTCTTGGCAGGTATTGGCTGCTCCCCAGTTCTGACAAAGGCAATGGTCTGCTTGGAGGGTCGGGACCACTTCGCCCACTCAACTCCTGCGCTGACGGCTTCAGCGATGGTCTTCAGGACCTGATCATGCCTCCACCTGTACCGTCCCTCACCAAGTGCCCTTGCACAGCCGCTGAGGATGTGCTCCAGGGTTCCTCGCTTGGAGCATAGTGGGCACGCAGATGACTCTGCCTTGCCCCATGTGTGCAGGTTTGATGGACTTAGAAGCACATCGTACACTGCCTGGATGAGAAATTGGATGCGGTGTGGTTTGGCTTTCCAAAGATCAGCCCAGGTCACTTTCCTCTCAACCGCATTCTCCCATCTTGTCCAAGCTCCCTGTTGCTTCATTCCCACCGCCTTGCAGGCTCTCATCTCCTCCACTACTGCTCTCACCTCCTCCTGAACTAGACGATGCCTTTCCTTCCCTCTAGTGTCCATTTGGGGAGTTGGAAAGGATCCTAGCCCAGCTCGGCCTTGTGTGACCACTCCCACCAGCCTCCTGTGACGCAGCCTCGCCTCTGCCTCCTGAACAGCTTCCTCTGCCTTCTACTTCCTGCCAGTACTTACTTGGATCCCTGTTCTAGCCACCTTCGGGACACTTGAGTCCCTATACTGTAGTACTTCTCTGGCTCTTGTTACCTTGAATTCTTCCTCCAAGGATTTGAAGGGCAGTTGCAGTTTGTTGTGTCCATAGAGTGCGATGCTGCTCAGGCTCTTTGGCAGCCCCAGCCATCTCCTGGGGTGGTTGCTAACCCTCCTCTCTAAGGTTTCGACTGTCGAGATCGGAACTGCATAGACGAGGAGGGGCCACAGGATTCTGGGAAGATACATTCTAAAATTTGGCAAAGCCATACCACCATCCTTTTTAAATTTCTGCAATAAGAGTTTACTCAATCTAGGATTTTTATTATTCCAAACATAACATAAGATTATAGAGTCTATTCTGTCAAAAAAAACATTTTAGGAACAAAAGAAGGAACTGCCTGAAATATATATAAGAATTTCGATAGTACTATCATTTTAATAGCATTAATTCGACCTATAATTGATAATATCATAGGTGACCATTTAGGAAGCATTTGTTGGGTGTAATCAATTAATGGGAGAAAATTATATTTATATAGGTCCTTAAAATTTTTAGTAATTTTAATGCCAAGATAAGTAAAGTAATTTTTAGCAATACTAAAAGGTACTTGATATTGATCCGAGTAATTATTAATGGGAAGTAACTCACTGTTATGTAAATTTAATTTATATCCAAGTTTCCCACTACTCTTGGCGACCTTGTACGCACGAGTTTGATACCTTCCTTAGTTATCCATGGTTGGCTCGCCCCATCCTTACTGTCCTTTTAACTAGAATATACTTTTGTTGAGTGCTATGAAAAATGTCTTTGAAAGTCTTCCGCTGTTCCTCAACCATCCTACCATATAGCCTGTATTCCCAGTCTATCCTATCCAACTCCTCCTTCATCCCTTTGTAGTCTCCCTTGTTTCGGCATAATACACTCTGTTTTAGGTCAAATTATTTGTATGAGAAACTTAGTCATACTATGATCACTCTTTCCAAGAGGATCCCTAACTACAAGATCACTAATTTTACCTGTCTCATTGCACAGGACTTGATCCAAGATAGCACATTCCCTTGTAGGTTCAGTAACATGTTGTTCAAAGCTATCACAATATGCATTCTATGAAGTCCTCCTCAAGACTGCCTCGACCAACTTGATTCACCCAATCTATGTGGAAGTTAATGTCTCCCACGATTACTGCTGTTCTATTCTAACATGCCTCAGATATTTCTTAGTTGGTGCCACTGAAATATTATAGACAACTCTCACCAGTGATATTTTTTCCCCTTACTATTCCTAATTTCTACCCAGATGGATTCAGCATTCTGCTCCTTAAATCTTATATCGTCTCTCACTATCGTCCTGATCTCATCATTAAGAGCGCTGTCCCACCTCCCTTAGCAGTTAGAATTGTACCTAAATGTTATAATTGCTGGTGCATTTACTTCTGAATGGTGCAGGTTTGAAATGCTTCATTCGGTTTATCTTGATGTTTTGATTTGGCCCAATTTGTAGAGTTTGGGGGATAACGTGATATATTTTTTTAAAACCACCTCATTATGCAGAGCCCAGTATTCTGTGATATTGTAGTGGTGTAGTTATGGAGAAATTTTGGTGAGGGTATAATGAAGTGCAAAACTTTTTTTTTTGCTCTGAATCATTGCAATAAGTACTTTACCTAATTTCAAAATAAAGAGCCCATTTCCAATACATCCCTTTTTAATTAACATCTGACATTTGGTACTGCAATACTTGTCAGTATTATATTAGTGTTTTAATCTAGATCCTAATGTTAGAAGAGTTTGTAAATGCTCCCAGCTGACTTTCAGAGTTTGTCAGTCATTACAGCAAGAACTTCTCTGGATCTTGAGAGCTTTATTATTTCGTTTCATTCAGGTGGTCGGTATGATCCTTCATTGACTTTTGCGGAGAATGTGGACCTCTCGGAGCCCATTGTGTCCAGATTTGATATTCTGTGTGTTGTTAGAGATACAATTGATGCTGTTCAGGTATGGATAGATTTTTCTTTCGTCTAACCATTTTATCATCACAATCCTAGTTTTATAATTTTCTTGATGTGTGCAGAGTTACAAGTGCATTACATGTTGGCACTGTGTGAGTGTTGCTTTCCTTCAGTTTTCCAGCTGACAAGTCCAATTTTCTGTAAACATAAACTATTTCTATTGTGTATTCCTTCCTACATACGCAACTGTATTTTGGAAATTGGAGGTATTTAATAGAGTAAGCAGAGAGACTGTTTACGGTGTTTGGACATTTTAAGAGCAATGTGACATAACCTTAAAATGAGGTCTGTTTGCTACATGTCACACAAATTTGCAGATGTGGAGTGCTCAGTTTAAGTAGTGGGGTGGGTGTGTGTGTGTGTTGATGGCAATTGTTGGGGAAGAAAAGGAGTTAGTTAAGCTTTCAATTTTGATCTTAGAGATTTTTTACTAAGGTGTGTACTGAAGTCCATATCAATCAAAATCTTATGGCTACAATCAAAGCATTAGGTGTTATCTCTGCTGCACTTGCTTCCCAGCTATTGGCGTGGATCATCCCACTGGAAGTAGAGAGGCTTGATAGTTCTTGTTTGTTAAAGTCTTGTTATGGTGCATTTTAATGTAATGAAATACTCCAATGTCTTTCAAGATATGATTATGGGAGATAGTAGAGCAAAAGCCTGCTTATAATGTTTAACTAAATGCTTTAAGGAAGCAGATAGTTTGAGAGAGAGAAGGGATTCCAAAGCTAGGAGCAAAGATAACAAGTCTTCACACTATGTTGGAGTGAAGGAAATTTGACTGGAAGATTAAGGACTTCCAAGGCAGAGGCAACTTCTGTGATGGAGGAATTTAAAGAAGTTTATGAGGAGTTCTAATGTGCTGTTTTTAACACTGCATAATTTCTTGCTTTGCAGCACTGGCACAATGTTTCATTTTTTCTTTATCCAGTTTGATATTAATAAACATTTCTTTTGGTTGCTTTGTTGCCTACTGATTGTATGCTTGTCATCTATCCTGCACAGGATGAACTACTGGCTCGTTTTGTTGTGTCCAGTCACATCAAAAACCACCCAAGCAACAAAGAGAATGCAAATGAAGACCCAGTGGAAACTAGGCTACCAAACAACTATGGTGTGGATCCAATTCCGCAGGAGCTACTGAAGAAATACATAATTTATGCTAAGGAGAGAGTGCACCCCAAGCTGAATCAGATGGACCAGGACAAAGTAGCAAAGATGTATAGTGACCTCCGAAAGGAATCAATGGTAAGAACAGCTCTTTACTTCCATCTTCCATTAATGTTGCCTTGCTACCAGAACTTCTGGAACTTCCTACAATGTTGAGTAGTTGAGGTGATTCCTTCATGTCTGGTTTCTCTAACCATTTTTTCATATAAACTTACAATCATAGAGTCATAACATTACAGCAGAGAAACAGGCCCTTTGGCCCATCTAATCTGTACCAAGCCATTAATCTGCCTTGTCCTGTCAACTTGCACTTGGCCCAAAACCCTCCTTACCCGTCTTATCCAAATTTTTCATAGATGTTGAAATCGACCCCACATCCACCATTTGCACTGGCAGCTCATTCCACACTGTCACTACTCTCTGAGTCCAGAAGATTGAGGGCAAATTTGATAGAGGTATACAAAATTATGAGGGGTATAGGTCGGCTAAATGCAAGCAGGCTTTTTTTTTATTGGGATTAGGTGAGACTACAAGAGATCATGGATTAAGGGTGAAAGGTGAAATGTTTTGGGCTGGAAGGTCCTGTTCGATGCTGAATCTAAATAAATAATCAGAAATTCAGGAACTTGTTACTGTGTGGAGTGCTTGAAGTCAATCTCAGAGCATTACAGTAAAGGCTATAAGAGCATAACTAGATATAGGGAAACTATTCTCATGAGCAAATCGTTTAGGGAACAGGAGACATGAACTCAGACCTTTGAGCAACTTCACAGAGATGAGCAAAAACTTTCTTTAAATGTATAATCTGGGATTCACGATCCAATGGGAGCAGCAAAAGAAACAACTAGAGCTTCAAAAGGGAATGTTTTAAAGTACAGATGAAAGAGAATAATTTGCAGAGCTATGGAGATCAGAGCAAGTGGATTTCTCTGCCAGGCACAGGTATAAGCTGGATGGGCTAAATGGCAGCCTACAATGCAGGGATCTGATTACATCAGGTAGGTTGGTGATGGTGGGGGAATAAAAGAATATTTTAGTGTGCATTAAGAAAACAGGAGGCCCATGTGATGCTGAAGCTTTATAAGGCATTGGAAAGACTGCATTTGAAGCATTGTAGTTAGTTTTGACTCCCTTATCTAAGAAACAATGTGCTGACGTTTGAGAGGGTCGAGAGGTTGTTCACAAAAATGATCCTAGAATGAAAGGGTTAATGTATGAGGTTAAAGTTTGATGGCTCTGGGCCTGTACTCACTGAGGTTTAGAAGAATGAGGGGAGTTCTAATTGAGAACTATCAAATATTGAAAGGCCTAGATAGAGTGAACATAAAGAAGATGTTTCCTATGGTTGAGGTGTCTAGAACCAGAGAGCACACACTCAGAATAGAAGGATGTCCCTGTAGAACAGAGAGGAGGGATTTTTTTAGCCAGAGGGCGGTGAATCTGGAATTCATTGCCACAGAAAGCGGTGGAGGCCAAGTAATTGGGTATATTTAAAGTGGAATTGACAGATTCTTGATTAGTAAGGGAGTCAAAGGTCGAGAAGAATGGGTTTGAGAAGGAAAATAAATCAGCTGCGGTGAACTGGTGGAGCAGACTCAATGGACCCAATGGCCTAATGCTGTTCCTATGTCTTATGGTCTTCTATGCTTTTGGTTTAAATAATGGTTTCTACCTAATATTTGTACCACATATGATTAATATAGCATTGCAACCCATTGCCAACCTGAGAAATTGCACAATTCCACGTTTTTTGAATTTAAATTTGCTACCATGCTGTGTTATAATTTTGAGTACATTTAGAAGAAGCAAAACAGACTTGTATAGCTTCTTTCATGTCCTCTCTCAAATGCCAGCCATTGAAGTATGTTTTAAGTGTAATCCCTCCTGTGCAAGCAGCTGTGTTAAATAAATAGATAGCTGAAGGTGAGTAATTGAGCTTTTCAATGTTGGTTGACAGTAGAGCAGTTTCAGGAAAGTTTCCCCGGCTAGGGAGTTCAGAGCAAGGTGCTATGTGCAAAAGATTTACAGGCTTCAGTGTAGTTATTTAGCTTGGATAGATTATTGAATAACTAACAAGGCAAATCCAAACATGATTCGAGTATTGTGTGCATTTTTGGTCCCCTAATCTGAGGAAAGACATTCTTGCCATAGAGGGAGTACAAAGAAGGTTCACCAGATTGATTCCTGGGATGGCAGGACTTTCATATGATGAAAGACTGGATCGGCTAGGCTTATACTTGTTGGAATTTAGAAGATTGAGGGGGGATCTTATTGAAACGTATAAAATACTAAAGGGATCGGACAGGCTAGATGCAGGAAGATTGTTCCCGATGTTGGGGAAATCCAGAACGAGGGGTCACAGTTTGAGGATAAAGGGGAAGCCTTTTAGGACCGAGGTGAGGAAAAACTTCTTCACACAGAGAGTGGTGAATCTGTGGAATTCTCTGCGACAGGAAACAATTGAGGCCAGTTCATTGGCTATGTTTTAGAGGGAGTTAGATATGGCCCTTGTGGCTAAAGGGATCAGGCGGTATGGAGGGAAGGCTGGTACAGGGTTCTGAGTTGGATGATTAGCCATGATCGTACTGAATGGCGGTGCAGGCTCGAAGGGCCGAATGGCCTACTCCTGCACCTATTTTCTATGTTTCTATGAATTTGTGCATTGGTAGCAAGCAATAATTAGTAGGGTGTTTCTGAGCTTGATGCTGTGCCCTCAACTATTTATAGTTACAAGAAAAAGTTGGTGATCTTTTTGCAATTGTCTGGTTTTCTGCATGAATTACTCATAAAATGTGGTCTGGTCTTCATCTAAGTCACATTAATAGACAAGTGTAATCTGCTAAATTAATAACGCAAAATATTGTACTTTTCATGTCTTTCTTGAACACCTTGTTTAATCATTCACAGTCCAGGCTGGAAAATGTATGTGAACCCTTGTATTTAATAACTGGTAGAACTCCCTTAGCAGCAACAATCTCCACCAATTGTTTTCTGTAACGGCTGATCAGACCTGCACAGCAGCGAGGAAGAATTTTAGATTATTCTTCCTTTCAAAGTTGTTTCGGTTATCAGTATTTCTGGGATATCTTGCATGAACAGCCCTCCTCAGGTCATGCCACAGCATCTCAATTTCTTTTAAGGTCTGGACTCTGTCTTGGTCATTCCAAAACATTAATTTTCTTCTTTTTAAACCATTTTGTTGATTTATCTTTTGGATCATTGTTGCATCATTCAACTTCTATTAAGCTTCAGATGATGGACCGCTACCCTGATGTTCTTCTGTAAAATGTCTTGATACAATTTTGAATTCATGTTCCCTCAACAACTGCAAGCTGTCCAGGCCCTGAGGCAGCAAAGCAGCCCAAAACCATGATGCTTCTTCCATCATGCTTCACAGTTGGGATGAGGTTTTGGTGTTGGTGTGCAGTGCCCTTTTCCTCCAAACATTGCGAAGTGCATTTCTGCCAAAGAATTTTACTTTTATCTCATCTGCCCACAGAATTTGTCCCAGAAGTGTTCTGGAACATCCAGGAAGTCTTTTGCAGCTTTTTTTTTTTTGGAGAACTGTTGTTTCCTACGTGCTGTCCTTCCATGAACACCATTCTTGTTCAGTGTTTTTCTTGTAGTGGACACATAAACAGAGACTCTAGAAGTTCTCGAGATTTCTGCAGGTCTTTTGCTATTATCCGTGGGTTCTTTCTAATCTCCTTCATTACACGTTGTGCTTTTGGTGTGATCTTCTCAGGATGCCTACTCCTAGGGAGAGTAGCAACGGTACTGAATTTCCTCCATTTGTAGACAGTTACTCTTTACCATAGACTGATGGACACTCAGTTCTTTAGAAATGCTCTTGTAACTTTTTTCAGCTTCGTGCATCTGTACAATTCTTGTTTTGATCAAGGCATGGTGCACATTAACACATCTTTCTTAAGAGCTGGGTCTGTCAGTAATCTGACTTGGTGCATCTTTTCTTTATAGGGCAGGGCACCTCTACAACCCACACCTCCAATCTCATCTCATTGATTGGAACACTTGACTCCAAATAGCTTTTGTAGAAGGTGTTACCCCAGAGGTTCACATATATTTTTGGACCTAGAATGTGATTGTTTAAATGGTGTACTCAGTATTGATGAGAAGAAGTACAATAATTTGTGTGTTACTAGTTTAGGCAGATTGTGTTTGTCTATTATTGTGACTTAGATGAAGATCAGACCACATTTTATGAGTAATTAATGCAGAAAACCAGGTAATTGCAAAGAGTTCACTCACTTTTTCTTGCAACTCATTCTATGATTGAGTTGGCCCCTGATCCATTTTGACTGATCAGGATAATTTTCACACGGCATACAAGTTTACTTGAAGTTCTGCACCTCATGTATCTGGGGATAATTAGTCATCAAGCACATTTAGAGCTGAGATAGACAAGACTTAGGTGCACAAAATAAAACAATGTGCAGATCATGTAAGATCTGGGATGAGAAGCTGAGAGATGTCTATTTCTTTTTCACAGGCAACAGGCAGTATTCCAATTACAGTGCGACACATTGAATCTATGATTCGCATGGCAGAGGCTCATGCCCGCATTCACCTGAGAGACTATGTGATGGAGGATGACGTCAACATGGCCATCCGAGTCATGCTGGAGAGCTTCATTGATACACAAAAGTTTAGTGTCTTAAGAAGCATGCGGAAGGTAATTCATTGTACTTGGCAAGGGGTGGTAGAAATAAAGGGGATTGGTAGTCTGCCTGTTTTCTTTGCTCACTATCATTATGTCTCTTGGACTATGAAGTTGTTTGCTACTGGTCAGGTATGTCAAAGTATCTCTGAAATTGAACTACCTGGGAGTAGTCCTGTTCAACCCAATAGTTTTACATGAGCAGGAGCATCTATGAGTGATGTATGCCAGGAACCCAAAAATAGAAGCTGTGGGAGAAGAAGGCCGTCAGATCTTCCAAGTCTGTCCCATCATTTAATATGATTGCGGTTTATATAAAACTTCTGCCCTAATGTTAACTATCCAACACGGTCCATTTAGCACAAGTAATTGCTAAAAGCTATCAATAATTGCTGGGAACTATATCAGTACAGAACTCTTTGTCTCATTTCCATTCAGTGTACATTTTCCAATGTTCTTAGTGTCTGAGTGGCTTCATGAATAGTGGAAACATAGACAGGTCAATGCAGTATTTGATACCTTTCTCCCTGGGGACATTTGTGGTTGCTTGGATCCACATCTGCAAAAAGTTATGAATTTGAAGTACTAAATTGATTACACGGGGATTGTGAAGTCAAGAATTCTATCATGGCAAAATTAGAACTGATGCTAGAAGCAAAAAAAAAAAAGATATTTTTTGCCTGCTGTGGTAGTAGGTTTGTTATCCGCATATTCTGTTTCAATTTGTTAAAAGACTGAATTTTTTGTGGAAAAGAAAACTTGTAACCACTCTTAAATATGTATTTTCTTACTGATTCTTTCCCCAGACATTTTCACGGTATTTAGCATTCAAACGTGACAATAATGAGCTGCTGCTCTTTGTTCTGAAGCAGCTGGTGGCAGAACAGGCCACTTATCAACGCAATAGGTATGGAGCACAACAGGATGCAATTGAAATCCCAGAAAAGGATTTGGTTGAAAAGGTAAGAAAACAATATTGCTCTTGGGTAGTCTCAAACCAGAGATTTTCTTTTAGTCTCAATTTAAAAATTTGGTAAGTTTATCTAATTCATTAAAATTACAATCTTGAGGATCATCTTAAAGTCACTTTTTAATTACATAAGCAGAGTTCCTCCCAACTGGCCCATTGATAGAATTCCCAAACTGAATCTGTAGCAAGTGAAACAGAACAAACATTAAATTAGTTTAATCTTTCAAAGGTTTTAATCTTAACAAAGGTTTGAAACATTAACTCTACAGAGTAATACAGTATCTTCTGTTATCACATTTTCCAGCTTGTGCAGTATTTTGCCTTGTGCGTTTTGTTAGTGTTTCAGTGCCTGCTGAGATTTTCAATCAGTAATCTTGGTAAAAGGAGTAAGTGGGACTCAGATGCTTGAACCCTAAGGAGGGAAAATCAGCTGTCTGTGGTAAAAAGTGAATCGGCTTTAAGAACAGTTAGGTAGAATATTCCACTTGCCTAACTGGGTGTACGTAAAGGACAAAGTTACAAAGCTGTTGAGAGAAATTGGCACAGCTAGAAGAGGTCTTATTCCACTAGAGGTCACCACAACACAAGAATGTTATCTGTAATTTTAAGTGTGTTCCATTAGACAGCTGCTTAGATAGAGTGTTCCTTTTGTAGTACAGAAATAGAAGACATGGGGCATGGAGGCAGATGGTTTCAGATTCAAGACATTGGAGTAGAACTGGAACGTAGGGGAGATTTAATAGAGGTATTCAAATTTATGAGGGGTATAGATGAGTAAATGCAAGCAGGCTTTTTCCACTGAGATTGGATGAGACTAAAACTAGAAGTGATAGGTTACAAGTAAAATGTGGAATATAAGGAGAGCCTGAGGGGCAGCTTCTTCACTCAGAGGGTGATGCGAGTGTGGAACAAGCTGCCAGTGGAAGTGGTGGATGTAGGTTCAATTTCAACATTTAAGAGCAGTTTGGATAAGTACGTGCATGGGAGGAGTATTGGGGGGGCAGGGCTATGGTTCAGATGCACTGGACGGAATAACAGTTCGGCATGGTCTAGATGGATCAAAGAGCCTGTTTCTGTGCGGTAGTGCTCTGTGACTATGGAAAATGGGGACAGGGTTTGTTCTGATTTCAGGACAGTTAACACAATTATCAAATTTCTTCACTGAATTGTACAGTCATGGCCCCATGAGGCCATTATGTGTTTATCACCTGTGTCCACATTAAGGACCTTTTTGATTACCTCGGTCCATTCAGTTTCATTTTGTTGCCCTTTCTAAAAGTTACCATTGCATGCATTGCTTCTTGTTTGAATCTTTCCCCCTCCCCTTTTTTGGGTGGAGATGAAACACATTCAGGGATGTAGCGTCATGGGTAAGCACACAGTTTATTGTCTGTCCTTATTTTTATGTGGATAACGTACTTGTATAATGTTATTAAGTAAGGAGTTCCTAAAATAATGACCGTGATGAGAAAAGTAATAGTTTCTTTGACTTTGGAGATGGTGTTGCAATATTCTATTCACCTCTCTCTGATAGCGATTTAGTGATTGCAACTAAAGCCTTGGCAAGTTGCTGCAGTGCCTTTGTAGATTGTTCACACTCCAGTCAGAGTCTCATGGAATGGATGGTTCAGGGTAGAAAACTGGGGTACAGTCAAAAAGGTTGCTTCAGGCTGGATGATTTTGATTTGTTAGCATGTTGATCTGTACTCATCTGAGCATGTGGTGAGCTTGTGTCATATTCCTGACTTCAGCTGGCATGTGTGGAAAGGTGTTGGGAAATCAGAAGGTGAGTCACTTACTGGAAAATTATTCTCCATTTTAAATGGTCCATTCAAATTTCTGTCAAAAGTAAATTCAAAGTTGGTGCTGACAGCAAATTAAAGGTTAAAACACTGAATGTCGGGGATGTGGACAGGGTCTGTTGAAGTTCATCACTTATTGGTTCTGGCATGAATACTTAGCACATCATACTGAGCCTGAATGTTGATCATTTTTTTCATATTACCCTCTTTTCAATTGTACCACTTCACCCTACCCTTCTGACCGTAACCAATCAGTTGAATTACTTCACTGGGAATTTTGTGCTTATTTTTCTATGTTGCTAAAACATTTTTGTTCTGGGAGTCTTATTTTATCCAATCTGGCTAAGAAGCCTCTGCAGTTGCAAAATGGATTAGTTATACTATTTAGATCACGTAGACCTTTCAAATCATGTTTTGAATGGTATCAATAAGCCATTTTCTGTTTGGATAATGTCAGGTTACAAGTTCTTATGTCTAATTTTCAGGTGGTTCTGATCACTGTACCCGTTTTGGATTGTTACATGATTCTCACCAGTGAATTGCATTATCACTTATTAGCAAGCTGAAGTATCTAATAAGTAAATGTTTGCAGAAGCTGTCTCCATTATACACATGAATGTAATGGTTTATAAATGCGATTTCCTAAGGAGATTGAGCCAAGCAAGGAAACCCTTCCCCCATCTTAATTGAATTTTACAGGAGCACCATTGTGAGCGTCCTGACAAGCTACATCTCCATCTGGTGTAAGAACAGTTGAGCATCAGACTGGAAGTTCCTGCAAAGGACTATGGAAATGGCTAAAAGGATCATAGGGGTCTTCCTACCATCTATCGGGGACATTTATCAAAGTGCTGCATTCGTAGAGCCGTAGTGTTAGCAAGGATCACACTCATCCATCCAGGATCCTCTTGACTTTTTACCATCAGGCGGGGAACTCTGATGCATAAAAACAATAACGGTCAGGATGGGAAACAGTTTCTTCTCTCAGGCCATTAGGCACCTGAACTCCTTGCCGCATCTGTTAAGTATGTTCTGTGCGTGACAATATTTAACTTCTGCCCTTTACTTTGTTTATGGGTAATTCATCTGTAGGTTTTATCCTCACTTTCTTAAGTTATTGTGTGTTATATGGGTTAGGAAAAACATTGTCTCATTTGATGGTATACATGTGTATAGTTAAATAACAATAAACTTGACTTGATTTCAGGCCAGTGATTATAGTTCTTCAACATGGTGGGTGGGTTGTTGGGGGACAAATTATATTTTTGCTCCTTGATTCACAATTCTCTACTGCACATAATTGCAGATTTACTAATTAAAGCTTAAAACTGATTCTTATTTCAGTGTTCGGATCGTAAGAAACTGTTGGGAAACTCTAGTTCTACTGTGCGGTGTCTTGCATGTTAAAGGTTTTCCTTGGATTTCTAACCTTGCATTTGTTTTTTTTGTTTCTAGGCACGTCAGATCAACATTCACAACATGTCTGCATTCTATGAAAGTGATCTCTTCAGAATTAACAAATTCACTCATGACGTGCGCAGGAAGTTAATTGTACAGCAGTTCTAATTAAAAACAAAATGAAGAATCTGAGGAGGCTGGCAGAATGAAAAGACTGCTGGCATCACTTTGGAACAGATGAGCATTTTGGATGTCTGCAAAGATGAACTAATTGCTTAAGAATGCAAGATGGGTTGAAAATAAAAGCCACATTTAATCTCATCAAAAAAATTATCCCATCCAATACCTGAACTCTCAAACTCTTGCTTCTACCATCCTGTCCTTTACTATTCTAGTTTTACCAACAAATATCTGCATTTTGACAGATTTTTTAAAACCCAAAAACCTCGGGCAGAATTTTCCCCATTTGTTCAGTTTCACTGTATATTGTATGTTATGAGAGTCATTACAGAGTGACATTATTTCCCTGATCACATTGTAGTTTTATTGATGTGTATAATTAAAACTAGGTGTACATGCCATAACTTTTGTTACAATGAATGCCAATAAAGATGTCTTTTTGCAAATTTTTGTTCGATCTTAGACCATTTTTAACAATTTACCTTCAAGTTTAAGCTTCATTTACCAACCTAGCTTTCAGTTGAAACCTTCCTAGTTTTGCTCAGCTAGAGTCTAAATCAACACTGGAATTCCGTCCATCATTCATTTTAAAATGCTCCCTAAGCCTACATCATTGACCCAAGCCACTTGTCTTCATGTCTTCTCCTGCATGGTTTCATCATTTGTGTGACAACATTCCTGTGGAACGCCAATGATGGCTACAGAAAAGTGGTGCAGGAATATGAGTTGATTGTAATTGTTGGCACTTGAGTTCCTTGAGAGAGGATATTCAATCATTTTTTGTTTTTCATCATGAGGGGACCAGGCATTTAAAACTATCCTGAGTGCTGCCTTTTTAGACTGTGTGCCGTTGAAATACTTGTATTGATTTTCTGTTCTTAACTGTGTGTATGAACGTATGGGTAAAGCTGCCCATCATGTTTAGCTTTTTACTGGACACAGTGGAATAACTTACAGATATTTCTACACTGGAGGTTAACTCTAATAACACAAGGCTGCCCTTGCTTTACCAATCAATAATTTAGCAATCAGTTCTACAGAGCCATAAATATCAGAGCTAAAAGGCAAACTGTCACTGAGCTAGATTATTGAGAGATTGCTGTTCTCTAGCCAGTGTAATCTAAAGGTACCTGCTTTGAGGCATTCCCCAGCATAGTTAAAGGGAAAACGATGCACTTTCTGGCATTGCTCCATTTATATCAAATGTACCATTAATAATTCCTGTGCCTGATAATATTTCAGCACCTTATAAAACAGCTAACCATCTTCTGGTATTGTACAGAATTGTAACAACACAATTTGACAATGAGCCGCAAAGATGCAGCCAGATGATTAGAACACTTCTCACTGGTTAGGTGACACTTGGAATATTCTGGTCACCTCATATAAAGAGCTTTAGAGAGGGTGCAGAGGAAATTGAGTAGGATACTACTTGGAATGGAGAGCATGTCTTATGAAGAGATTGAATGAGCTTGGGCTTTTCTCTTTGGAGTGAAAAAGGACGAGAAGTGACTTGATAGAGCTGTACAAGATAAGAGGCAGAGATTTTTTCCCAGGGCAAAAGGGCATAATTTTAAGGTGGTTGGAGGAAAGTATGGGCGAGAGTGGGTATCAGCGGTAAGTATTTTTAATGGTAGTTGTGTGGAATGCACGGCAGGTACATTAGGGACATTTTAAGAGACTCTTAGGCACGTGGAATGACAGAAATGAAAGGCACCATAGGAGAAAAGAGATTGGTCTTTGTGTAGGTTAAAAGGCCAGCACATTCTTCTATGATAGATCGTAAGAAATGACTGTATTGTGAAAGGAAAGGAATTCCAGAGCTTATGCACTTCGTAGCTGAAAACATAAGCATCAGGGGTGGTGCAGTGACATTTTTGGTTGCATCATGTCAGAGTTGTCAAGAGTTACAGAGCACAGAAATAGGGCCTTTGGGCCAACTCATCCATGTCAACCAAAGTGCCTCTCTGTGCTGGTCCCATTTCCCTGCCACACTCTATAACTATCTGTGTATCTGTCCAAATACCTTGTACCTGTCTACTGTTTCCTATGGCAGCCATGTACCCACCACCGTCTGGGTGGGAAAAACTTGTCCTTTGGGTCTCTTTCTCCTCTCACCTATGTCCTCTATTTTTAGGAAAAAGACTGTGACCAAACACCAATGACCCTTGTGATTCTATAATCCTTTGCCTCTTAAAACTCCAAGGAAAGTAGTTTTTGGTCTGTCTTTATAGTTGAAGCTCCCCAGACTTTTATATGGCAACATCCTTATGAAGCTTTTCTATACCCTCTAGCTTAATGTACTAGAGCAATCAGAACTTACCAAATATCTTGTGTAGCTGTAGCATAACATCCCAATTCTTGTATTTAGTACCTCAACTAATAAAGACAGGTGTGCCATATGCTGCCATCACTAGCTTGTCTGTATTAATGCTTTCAGGGGAAAATGTATTAAGCCCCTCAGTCTCCCTGTTTTGTGATACTCCCCTGCCCCCTACTGTTCACTGAGTATGTCCTGCCTTGGTTTAACTTCCCAAAAATGCATGATTTCACACTTGTCTGAGTGAAATTCCATTTACAGGGAATGGGAGACTAAATATCCACATGGCTGTAGTGGTTTGAAGAGGAAGGACTGGGGAAATATATTTGAAAAGCAGAACATAAATTTTAAAATCAAGGGAGCTTGAATTTTGGATGATCAAGCTTGCCATGAAGTTAGCCAACAAGCACTGCCTCTGAATTGTCAGGCATGGAATTATGAAGATAAAGATGAAATCTAGAATTGTAAGACTCGACAAGCTTCTTCTCTTCTGCCATCAGATTTCTAAACAGTCCATGAACACTACCTCACTATTCCATTTTTTCTTTTTTTTAAATGTAACATAATTTTTTGCGCTGTAGTGCTGCCACAAAACAAATTTAAATTAGCTGTATTGGTCACATGTACGTTGAAACATGCAATGAAATACATTGTTTGCATCAACTAGTAAGTCTGAGCATAGGCTGGGGAAAGTTTGAAGTTCAATGTAAATTTTATTATCAGAGTCCAACCATGAGATTCATTTTCTTGTGGGCATACTCAACAAATCCATGGAATAGTAACTGTTGTTGTTCGTCCATCATTGACGTCGATGAGGACCTCGACGACTAGCGCGTGATTTGGATTTAAGTGAGGGAGAGTTGCACAGCGTCAGCCTCACTCTCTCTTCCCAATTCCCAATTCCCATCTGGATCCAGTGGCAAGACAGAGTCTAGACGGCTGGAGATGGGACTAGGCGCAGTGGATGACCAGGACGTCTTCTGTGTTTTGTCCTGCTCTACACGTTCCACGACGCTTGCAGAGTCCGCCTTCTTGACCGTTGGACCTTCCATTGGTCTCGTCCGCTCAATCCGCCGGAGTCTGTCTTCACATGCTGGAATAGACAACTCCCTATCTCACCGAGGGTTTGAGACCCGTCGGCTACCCTCACCTGGTTTAGCCAGCTTGTCGAAGCCGTTGCCCGGGGTGTGGCCGCTGTCGCATGCAAACAGCTACGGGGAGCCACAGGTGAGATCTGAGTGCCAGGTGGGGACCAAAGGTGGACTAACCGCCTTGAAAAGGGCGCGACGTGTTACCCCACCAGAGGTGCTACCCCTCCCTGACACCCCATACACCTAGTAACTATAACAGAATCAATGAATGACAGCCAGATTAGGGTGGTCAACCAGAGTGCTGAAGACAACAAACTGCAAATGCAAAAAGAAGAAATAATAAAATAAATAAATAAGCAAAAAAATACGAGAACTGAGATGAAGAGTTCTTGAAAGTGAGTTGTGTGAAGTTGCTCATAGTTCAAGAGCCTGATGATTGAGGGGTAGTTACTGTTCCTGAACCTGGTGGTGTGAATCCTGAGTCTCTTGTACCCGCTTCCTGATGGCAGCAGCGAGAAGAGAGGATGTCCTGGGTGGTGAGGGGTCCCTGATGATAGATGCTGCTTTCCTGCAACAGGTTTCATGTAAATGAGCTCGTGTCGTCATGCTTCCAGTGCCGAAATAACTGCTTCCTTGCCCTTTAAGAAAGGGTTCCAAAGAATCGCAACACTTATGGAAAATGTGTCCCATTTCTATCTTAAATCAGCAGCTTCTTATTTTTAAAAAGTTCTCCTAATCAAAATTTAAATCTGACATTCCTCCTTGTATCAAATGTTTGCAGGAGCAAGTGATTGTGGTTCTCTGCAGTACAGCAGTAAAGTACTAATGGATACTGAGGCTGCAGCATAATGGTGTGTCAGCCATAGTATTCAGCAATAATGGCACTGAATCATAACTCTTCACTGTCAAGACAGGAGTCAAACAGGGCTGTATCATTACACCCAACCTATTTACTATCCTTCATCCCATTGGCCAAGACCTGCTACAGGAAGTCCCAATTGTGTATAGAATGGACAACAGGCCTTCAACCACAATTGGTTCAAGGTCAAGAACAAGGTCAGCACCACCACTATCATGGAGCTTCAGTTTGCGTATATTAGTGCCATTGCAGCACACTCTAAAGAAGACCTCCGATGTATCCTGAAAGCCCTTCCCAAAGGATGTAGGGTCCTGTGTCTTGTTTTGAATATAAAAAAGACACAGGTCCTATATCAGCCACTACCAACTAGCCATTTATCCAATCCTCCATAAGAGTTGTTGATGTAGACCACTTTCCCTACCTTGGCAACATTCTCTCCTTCAAGATAGACAATGGCCCAAAAATCACCACTGCCTGAGTTGTGTTAGTGGAGCCTATGCATGATTGAAGAAAAGAGTTTTTGACAATCGCAGCTTATAGATCCAAATAAAGCTTTTGCTCTATGGAGCAGTCATGCTTTCTACATTACTGTATTGAGCTGAATCATGGACCACCTACAATAGGCACCTGAAAGCCCTGGAACAACATCACCAAAGATCCTTACAAAAGATTTTGAGGATCATCTAGAAGGAAAGATCCACTAAAACCAGCTCACTGGAGGAGGCCAACGTGAACAGCTTCCCCACCACAATAAAGCCACACCAACTCCGATGGATAGACCACGTCATTCAGATGCCTAACTCACATTTCCCCAAACAGATCCTTCACTCCCAGTTGTAGCAAGGTCAGTGAGTCCCCTGGTGGGCAACGGAAACATTGACATCAGCCTGAAGAAATTCAACGTTACTGCTAAGAGCCGGGAAGACATTGCACTCAATGGATGCACCTGGAGGAAATCTGTTCAGGGAAGAGCTGCACTACATAATAACGATCTCCACTGTGCCTCAGAGAACCAGCAGCAGCTGCCAAAGGAGAGACTGAACAACCAAAAGACCCGACCACTAACCACAGTCACCACTTACTCTTGCCACACTGCACCAGGTTATGTGGATCCCGGATCAGCCTCTACAGCCACCTGAGGTCCCACCCCTTAGGAGAACATCATATTCAACTTGAGTGATCGCACTACTCAGCAATAAAGCAGATGTTGTGAAAGGTACCCTTCGACAGGTACATGGATAGGAAAGGTTTAGAGGAATATGGGCCACATGTGGGCAACTGGGACTAGGTTAGATGGACATCTTGGTCAGCATGGATGAGATGGGATTATGGGCTGTTCAGTGCTCTTTCAAAGATTCAAAGTGCATTCATTATCAATGTACAATATATATGCAGTATACAACCCTGAGATTTGTCTTCCCACAGACAGCCATG
Source organism: Mobula birostris (assembly GCF_030028105.1). Classification (NCBI taxonomy): domain Eukaryota; kingdom Metazoa; phylum Chordata; class Chondrichthyes; order Myliobatiformes; family Myliobatidae; genus Mobula; species Mobula birostris. The sequence goes on along the minus strand of NC_092385.1, from coordinate 5,514,018 downwards.
AAACAAAGAAAACCATGGAATGCTTTCAAAGAAAAGCATCAAACCCAACCCCCCCAACACACAAACCGCAACAAAAAAAAGTGAAAGACACTGTATATAAAACACAAAACCGAAAGAGTCGAGGTATAAAGTTCAGTTCAGCTCAGTGTTCATATCTGCAGGCTATTCAAAATCGCCCAAAATAGCAACAGAAAAAGGAGCAACCAGGAACCAGAAACACATCATAATATGAAATACTGAGTTCAATCCACAAACCACAGACCCAGAACTTTGGCACCATCCTTCGACAACATTGAGGGAGAGAGACCATTCAAATGCATGGACAGTGAGCGAGAGGGAGAGAGAGATTGTCATGTGCAGACAACTTTCTCCAGCATCAGCGAGCGAGAAGCTGGTAGACGGTGCAGAATGCCTGCTCGCTCTCTGCACTCGGCTCCATATTTTCAATCTTTTTTGACACTTTACTTGGTGAGGTCAGTGAGAAATGGGCTCACACCATTTTCCAAGACTCCAAGCTTCTTCACCTCGAGGCCACAAGTCTCACAGAGCCCTTTCAGAGACAGCAAAGCACCAGATGGCTCAAACACCCTGAAAACACACCATGAAACTGTCAAACCGATTCTATGACTCTGTTTGGTTGTCCGTCATATCTGACCATGACAGTGAAACCTGTGTAGGAAAGTTTTTAAAGTGGGAAAGCCGTTGCACTGGGGCAGTTCCATTGTTTTGATCTTAAACGTCTGGTCCAGTGCTATGAGTACTTGGGGTCTTCTTGATTGCAGTGGTGACCATGACTTCTTCTGTGCCTTGTCATGCCTTTCACTTTCTACAAAGTGTTGCTGAACCTCCCCCCTCCCCATTGGTGCTCACTGTTGATCTCATCCGCCCAGTCCACTGGAACTGACTTTGCACGCTAGGTCTGGCAGTCCCTATCTCACTGGGGCATGAGGCCCACCAGCTACCTTCATCTGGTTTAGCCTGCCTATTGAAGCAGTGTACTGGAGTGTCACAGCCATCACATGCAAACAGCTACTTGGAGCCACAGGTGAGGGCTGAATGTCTGGTGGGGATCAAATGCCCCAGAATGGACATGACAACCCCCTTCACCAGAGGTGCTGCCTCTCCCTGGACACCCCATACATGCACCTCTTGACTATGTCTATGATTATGTAACTTCTGATCTATCTGCACATTCAAAGTACCGAATATATACTGAGAGGCCGCTTCAATAGCTACCTCATGTACCTAATAAAGTGGCCATTCAATGTATGTTCGTGGTCATCTGCTGCTGTAGCCCATCCACTTCAAGGTTCAATGTGTTGTGCATCCAGAAATGTTCTTCTGCACACCACTGTTGTAACGCGTGGTTACTGAGTTACTGTCGCCTTCCTGAATTACTGTATCCATTGAGTTGTTGACACATGTTTATTGCTGATTAGATATTTGTATTACTGAGCAGGTATACAGGTGTACCTAATAAAGTGGCCACTGGGTGTATTTTTTTTGCTGGGGGAAGGATGGTGTTTTGGTGGATAATGAGCGGACTGCAATATTAATACTGAAAGGGTGTGTGGGAGTGTTGTGAAGTCTGCAATCTACACGGAAAAATATTGTCTAGATTCTTAAGAGCTCCTTGATTATTCCCGGCCTGCCTTGAAACAAGGTTGGCTCTGTGTCTGCTGGTAATGTAGTCAAACTGTATATATGTGTGTGTGTGTGTGTGTGTGTGAGAGAGAGAGAGAGGGAGAGAGAGTGTGTGCTTCAATGGAGAGAGTTGCTGCCTTCCAGGCTGTTAGCCAATGACGGGATTCATCAATAGGACCTTTTGTTGGAGCTGTAAGCCTGTGCCAAGCCCTTGATTCAACGGGTGGTGACCAGACTAAGGCTGCCTATTGACTAAGGGCACTTTGGAGTCGTTCATCTGCTGCAGAAGGCTATCAAACTGCCACGGATTTTTCTGGTCAACAGATTTAAAGTTCAAAGTAAAATTTATTACCGCAGTCTGTATATCTCACCATATACTTCCCGATTGATTTTCTTGTAGACACTCACAATACGACAAAGAAACACAGTAGAATCAATGAAAAACTACATGCGCTCACAGACTGACAAACAACCAGTGTGCAAGAGAAGGCAAACTGGGCAAATAATAAATAAATAAACAAATAGACAAATAAATGGATTGATAGGTTAGTAAATAAGTAAATAGATAAATAAATGATTGAATTGTTGAATAATATTGAGACCATGCAGTGTAGAGTCTTTAAAAGTGAGTCCATAGGTTGTGGAATCAGTTCAGTGTAGAGGTGAGTGAAGTTATCCGCACCAGTTCAAGAACCTGATGGTTGGAGGCTAATAACTGTTCCTAAACCTGGTGGTGGGGGACCTAAAGCTCCTGTACCTCCTTCCCAATGGCAGCAGAGAAAAGAGACCATGGTCTGGATGGTGGAGGTCCTTGATGATGGATTCTGCTTTTTGAGCCTGTGATCCTTGGAGGTGTGCTCAGTGGTGGGGAAGGTTTTATCTGTGGTGGCCTGGGCTGCGTCCACCGGTCCGGATTTCCCCCTAGGCCTGGAAATTCACCTCAGGTTGCACTCCAACACGCCCTCTGGTTCGTCGTCCCAGTGTAGTCATTTGTGTCCAAAATTCAGACCAATGCATCAGGGCATTCATTTATTTCATTGTCAATATTATATGCCATGTCATGGTCTTATCCATAACCATGATTGTTCTTGGAAAATTTTTCTACACAAGATGGTGGACCCCAGCCATGTCTGCCTGGCGTCAGTAATTGCATAACCAGGACTTGTGATAGGACCATCCACCACCTGCTCCCATGGCTTCACGTGACCCTGATCAGGGAGCTAACCAGGTGCTACACCTTGCCCAAGGGTGACCTGCAGGAGAGCGGAGGGAAGGACCACCTCACGTCTCCTTTGGGAGAAACATATCTCCACCCCACCACCCATTCATTCATTTAGTGAATGCATTTCCACAGAGCCAGGCGCAGATCTCCTACTTGCCTGTCAGACAGCCTCTGTGTTCGGTGAGAGGACAGTCTATGAAAATAATTATCCCATCACAAGCCTCAAGAATTAGTATGAAGACCTCAGAGATAAAGAGAGCTGAACCTACGCCTTCGTCTGTTGTCTCAGGAAGAGCTTCTTCCCCTCCGTTCATGAGCCCACTAACAATTCCTTTTAGTTTTCACATTATTTGTTTATTTGTGTAAATTATAGGAATATTTTGTCTTTTCACTTTACTACTGTTGCTAAACAATAAATTTCACATCAAAGTTCAAAGTAAATTTTATTATCAGGGTACATATACTTTATACAATATTCGCCTCCTTACTGACAGCCATGAAACAAAGAAGCCCAAAGGACAAAGTTGAAAGTAAATTTTATTATCAGGGTACATATATGTCACCATATACAACCCTGAGATACACTTTTCTGTGGACGTGCTCAGCAAATCTATAGAATAGTAACTGTAAACAGGGTCAATGAAAGATCAGAAGACAACAAACTATGCAAACACAAATATAAATAAAAAGAGACAACATGAAATAACAAGATCAAGAGTCCTTAAAGTGAGATCATTGATTGTGGGCACATCTCAGAGGATAGGCAAGTGTGTAGTTATTCCCTTTTGTTCAAGAGCCTGATGGTTGAGGGGTAACAACTGTTCCTGAACTTGGTGGTGTGAATCCTGAGGGTCTCGCATCTTCCACCTGATGGCAGGGAGTGAGAAAAGAGCATGGCCCGGGTGGTGAGGATCTCTGATGATGGATGCTGCTTTCCTACATTATGGATACTGCTTTACTGCCTTATGGGCAATAGAACCCATTAAAAACAAAAGAAGGCCATCAGACACCCAGAGTGTAGGGAGAGAACAAAAACAAATAGTGCAAACTATAAAGCAAGCAAATAGTATTCAGAACTGAAGCTCACAACACTAGGCATCACTGCAGCTGATTCAGAAGTCGACTAGCTGCAGGCCACAGCCTCTGTCCAGCACAAAGTGGAGCAAACTGCAGGGGGCAGCGAGACAAACCAGCCGGTCTCTTGCCTCTGACCCAAATGAGACATGGATAATAAACCTGATTCTGAAATCTAGAGTATTTGAAATGACGCTTGAATGGACAGGTACAAGGATATGAAAGGTTTTCAGAGATATGGGCCAAATGCAGGCAGATGGAACTCATTCACAGAGACACTTTGGTCAGCATGGATGAGATGGGCTGAAGGGTCTGATTCCGTGCTGTGTAACTTTATGTAGGGATTCAAACTCATTGATAAAGATTAAAGATTTACTACATGTCCATCGAACCGTACAGTGAATTGCACCATTGGTGTCAGATCAAATCAGCAAGGTTTGTGCTGGGGGCAGCCAACATAGCATGCCCACGATGCCCTCACCCTAACCCGCATGTCTCTGGGATGCACCCAGAGGAAACCCACGCAGTCACAGGGAGAACGTACCAACTTCTGTAAGAGAGCAGCGTGAATCGAACACCGACTGGTGATTGCTCCTGTTGTAAAGCGATTGCACTAACTGCCATGTCAGCATGCTGTCCTCGTTGAGCAACTCGTGCCAGCAGTCACAAACAATTTGTTCTTCACTTCCATTGATTCCCTTGACCTCTTCAAAAGAGTGTTTCAGGTGCTTGCTGACTGTTGTGCATTTCATAATATTTGGGGAATAATTACGCATTCTTGTTCATTTAAATACTTAATTACAGGTTATACGTAAAACTACGTAAATTGCGGACATCATCATGTGATATGTGTGCGCCTTGCTTAAAGCAAAGATGAAGTTACACGCATATTCCTGGATTCCCATGTTTTCCTTGAATTAATTTAATGTTTTAAAGTAACAAAACGTAACACTGGTCAGGTGGCCTGCTCCATAGGAGAGTCATTCTCAATGGATTGGGTATCTCATAATGGAGGGCAGGTCTGGTGGTTTGGGGTATTGGTGGTCTGTCATATACTTTATACTTATACTTTATACTTTACTGTTGCCAAACAATTGGTACTAGAACGTACAATCATTACAGCGATATTTGATTCTGCACTTCACACTCCCTGGATTACAAATATTAAATATATTAAAATAGTTAAAATGAGTAAATATTAAAAATTTAAATTATAAATCATAAATAGAAAAATGGGAAGTAAGGTAGTGCAAAAAAACCGAGAGGCAGGTCCGGATATTTGGAGGGTACGGCCCAGATCCGGGTCAGGATCCGTTCAGCAGTCTTATCACAGTTGGAAAGAAGCTGTTCCCAAATCTGGCCGTACGAGTCTTCAAGCTCCTGAGCCTTCTCCCGGAGGGAAGAGGGACGAAAAGTCTGTTGGTTGGGTGGGTCGTGTTCTTGATTATCCTGGCAGCACTGCTCCGACAGCGTGCGGTGTAAAGTGAGTCCACGGACGGAAGATTGGTTTGTGTGATGTGCTGCGCATTATACATTATACCTTCCCCTTCTTGGTAGTACTATTCCATTCCTCTCTTTCCCCACATAACATTTCCCTTCAAATGTTATGCAATGTTCTTTCAAAAAACCTGATAAGACCATGAGTCGTAAGAGCAGAATTAGGCCAACTGGCCCATCGAGTCTGTTCTGCCATTCCATCATGGCTGATTTATTATCCCCTTCAAACCTCATTTTCCTGCCTTCTCCTTGTAACCAGGTCTCAGCCTGAAATGTTAGTTTCCATCGATAGATGCTGCCTGCTTGTTGAGTTCCTCCAGCATTTTGTGTCTGTGTTGCTCAAGGTTCCTGGCATCTGAAGAGTCTCCAGTGTAAAAGAAATGCAAGGCTTACATTAGCATCTTTCAATGTCAAGGACACCCAAAGAGTGGTGATGGATGCTGCCCAAATAAGCAGTTTTCCACTGTACTGGTTTTTGGCTGGTAAGGGAATTTTAGCCATGACTCTGCAGATAATTTTCTAAAAAAAAGGCCAACATTTGATCATTCACCTTGCTGAAGCACTATTGCTAGTGTAGTATTCCTTAAGCAACGATCATTAAGAATCCCATGGAGAAATGACAAACCTCTGGACACCTCACTGCTCACACGCATACACCACAGTTACCGACAGAGCGCACAAAGTCCTGTGTGAGTACTGATAAATTTCACAGACATGCCTTGTTCTAACTTGGAAAGGAAGTGTCGACTTACTCAAAGGAAAACTGTGCTTGTATGAGTAATGGAAACACTCTGCTAATGAAGTCGACAGAGTCAAATATCTGGTGGTTCCAGGGATTTCCTTCTTGGATGCCACAGGGTTTGGATGACTTCGGCATCATTTCACTTTGAAGACTGTAGACAGGTCTCACCTCCATATCCAAGGTAGATTATGGTCAGAGGCGGTGAATTAGAATCGGAATCAGGTTTAATATCACTGGCACATGCCGTGAAATTTATTGTTTTTACGGCATCGATACAGTCATCATCATAAAAGCTATAAATGACAATAAAAATATATGTAAATTGAATTAGATTAGATTAGTTTATGAGGACACACAGTCCTCTTTTATTGTCATTTAATAATGCATGCGTTAAGAAATGATACAATATTCCTCCAGTGTGATATCAAAGAAACACAGGACAGCCCAAGACTGAAAAACTAACAAAAACCACATAATTATAACCTATAGTTACAACAGTGCAACAATACCATAACTTGATGTAGAACAGGCCTTGGGCACAGTAAAAAAGTTCAAAGTCTCTCGAAAGTCCCACATCTCACGCAGACGGGAGAAGGAAGAAAACTCTCCCTGCCATGCCCAACCACAATCCGACTCTGAGTCGTCTGAAAACTTCGAGCTCCGATCAGCCCTCCGACACCAAGTACCGAGCACCATCTCTATCCGAGCGCTTCGACCTCAGCCTCGGTCGCCAGCAGCAGGCAAAGCCGGGGATTTTGGGGCCTTCCTTCCGGAGATTCTCGATCGCACAGTAGCAGCAGCAGCGAACCAGGCATTTCCGAAATTTCTCCAGATGTTCCTCTGCTTCTCACGTCTGTCTCCATCAAATCAGAATTGTGCATGGCATCCTACTTACAAATACGATATCATTTCACCGAAGAGCTGCGCGCGCTGTGTCGTGCCACCATCTTCTCCTCTCCTTCAAAATCATCATTTTGAATTAAATAGTGCTAAAAGAGAACACAAAAAATAGTGAGGTAGTGTACATGGGTTCATTTCCATTCAGAAATCTGATGGTGGAGGGGAAGAAGCTGAGTGTGTGTCTTGAGGCTCCTGTACGCCTTTCTTGATAATAGCAATGAGAAGAGGGGATGTTCTGGGTGACAGAGGTCCTTAATAATGGATGCTGCCTTTTTGAAGGTGTCCTCAGTGGTGGAGAGGCTAGTGCCCATCATGGAGCTGGCTGAGTCTCCATCATTCAGTAGCTTTTTCCAATCCTGTGCAGTGCCCCCCGCCATACCAGACGGAATGCTCTCCACTGTACCTCTGTAGAAAGCTGCTGGAGTGAGTCTCATAGCAAATCTCTTCAAACTCCAAATCAGTGAACTCAGCAGATTACTTCTTGGGAAGGCTTTAGAAGGACAAGCAGTGATCATGAGGGGTTCAGCAGACTCCTCTCTTTCTATTTCTTGGTCACTTTTGTTCAGATTCAGATCCATTTATTTAACACGTGTACATGGAAACAAGGGGTGGTGAGGTTGAGATAAGTCTCTACCAAAGGAGATGTAAAGCACTCCTTGCCTCTGCTAGTCTGCAGGTCACCCTTGGGCAAGGTGTAGCACCTGCTTAGCCCCCATGATCAGGGTCACATGAAACCATGGGAGCAGATGGTGTATATCACAAGTCCTGGTTATGCGACCACTGATGCCAAGTAGAGATTCTCTGAAGAGCATTGATAATGGTAGGGGTCACTCGACTTGTAAAGACACTGCCCAGAGGAAGACAATGGTAAAGCATTTCTGTAAAACAGTTTGCCAAGAACAATCATGGTCACGCAAAGACCATGACCGCCCACATCCTATGATGTGGCACAGGCCAAACGGACGACGTGGAAATTGAGAGTAAAATGCGCCATTTGGATTAACAGCAACAACACCTAAAGATGTGCTGGGGGCAGCCTGCAAGTGTTGCCACACACTCCGGTGCCAACAAAGCATGCCTACAATGCTTGGTAGAACAACACTGAACACGACAAGCAACAAAACGACAATAGCAAGACAAGCCTACTGCATTGCCCTCCACTTTCCTATCGTCCATGAGTCTCTTAGATGTCCCAAATTTATCAGCCTCTACCACCACTCCTGGCAGGGTATTCCACATGCTCACCACTCTCTTGTGTAAAAAAAAACCAACCTCTGACATCCCCTCTATAGTTTCCCCCAGTCATCTTAAAATTATCATCATCATCATTATGCCCTCTCATATTCACCATTTCCTTCCTGGGAAGAAGTCTCTGGCTGTCCACTCTATTTATGCCTCTTATCATCTTGCACACTTTATCAAGTTACCTCATGATTACTTGCTTACTTATTTATTGCGATACCGTGCAGAACAGTCCCTTCCGGCCCTACATGCCTGGCAGTCCATCAATTTACTCCTAACCTATTCATGATCTAGTCAGAATCCTGGTAAATCTCCTCTGTACCCTCTCTAAAGCTTCCACATCTTTCCTATAATGAGGGTCTTCCTGCAATTTAGGTGACAACTTTGGTAATAAATATTAGCCGGATTAACTATCTATTCAGGGAATGGAAAGTTGCAGTTAATTTAGGATTAGTGCAGACTTTATACTTGATAGTCGCCAAACAATTGATACTAGAACATACAATCATCACAACGATATTTGATTCTGCGCTTCCTGCTCCCTGGATTACAAATATTAAATATTAAAAATAGTAAAAATTAGTAAATATTAAAAATTTAAATTATAAATCATAAATAGAAAATAGAAAAATGGAAAGTAAGGTAGTGCAAAAAAACGGAGAGGCAGGTCTGGATATTTGGAAGGTACGGCCCAGATCTGGGTCAGGATCCGTCCAGCGGTCTTATCACAGTTGGAAAGAAGCTGTTCCCAAATCTGGCCGTACGAGTCTTCAAGCTCCTGAACCTTCTCCTGGGGGGAAGAGGGACGAAAAGTGTGTTGGCTGGGTGGGTTGTGTCCTTGATTATCCTGGCAACACTGCTCCAACAGCGTGCAGTCTAAGGTGAGTCCAAGGACGGAAGATTGGTTTGTGTGATGTGCTGCGCCGTGTTCACGATCTTCTGTAGCTTCTTCCAGTCTTGGACAGGACAACTTCCATACCAGGTTGTGATGCACCCTAGAAGAATGCTTTCTACGGTGCATCTATAAAAATTAGTGAGGGTTTTAGGGGACAGGCCAAATTTCTTTAGTTTTCTCAGGAAGTAAAGGTGCTGGTGGGCCTTCTTGGCAGTGAACTCTGCTTGATTGGACCAAGTCAGGACATTTGTGATATTGACCCCAAGGAACTTAAAGCTTTTGACCTGTTCCACTTGCGCACCGCCGGTGTAAATTGGGTCATGCAGTCCGCTACTCCTTCTGAAGTCAACAACCAATTCCTTAGTCTTGCTGACGTTGAGGGATAGGTTATTGTCTTCGCACTATGCCACCAGGTTCTTAATTTCCTCTCTGTACTCAAACTCATCATTACCCGAGATACGGCCTACAATTGTTGTGTCATCAGCAAACTTATATATTGAGTTTGATGGAAACTTGGCTACACAAGTTTCTAGTCCTCTCAAGCCTGCGTGGTTGTTCCTCAAGATCTTTTAGCTCAGCATTGCTTTCCCAGGTTAGAGTTGAAGGCCCTGTGATGGGTTAGTGCAGAAGAAGACAAGACGGAAAACCATGCAAGACATTGTAGCTGGGAGCAGTGAGGGGAAATTTAAGTTCTGAATTTTCTTGGAGAGAGATATGGGAGATTGAGAGGGAGAAAGAGATGTGAGGCAAGTTCAAGTTCAATTCAACCATACATGAATATAGCCAAACAAAATAATGTTCCTCTGGGGCCAAGGTGCAAACTACATTACCCACAGCACACAGCACACAGCACATTGGACAAATAGAACATGTAGCACATATGGCTCCCATAGCAGAAAAACATACAGTCACAAAATAAAAAAAAAAAATATATAAAAAAAATATTAAAAAATACTGCAGCTGCTGGAAATCCGACATAAAAACAGGAAGCACAGGAAGCACTCAGCAAGTCAGGCAGCATCTGTGGAGAGTGAGAAACAGAGAAGAACACCTCACAGATGAAGCATAATGTTTGCTACGGGTGAGGGAGGGGTGAGAAGTGAAGATGTGTGAATAGGTTGGAGACCAAGGGAGATAGTCACTGTGGAAAGGGATGTTGCTGTACATGTGAGCAGTATTCTGCTTTTGCATGGATGAATTATTTTACTTTTTGGGGGCAAGGGCAGGATGTGGGGTGGATGGGAGGTGCAGGAGGGATAACAAGGCAAGAGTATGTTGCAATGAAAATTACAAAGTTGATGGCATGACCCTTAACAATATTGATGTATAGAGGGATCTTGGGGCCCAATACTTTCTGGAAAGTAGCAATGTAAGTAAACAGAGTGATAAAAAAGGTATATGACGTTCTTGCCACCATTGTCAGGGGCATCGTATCATGAGCCCTGTGGGCCTTGCCCCTGTATTTGTTAATTGTTGTCTTACCTAGAGTCATTAATCCCTTGTGCTTCCTGTTTAGACCATAAGACCATAAGACAAAGGAGCAGAAGTTGGCCATTCAGCCCATTGAGTCTGCTCCGCCATTTTATCATGAGCTGATCCATTCTCCCATTTAGTCCCACTCCCCCGCCTTCTCACCATAACCTTTGATACCCTGGCTACTCAGATACCTATCAATCTCTGCCTTAAATACACCTAATGACTTGGCCTCCACTGCTGCCTGTGGCAACAAATTCCATAGATCTACCACCCTCTGACTAAAAAAATTTCTTCACATCTCTGTTCTGAATGGGCGCTCTTCAATCCTTAAGTCATGCCCTCTCATACTAGACACCCCCATCATGGGAAACAACTTTGCCACATCCACTCTGTCCATCCCTTTCAACATTCGATATGTTTCTATGAGGTCTCCCCTCATTCCTGTAAACTCCAAGGAATACAGTCCAAGAGCGGACAAACGTTCCTCATATGTTATCCCTCTCATTCCCGGGATCATTCTAGTGGAATCTTCTCCGTACCCTCTCCAAAGTCAGTTTAATCTTGTCAAGTTTATTTTGACTGGCATAGGTTTTCAGCATACTGTCATTATTTAAAGCAGCCTCCTGATTAGCACAGATCACGGGGTCCTTGTGTGTTCTGAAAATGATTCGCCTCACGGTGTCACTTGGTCGAGCCACCGATGTTCTGTTGGAATTCCAATGAATAAACACTTGTTCCTCACTCTACATGGGAGTCTGTCATTTCTCCGCACCTGGGTTCAGTTGTTTGTCAGTGCACACTGTGTCACAGAAAGCATAAAGGTCAGGTGCAATCAATTTTCCATCTTCCACCCACCCAAACCCCCTTCCAGCTGATATTCCTCTTCCTATTCTACTGCAAATAACTTCTCCTCTTCTGCAAACCTCCGCTCCTCATTGAGTTTTTCAGTAGCATAGTGTTAGTGTAACACCATCACAGAGGCAGCAACATGGGATCAGTTCCTGCCACTACCTGTAGGTTTATGTTTTCCCCACAACTGTGTAGGTTTCCTCTGTGTGCTCTGGTTTCCTCCCACATTCCAAAGGTGTACAAGTTAGTAGCTTAATTGGTCACATGGGTGTAATTGGGCAGAATGGGCTTTTTGGACCAGAAGGCCCTGTATCTTGATACAAAGATAAAGATTGGAGCACTATTGAAAGGGTCCTGACATCTCCATCTGGTATGGGAATTGCAGGGCATCTTTGAGAATCATTGAAGGCTCTCTCTCCCACATTCAGGACACACACCAGAAGTGCTGTGTTCACAGAATCCTTAGTATTGTCAAGAGCTCCTCCCATCCATCCCACAATCTCTTTAAACTCCTACCGTAAGGCAGAACGAAGCACAGTATGAGAACTAGGAGTGTTATGCTGGGTAACAGCTTCTTCCCCCAGACTGTGAGGTTTCTGAACACCCTGAAACCACCCAGTACACATTGTTCATGTTAGCACCAGTAACACTATACTGTTGTATATTTAACTGTATGTTTTATATGCACTTCATGTCAACTTAATAACAGACTGAAGCAAGACTTTCCAGGCGCCGATCCATGGTCTTGCGAGACTAACAGATGCCACAATAAAATACGTCAACTTGTATATCTATAGATATTTTTATTCACTGTTAGTATTATGTTATGTGCTATAGGTGATATGCATACTGTGTTTTGCACCTTGGTCCCTGAAAATGATGTTTTGTTTAGCTGTATACATGTGTACAGATGAATGACAATAAACTTGAACATGAACTTGAAATAAAAAATTCCAGTTGTATAAAGATTTGGCTGGACCGTACGTTGTTCTTGTCCCCCACCCCCATTACAGGAAGGAGCGATTGGGAGGCTAGACAAACTGGAATATTTTTCTGCAGCATCAGAGGCTGAAGGGGAACCTGGTAGAAGTTTATAAAATTATAAAGAATAGAATATAGAACATAGAGCATTACTACAGCGCAGGACAGGCCTTCCAGCCCACAATATTGATAGGCAGAAAGTAAAGTCTGATGTAGCAGTATTTCAGTGGAATAAGGGAAATTACAGTGTTATGAGAGAGGAGTTGGCCAAAGTAAACTGGAAGGAGCTGTTGGCAGTGATGTCAGCAGAGCAGCAATGGTGTGAGCTCCTGGGAAAAATGAGGACAGTATAGGATATGTGTATTCCAAAAATGAAGAAATAGAAACATAGAAAACCTACAGCACAATACAGGTCCTTCGGCCCACAAAGCTGTGCCAAACGTGTCCTTACCTTAGAAATTACCTAGGGTTACCCATAGCCCTCTATTTTTCTTTTTTTAAATCTTTTTTATTAATTATTATTAAAGATCAACAAAAAAACATTAAGGTAATCAAGTCAACATGTCAATATATACAATGAAGAATTAAATTACCAAATAACTGATTAACAAAGCTAAACAATACATCAATAATAAGAAGAAAAAATAAAGTGTTAATAATATTTTAAGGAAAAAAAATGGAAAAAAAGAACGCCTACTAACTAAAACAAAAAAAACCCCTGCTAACAAAAAAAAAATGAAAAAAAAACCCATTGGGAGCACAACCCCAGAGCTATATGCCATACAAGCTTCCATAAAAGAAAAACATCAATCCGCCAACTCAAATCCATTTAAACAAGAATCCGAAGGAAACCATCTTAATTAACTCAAATCAGATGATAGTAGCGGGCAAAAGAACCCCACCTTTTCTCAAAGTCAAATCGAGGATCAAAAATTCAACTTCTGATTTTCTCTGAATTAAGACATAGCATCACCTGAGAGAACCATTGTATCAAAGTGGGAGCAGAGGCATCTTTCCATTTCAATAAAATAGCCCTTCTGGCCAATAGTGTAACAAATGCAATTACATACTTTATACTTTATTGTCACCAAACAATTAGTACTAGAATGTACAATCATCACAGCGATATTTGAATCTGCGCTTCACACTCCCTGGATTACAAATATTAAATATTATAAATAGTTAAAATTAGTAAATATTAAAAATTTAAATTATAAATCTTAAAGAGAAAATAGAAAAATGGGAAGTAAGGTAGTGCAAAAAAATCGAGAGACAGGTCCAGATATTTGAAGGGTACGGCCCAGATCTGGGTCAGGATCTGTTCAGCAGTCTTATCACAGTTTTGAAAGAAGCTGTTCCCATATCTGACCATGGTCAGATATAGAAATAGAGGGATTATACCAAACAAAACTGTCAATTTATTAGGCTGTAAATTAATTTTTAAAGCTTTAGAAATTGTAGAGAAAATAGATTTCCAAAAATGTTTCAGTACAGAATATGACCAAAACATATGTATCAATGTAGCTGTCTCAGTTTTACATCTATCACACTGACTATCAACATTAGGAAACATTTTAGACAGTCTCTCCTTTGTCAAATAGTAACGATGTACAATTTTAAATTGAATTAAAGAGTGACTGGCACAGGTCGAAGAAGAGCTAAGCAACTTCAAAATTCGCTACCAATCCTCTATTATCAAGGTCATGTTAAGCTCTCTTTCCCAATCTTGCTTAATCTTAAGTGAAGGGTAATTGTACTGTTGTAACAGTAAATTATAAATTTTCCCAATAAAACCTTTCACTAAAGGGTTCATTTTTAAAATAATACCTAACAGGTCAGAATCCTGTACATATGGAAAATTACTTAAATATTCTTGTTAGAAATGTCTGACCTGAAGATATTGCGAGAACTGTGAGTACGAGAGAGAGTACTTAGCTACTAATTTCTCAAAAGGTATCAATCGGCCTTCTTGGAACAGATGCACGAAGGAATAGACTCCTTTATTCCTCCAAAGAAGAAAGGTAGGATCACTTAATGAAGGTTTAAATAAATAATGTTGATAAATTAAAGCCCTCTATTTTTCTGAGCTCCATGTACCTGTCCAGGAGTCCCTTTAAAAGACCCTATCGTATCCGCCTCCACCATTGTCGCCAGCAGCCCATTCCACGCACTCACCACTTTCTGTGTAAAAAAAAACTTACCCCTGACATCTCCTCTGTACCTACTTCCAAGCACCTTAAAATTGCGCCCTCTCGTGCTAGTCATTTCAGCCCTGGGAAAAAGCCTCTGACTATCAACACGATCAATGCCTCTCATCATTTTATATACCTCTGCTGGAATTCAAAATACTCAAATGGTAAAATAGTACAACCATGGCTGACAAAGGAAGTGAAAGTTATTGTAAAAGCAAAAGAAAGGGCATATAACAAAACAAAAATTAGTGGGAAGGTAGAGGATTGGGAAGTTTTTAAAAACCTACAGAGAGTAACTAAAAAAACCATTAGAGGGGAAAAGATGAAATATGAAAGCAAGCTAGCAAATAATATCAAAGTGGATATTAAAAGTTTTTTCAACTATGTTAAAAATAAAAGAGAAATGAGAGTGGATATAGGACCGCTAGAAAATGAGGCAGGTGAAATAATAACGGGTTGAGGAAATGGCTGATGAACTAAATGAGTATTTTGTATCAGTCTTCACTGTGGAAGACACTAGCAGTATGCCTGATATTGTAGTGTGTGAAGGAAGAGAAGTGGGTGCAGTTACTGTTACAAGAAGAGAAGGTGCTCAAAAAGCTGAAAGACCTAAAGGTATATAAGTCACCCGGACCAGAGGAACTGCACCCTAGGGTTCTGAAAGATTGTGGTGACATTAGAAATGATCTTTCAAAAATCACTGGACTCTGGCATGGTGTCAGAGGACTGGAAAATTGCAAATGTCACTCCATGCTTTAAGAAAGGAGGAAGGCAGCAGAAAGGAAATTATAGACCAATTAGCCTGACCTCAGTGGCTGGGAAGATGTTAGAGTCCATTGTTAAGGATGAGTCAATGGAGTACTTGGTGATACAGTACAAGATGGCACAAAGTCAGCATGGTTCCCTTCAGGGAAAATCCTGCCTGATGAACCTGTCGGAATTCTTCGAGGAGATTACAAAATAGGATAGATAAAGGGGATGTAGTGGGTGTTGTATATTTGGACTTTCAGAAGTCTTTTGACAAGGTGCCGAGGAGGCTACTTACCAAGTTAAGAGCCCATGGTATTACAGGAAAGTTACTAACATGGTTAGAGCATTGGCTGATTGGTATGAAGCAGCGACTGGGAGTAAAAGGATCCTTTTCTGGTTGGCTGCCAGTGACTAGTGGTGTTCCGCAGGGGTCGGTGTTGGGACCACTTCTTTTTATGTTGTATATAAATGATTCAGATGATGGACTAGATGGCTTTGTTGCCGAGTTTGCAGATGATACAAAGATTGTTGGAGGGGCAGGTAGTTTTGAGGAAACAGGTAGGATGCAGAAGGATTTAGACAGATAAGGAGAATGGGCAAGAAAGTGGCAAATGAAATGCAATGCTGGAAAATGCATGGTTATGCACTTTGGTAGTAGAAATAAATGTGCGGACTATTTTCTAAATGGGGAGAAAATCCAGGAATCTGAGATGCAGAGGGACTTGGGAGTCCTTGTGCAGAACATCTATCCAAACTTCTCTTAAATGTTGAAATCAAGCTCACATGCACCTCTTGTGCTTGCAGCTTTCATTCCACTCTCCCACAACCTGCTGACTGAAGAATTCCCCTCCATGTTCCCCTTAAATTTTTCACCTTTCACCCTTAAGCCATGACCTCTATTTGTCATCCCCACCCAACCTTGGTGGGAAAAAAAGCCTGCTTGCATTTACCCCTTTTGTAAACCTCTGTCAAATCTCCTCTCAATCTTCTAAATTGCAAGGATTAAAGTCCAAACCTATTCTATCTTTCTAAATAACTCAGGTCCTCCAGCCCTGGCTGCATCCTTGCAAATTTTATTTACATATTTCCTACAGGTAGGTGACAAAAACTGCACACAATACTCCAAATTAGGTCCCACCAATGTCTTGTACAGAGGGGTAAAGGGTTTGGACAAGACAAAGTTTCCAATACGGAGAATGGCGGGTACCTGGAATGCACTGCCGGGAGGGGAGACCGGTGGTGGAAACAGATGCGATGGAGGCGTTTAAGAGGCTTCTCGATAGGCACATGAATGTGTAGGGAGTGGAAGGATATTGATGAGGTACAGGCAGAAGGGATAGGTTTAACTTGGCATCAAGCATCATTGGCTGTGCCTTTCTGCAGGTGTACAGAGGAGAGCATTCTGAATGGTTGCAGCACCGCCTATGGGGTGGGGTGGGGTTCCAATTCAGGGACTCGGGAGAGGCTGCGGAGGGCTGGACACTCGGTCAGCTCCATCCATCACAGACAGAGGTCGGCGGGACGTCTGAGACATGACAGCGCCGGCGGGCGGGACTTAGGACCCGGGAGCGCATGCAATGTGAGCCGAGCGGGAGGACGGACTGCGCAGTCATCAGTGGAATGATCCAGGTCTCGGCTCTCTCCACAATCAGCCTCTCTGCGGTAACAAAAAAAACCCTGGATCGTACACCGCGGTCGGAAGGTGTGCAGAAGGGGACAACTTATTTGCAATAGTTGCAGTCCGAGTAAGAGGAAATTCGGCTGGGAAGCGGGGGCCGGGCGGGGAGAAGATGCTTCTGTGGAATTGAATGCTTGTAAGTTTAATCAGCCTCTGTGCAATTGCTCCCGGGCTCTGCAATTGACTGAAATGTATTATTTTAAAATGAACGGTGATCTGAACCCTGTGCAATTTTTCTTCAGAGGGGGAATTAAAGGGCGGGGTGGCAGACTGTGAAATTCGTCGCTGCGTGAAGAGAGCTTGGTACCAGCAAATCTCCCGCATCAAGTGGAATCGAACCTCTCTCTCCATCAACCATGAACCCTACACAGTATCTCCTTTGTGTACTGAGTGAGTCTCAATCCTTTTTTCTTTATTTTCCCCTTTTCTGTTTCAGAAGGGAGGGAAGTTTACAAAAAAAACCAAGAAAAGTTCATGAGTCTGGAAGGAGGGGGAAGAGGAGCACAAAATTGACGGGGATGTATTAAATGTGAGGGAGAATGTTTTAAAGGGGAAGCTGTGGGTACTGAGAGAGAAAGGACTTAACAGTTCTTCAAAAAAAAAACGAATTTTGCCCCAAGCTTCGAGAGTGCCCCAGTTAGTTTTTATTTAAAGGTGTACTTTCCCATTTAAAACGCTATGACTTTGTCCGATTAAGTATTGGGATCTTACTGTGCGCTGGTGTAGCTGAGTTCAAAGTAAATTTATTATCAAAGTACAAGTTTTCACCATATACACCCGAGATTCATTTTCTTGCGGGCATACTTAATAAATAGATAATTGGATAGTAACCACAACAGAATCAGTGAAAGACTAAACCAACTTGAGTGCTCAACCATTGTGCAAAAGACAACAAACTGCACAAATACAAAAAGAAGCAAATAATGATAATAAATAAATGAGCAATAAATGTCAAGAACATGAGATGAAGAGTCCTTAAGAGTGTCTATAGGCTGTGGGAACATTTCAATGATTGGGCGAGTGAAGTTAACCACTTTGGTTCAAGAGTCTGATGGTTGAGGGGTAATGACTATTCCTGAACCTGGTGGTGTGAGTCCTGAGGCTCCTGTACCTTCTTCCTGATGGCAACAGAGAGAAGAGAGCATGGCCTGGGTGGTGGGGTGCCTGATGATGGATGCTGCTTTCCTGCAACAACTAGATGAGCTCAATGATGAGGGAGCTCTCCCCGTGATCGACTGCGTCGTATCCACTACTTTTTGTAGGATTTTCTGTTCAAGGGGATTGGTGTTTCCATACCAGGCCGTGATGCAGCCGGTTAATATTTTCTCCACTACACATCTATAGAAGTTTGTCAAAGTTTTAGATGTCATGCCAAATCTTAGCAAGCTGCTGAGGAAGTGGAGGCCCTGCTGTGCTTTCTTTATAATTGCACTTATGTTCTGGGCCCAGGCCAGATCCTCTGAAGTGATCCACTGAGGGATTTAAAGTTGCTAACCCTCTCCACCTCTGAAACCTCCAATGAGGACTGGCTCATGGATTTCTGGCTTCCTCCTCCTGAAGTCACGACTCAGCTCCACTGCTGGGAGACAGACCGTTTGGCTCAACCTTCTCATGCTGACCAAGGTGCATCACCCACACTAGTCCCATTCGACGCATTAATCCTCTAACTGTATGGGCTATGTGTGTGTGTGTGACTGTATGGGCTGTGTGTGTGTGTGTCACTGTATGTGCTGTACTTTGCACCTTGGATCTGGAGGAACCAGGTTTCATTAACATGAGAGATTCTGCAGACGCTGGAAGTCCAGAGCAACACACACAAAATGCTGGGGGAACTCAGCAGGTCAGTCAGCATCTGTGGAAATGAATAAACTGTAAAGATGAAGCCACACTCAAGTTGGAGGAACAACACCTTATATTCTGTCTGGGTAGCCTCCAACCTGATGGCATGAACATTGACTTCTCTAACTTCCGCTAATGCCCCACCTCCCCCTTGTACCCCATCCGTTATTTATTTATATACACACATTCTTTCTCTCACTCTCCTTTTTCTCCCTCTGTCCCCCTCACTATACCTCTTGCCCATCCTCTGAGTTTTTCCCCCCTCCCCCTTTTCCTTCTCCCTAGGCCTCCTGTCCCATGATCCTCTCATATCCCTTTTGCCAATCAACTGTCCAGCTCTTGGCTTCATCCCTCCCCCTCCTGTCTTCTATCATTTTGGATCTCCCCCTCCCCCTCCCACTTTCAAATCTCTCACTAGCTCTTTCTTCAGTTAGTCCTGACGAAGGGTCTCGGCCCGAAACGTCAACTGTACCTCTTCCTAGAGATGCTGCCTGGCCTGTTGCGTTCACCAGCAACTTTGATGTGTGTTGCTTGAAACAATTGAGGAACTGGGCTGAGACTCTTCTTCAGGAATGAGGATGTTTCATTTAGCTGTGTACATGTAAATAGTTTAGGGACAATTAAACTTGAATTAAATCTTTGCTATCCATGTACCTGCCTCAACCACTTTCTCTGGTACCTTTTTCCACATCATTACCACCCTTTGTCTCACCTCCCAAGTTTATATTAAATCTTCCCCCTCCCCCCCCCCCCCCCCACCTCTAGTTCTGGATTCCCCAGTCTGGAAACTGAGGGCATTCACGTTATATGTGCCCCTCATGAGTTTGTACCTCTCTGTAAAATAACCTCTCAGCTGCTCACTCCACATAGTGTTTGGTGTCAACAAAAAGGAGTTGCCTCTGAAGTTCCTATTAAATGATGCTGAGGCTTTATAAGGCACTGGTGAGGCCTCACCTTGAGTATTCTGAACAGTTTTGGGCTCCTCATCTAAGAAAAGATGTGCTGGTATTGGAGAGGGTTTAGGGGAACTTCACAAGGATGATCCCAGAATGAAAGGGAATGTTTGATAGCTCTGGATCTGTACCCATTGGAGCTTAGAAGGATGAGGGGGGATCTCATTGAAACCTTTCGAATGTTGAAAGGCCTAGACAGAATAGATGTGGAAAGGATGTCCCCCATGGTGGGGGAGCCTAGGACAAGAGGGCACAGCCTCAGGATAGAGGGGCATCCATTTAAAACAGATGTGGAGAAATTTCTTTAGCTAGTGGTGGAATTTATTACCACGGGCAGTTGTGGAGGCCAGGTCATTGGGTTTATTTAAGGCAGAGCTTGATAGGTTCTTGATTGGACATGGCATCAAAGGTTATGGGGAAAAGGCCAGGGAGTGGGGCTGAGGAAAGGAAAAAGCATCAGTCATGATTGAATGGTGGAGCAGACTTGATGGGCCAAATGGCCTACTTCTGCTCTTATGTCCTAAGGTCTTATGGTCGAAATCTCCTTCCTCTTACCTGAAACCTATGACCTCTTGTTCATGTTTTGCACACCACTGTAAGATCAACTCTCAGTCTGCTATGCTCAGATGCTTTAATTATTCTGGTTGAGAGATAAATGTCAGCCCAGGACCCACAGAGACAGGTATTTGGCCCATCATGTGCATGCTGTCCACTGTCCTATCTGTACTAGCTCCATCAAAATCAGATTTATTATCACTGAAATTCGTCAAATGTTGAAAGGCCTTGATAGAGTGGATGTGGGGGGAGTCTAAGACCAGAGGATACAGACTCAGAATTGAGGGGTGTCCTTTTAGAGTGAAGATGAGGAGGAATTTCTTTAACCGGAGAGTAGTGAATCTGTAGAATTGTGGTGGCTGTGGAGGCCAAGTCATTGGGTATACTTAAGGCAGAGTTTGATAGATTCTTGTTATTCAAGGTATGAAGGAATACGGGGAGAAGGTAGGAGATTGGGACAGAGAGAGAAAATGGATCAACCATGATGAATGGTGAAGCAGACTTGATGGGCCAAATGGCCTAATTCTGTTCCTATATCTTATGGTCTTATGATATATGTGGTGAAATTTTTTAACACAGGCAGAGATTCTGCACGTTGCTGTGGTGAAATGTGTTGTTTTTGCGGCAGCAGTACAACACAAGACACAAAAATTGCTAGAAGTAAATTGTGCAAAAAAGAAATTGTGAGGTAGTGTTCATGGGTTTGTGAACTGTTCAGAAATCTGATGGTGGAGGGGAAGAAACTGTTCCTAAAATGTTGAGTGTGCATCTTAAGGTTCCTGTACCTTCTCCCTATTGGTAGTAACGAGAAGAGGGCATATCCTAGATAGGGGTTCCCAACATTTTTATGGCATGGACCCCTACCACCAAATGAGGGGTGTGTGGACCCCACGTTGGGAACCCCTGTCCCAGACGGTGAGAGTCCTTCGTGAGGATACCATCTTTTGAAGAGTCCTCAATGGTGGGGAGTTTCGTGCCCATGATAGCGCTGGCTGAATCTACAACCCTTTTGCGATCCTGTGCGTTCGAGCCTCCATACTAGGCGATGATGCAACTGGTCTGGATTGCTCTCTACACCTGTCGAAATTTTGCTGGAGTCTTTGGTGACATACTGAATCACCTCGACCTCTTTAAGAAGTAGAGCTGCTTACACCAGTTGACGTTTCAGGCTGAGACCCTTCAGCAGGACTGGAGGGAAAAAGGGATGAGGACTCCTCATTTTTTTTCTTCTTCAGTCCTGCTGAAGGGTTTTAGCCCGAAACATCACTGTGTTCTTTTCCATAGATGCTGCCTGGCCAACTGAATTCGCCCAGCATTATGTGTGTGTTGCTTGGATTTTCAGCGTCTGCAGATTTTTCTCTTGTTTGAGAGATGCTTGCATGTCTGCTTTGTGATTGCATCAACGCATTGGGCCCGGGATAGACCCTGTGAGATGCTGACACTCAGATTGTTTGCAAGGAGACAGGTCATTCTGCCCCCTGCCTCCACGCTAACCCTCGAGTCCCACCTGCAGTAACCTCACCTTTGAAAAAGCACTGTAGGAATTTTGAATTCCCCGTGAGAGAGTAGAAGCTGCCTGATTCCTGAATGTCTCAGTGACAGTCTGTTCCCTTGGTACTGGGTTTTCTTTTTGGCACCTGAACCCTCAGACACGTGAGAGAGAGCTACACACCTCAACCAGCACCAAGAAGTCGTCGTACTTAAACAGAGTTTTGAAATGTTGATGATAGGTATGTGGAGAATCAATCCAAAGGCTTTAAAAAAATTATTATTTAGTCTTTTGAAGAAACATGCTCACAGAGTTGTACAGTCGGCCTAAATTGTTCACGCTGACCAAGATCCCCCCCTGAGCGGGTCTCAGTTCAAAGTAAATTTATTATCAAAGTGATATATCCTACCATCTACTATCTTAAGGTTCATTTTCTTGCAGACATTTACAGCAGAAAATGAATGGCAGTTTACAGAAAAACGATATTTCGCACTCCGGTCTCCAGCAGATTTGAGAAGTGGATCAGTTTGTAAAGGGGTCGGCCATGATTGAATGGCGGAGCAGACTCGATGGGCCAAATGGCCTCTTTCTGCTGTTATGGCCGGACACAGTCACTAACTCTGAAACTTCGTTATAGGGAGATATTGGTCAGGCTGAATCTTTATTCCTTGGAACTCAGGAGAATGAGAGGCAACACTATTAAAAATAAGTATGAAAGACATAGATAAGGTGGGCAGAAACAGTCTTCAGGGTAGGGGAGTCTATGTCTAGCTGGGCCAAAAGTGCCTGTTCCTATGTCACGAGGTCGTACAGCACAGAAACAGGCCTCTTGGGTCCAGACATGGACACAACACACACATGGCATCCTAGATACCCACCTAAGCTAGTCCCATTTGCTTGTTTTTGGCCCATGTCCCGCTATTCGTATCCATCTACCTGTCCAAGTGTCTATTAAACATTGTTGTTGTACCTGCCTCTTCCATTTCCTCTGGCAGCTGGTTCCTGTACACACTGCCCTCTTTGTAAAGAAGTTGCCCCTCATGTCCCTTTTAAATCTTTCCCCTTTTACCTTAAACCTATGCTCTCTGGTTTTTGAGTCTGCTTCCCTGAGGAAGAAGACCGTATGCGTTCACCCTCAATATGCCCTCATGATTTTATACACTGACCTTTGACCCTATCTATTGTCTCTCATATTTTTATATACTCTATCAAGTCACTCCTCAGTGTTTGATGGGCCAGAGAAAGCAATCCAAGATTATCTAACTACTCTGGAGAGGTAATACTCTCCTATCCAGGCAACATCCTGGTTACCCTCTTCTGCACCCTCTCCAAAACCTCCACATCCTTTCTGTATCTCAGCAATCAGAACTGTAAGGTTCAAAGTAAATTTATTATCAAAGGGAAAAAAAAGAAGTACAGTAGTATTTTACGCCAAAAACAGGACCAATAAACAAAGATCGAAAAACAACTGTGCAAAAGAAGGCAAACTGTACAAATAAAAATAATATTGAGAACATCAGTTGTAGAGTCCTTGAAAGTGAGTCTGTAGGTCATAGAATCAGTTCAGGTCACTGAAGGCTTCAAATGCTTCATTTAGTCCTGTTCTTGTTCCTCCTTTTGAAGATGATGATTTCAGTTTACAGTGGGAGGTACCCGTAAACACAGGAGCAGAATTAGGCCATTCGGACATTGAGTCTGCTCCACCATTCCATTACGGCTAACAGTTCCCTTCGCAACCCCATTCTCCTGCCTTCTTGACACAACACTTTATGCCCTGTCTAACCAAGAACTTTTCAACCTCTACCTTAAGTATACCCATTGACTTGACCTCCACAGTAATTTGTGGCAAAGAATTCCACAGATTCTCCTTCCCCTGGCTAAAGAAATTCCTCCGCATTTCTGTTCTAAAGGGACGTCCTCCTTTTCTGCCCTCTGGTCCTAGACTTCCCCTTTATTGGAAACATCCTTTCTAAGTCCACTCTATCTAGGTCTTTCAATATTCGAGAGGTTTCAATGAGATTCCCCTCATTCTTCTAACCCCAAAGAGTTCAGACCCAGAGCCATGAAATGCTCCTCATAGTTTAACCTTTGCTTTCTTGTAGTTAAAGTCTATCCCGAGCCTTGTGGCCCATCAGGCCGGTGCTTATGCCGGTTTCTGTGGCGTGAAGCGACTGAGAGTACGAGACTCCCCCCCCCCCCCCCCCCCGGATAGGACGCCAGTCTATCGCGAGGTTAACCCCCAGCATTTGCCGGTACCCATTTTCAGCTGGGTAGACTGGAGCAGTGTGTGGTTAAGTGCCTTGCACAAAGACACAACACGCTGCCTTGGCCAAGACTCGAACCCTTTCTCATAAACCTCCTCTAAACCCTCTCCAATGTTAGCACGTCCTTTTTTAGAAATGGCGCTCAAAATTGCGCACAATATTCCAGGTGCAATCTAACCAATGCCTTATGAAGCCTCAGGATTACATCCTTGCTCTTGCACGCATTTCAAGAGGCATAGAATACTAATTTTGTTAATTCCTTTTATCATACTTCTGTCTCTCATCCTCAGAACAATATTGACCAGGCACTTTACTTATCAATATGTATTTTAATACAGCAACATATAACAACTCTTTTTCCCTCAGGATAGGGGAGTCCAAAACTGGTGTGTGGTGGGATAAGTTTAGGGTGAGAAGGGAACAATTTAAAACAAACCTGAGGGGCAGGTTTAACATGCAGAGAGCGGTGAGTATATGGAACGAGCTGCCAGAGGAAGTAGTTAAGGCAGGTACATAGTTTTGTTTAAGAAGCACTTGAATGGGTACATGGAGGAGTGTGGTTTGGACTAAACGCAAGAACTTGTGACTAGCTAGATGGACAGTGTGGCTGGCATAGACCGGATGGGCTGAAGGGCAGTGTGATTATTGCTTTACTTTTTTTTTGTGTGTGTCTGCGTGCGTGGATCCGTGCATGTGCAATGTTGGCGGGACGATGCCTTTTTCATGTCTTTACAAGGCGTGGAGCGAGAGAGAGACTGTGTAGCACGCCACTCCTCACACAGACATTTCGCAGTATTTTTCCCTTTTATTTTATGAGGTTGAGTTGCGATCTCGACACTCAACCCAGCACGGATGGAAAGCGTACTCGGGAGCGGACCAGACTAGTTTCGAACCCGGGAACCTCCGCTCCCGAGTCCGGCGCCGATGTGGTTGCATCACCAGCTGGCCTAGCTTAATGCTTTACAATGCTAACTGTAAGATCAAGGTTCAATTCCTGTTGATGTCTGAAAGGAGTTTGTACATTCTCCAAAGACATCAGAGTTACAGTTAGTAAGTTGTGGGCATGCTGTGTTGATGCTGGAAGCTTTTGGGCTACCCCCAGCACACCCTTAATGCAAACTATGCATTTCACTGTACGTTTTAATGTTTCAATGTACTTGTGACAAATAAAGCTAATCTTTAATGCCTATATCCATGACTTTAAAAAAATCTTTTACTCTGTCATCTCTACTCTGCCCTCGATGTAACTTCAGACCCAGTAGTGATATTGACTCCAGTTTCCTCAGTTGTATCCTGTGAATGAATAGATGTCCTGAACTCTTTCTCCCGGAATTCTTGTGGTCATGAGTTATATTCCGAAGTAACAAACAATCTGCTGGAGGAAGTCAGCAGATTGAGCAGCATTTGTGGAGGATATGTTACAAGTTGAAACGCCGACAATTCCTTGTAATACACACAAAATCCTGGAGTAACCCAACAGGTCAGGCATCATCTGTGGAAAGGAATAAACAGTGGACTTTATGGGCTGAGACCTTTCAAAAGGACTTGATGAAGGATCTCAGTCCATAATGTCGACTGCTGATTCCCCTCCATAGGTGTTGCCTGAGCTGCTGAGTTCCTCCAGCATTTTGTGAGTGTTGCTCTGGATTTCCAGCATCTGCAGAAACTCTGGTGTTTGTGTTGACAATTCATTCCCCTCCCTTCCCCTGCCCCCAGCTGCTGCTGGACCCATTTGAGTCCCACTAGCAGATTGTGCGTTGCTTCAGATTCCAGCATTTCACTCTCCTGTGTCTCTGTATTACTTCCAAATTTGCTTCTCACAATATGTGTTCAGATGGTAACACAGGTTATCATCTTTTCACCTCTAAAATTAACAGGACTTTTCACTTGGAGCTTTGTGTATAGTTCTACTTATCACATTATAGGAAGGTTGTGGAGACTGTGGAAAGAGTGTAGAAGGATGGATTTGTAGATGGGGAATATAGATCCATAATTCCGTGAAAGTGGCATCACAGGTAGTTAGGATTGCAAAGAAAGCTTTTGCCACATTGACCTTCATAGGTCTAAGTATTGAGTACAGGAGCTAGGATGTTATGCTGAAGTTGTATAAGACGTTGCTGAGGATTAACTTGTAATATTGCCTACGGAAAACCACAGCACAGAAGCAGACTCTTTTAGCCCATTTAGTCCATGCTGAACTGCCTACTCCCATTGACCTGCGCCAGGACCATAGCCTTCCATACCCCCTACCGTCCACGTATCTGCCCAAACTTCTTTTAAGCATTGAAATTGAGCTCGCATGCACCACTTGCACTGGCAACTCGTTCCACACTCTCACCACCCTCCTGAGTGAAGAAGTTTCCCCTCAGGTTCCCTTTTAAGTTTTTCGCCTTTCACCCTTAACTCATGACCTCTAGTTCTAGTCTCATCCAACCTCAGTGGAAAAGCCTGCTTGCATTTACTCTATCTATACCCGACATAATTTTGTATACCTTCATCAAATATCCCCTCAATCTTCTATGTTCCTAGGGGATCCTTCCTTATAACTCAGGGTCTCCAGATCCGGCAACATCCCTGTAAATTTTCCCTGCACTCTTTCAATCTTATTTATTCTTTCCTGTAGGTAGGTGACCTAAACTGCACACGATACTCCAAATTAGGCCTCACCAACGTCTTATACAACTTCATGTCCTTGGCTGTCTGTGGCAATGAATTCCATAGATCCACCACCCTTTGGTTAAAGAAATTCCTCCTTATCTCTATTTTAGAGGGACATTCTGAGGCTGTATCTTTCAGTCCTAGAATCTCCTATCATCGGAAACTTCCCGTCCTTTCTTCACCTTTCCTGCCTATCACCTCCCTGCCTCCCTTCCCCTACCCCTTTATCTTTCCCCTTACTGGTTTTTCACCTGGACCTACCAGCCTTCTCCTTCCCACCCTCCCCTCACCTTCTTTATAGGGCCTCTGCCCCTTCCCCTACAGTCCTGACGAAGGGTTCTGGCCCGAAACATCGACCGATCTTTTCCACGGATGCTGCCTGACCTGCTGAGTTCCTCCAGCGTGTTGTGAGTATCGGAAACATCCTGTCCTTTGCTTCTCAGACGTTTTCTGGGAATCGAGGGTGATGACCCAATCCATTGAGGGGCTGAGGTGGCTAACCATTGGGGTCAAAGTCAAACTAGGATTTATTATCAAAGTACTATATGTTACCATATGCTACCTTGAGATTCATTTACTTGCAGGCATTTACAGGAAAGTAAAGAAATGCAATAGAATTTGTGAAAACTATACGTAAAGACTGACAAACAACCAATGTGCAAAAGAAGACAAATTGTGGAGATGATATAAAATGTAAATGAATCATACAAAGAACATGAGTTGTAGAGTCTTTGAAGGTGAGTCTGTCGATTGTGGAGTCAGTTCGACATTGAGGTGGGTGAAGGAATCCACTCTAG
Organism: Mobula birostris; assembly: GCF_030028105.1. Classification (NCBI taxonomy): domain Eukaryota; kingdom Metazoa; phylum Chordata; class Chondrichthyes; order Myliobatiformes; family Myliobatidae; genus Mobula; species Mobula birostris. The sequence goes on along the minus strand of NC_092385.1, from coordinate 5,486,321 downwards.
TTCAGGAGCCTGATGGTTGTAGGGTAGTAACTGTTTCTGCACCTGGTGGTGTGGGACCTAAGGCTTGGTTGTCCCAGGGGTTGGGTTTCGGCACTCCTTGTTCGTGATGAGTGGAAGCACAGATCGTGAGAGTCTGGTTGGCACTCGAGTGCCCTATGATTCACTAAACAACTGTGACTCAATCACATCAGTGAGGAGAGAAGATGTTAGTCACCAGGCTTGTAAGTTCTTTCCCCATCCCCCTTCTGTCAGGGTTCCTGTTGGACTCTGTGGTTGTACTGCAAGTTTGAAAAGATCAGCTTTATTTGTCACATGTACATCGAAACTTCAAAATGTAGAGTGAAATGTACCGTATGTTTCAATGTACTGTGCATGTGATAAATTAATCTGAATCTAAAATGTGGTATGACCAATACCTTATAAAGCTGAAGAAGGGTCTCGGCCCGAAATGTCAACTGTTTATTCATTTCCATAGATACTGCCTGACCTCCTGAGTTCCTCCAGTGTTTTGTGTGTTACCGTCTAAAGCCTCAGCATTCCATCCTTACTGATATTTATTGGTTTCTGATATTTTTGATCTGAGACTTTTGTTTGGAAATCATGAATGAGGTATAAAACTTTAAGAGAGCAAAGGAGTTAGAATAGGAGAGTAGTGACAGCAGGAAAGAACAAACAAAAGATAAAGATAGCAAGCCAATGTACTCTGCTCTTCTTATACCATAGATGACAGACATTTCATTCAAATTTGTAGATAAGAGTTAAGCAATCAGACAGTCCCTATTCAAGTAATGAAGTACCCGAGAAACTTCCAGAATGATACTGTGAACTGTAACCACTAGGGGACTCACTGAACAATTGCGTATACATACTGTGACTACTAGGGATCATACTGAACAGTTGCATATCCATACTGTTACCACTAGGGATCATACTGAATGATTGCATATCCATACTGTTACCACTAGGGATCATACTGAATGATTGCATATCCATACTGTTACCACTAGGGGACGCACTGAACAGTTGCATGTACATACCGTGACCGCTAGGGATCACGCTAAATAGTTGCATGTACAATTGGTAATTATATAAAATACACAGAGGCATAGGAAAGTCAAACTACAAAGAAAGTACCAATTATGCAATCCAATCTAACACATTGTTGTCTCCCTCATGCACAAGGAGCAGTTTGTTAGTCAGCCTAAAACCATGTCCTCTGGTCACTAAGCTTTTGGGCTCTGGAAGTGCATTTCCTGACTCACTGAAACCTTTCATGGCAAGATTGATTGCAGTTCTGCTTTCTGAAGAGATGTGACTGCAGCTTCATTTGGAAGGGCTGGAAGGGTTAATGCATGAGGAATGTCTGTTGCTTTTGGGCCTGTACTTGCTGGAGTTTTGAAGAATGAGGAGGGATTGCAGTGAAACCTACTGAAACCTATTGAAAAGCCTAGGTAAAGTGGACATGAATGCGATATTTCCTATAATGGGGGAGTTTAGGACCAGAGGGCACACCCTTGGAATACAAGGACGTCTATTTAGAACTGAGATGAGGAGGAACTTCTTTAGCCAGAGGGTGATGAATCAGTGGATTGCAATGCCACAGACAACTGTGGAAATCAAGTCATTGGGTATACTTTTCAAGGACTCTTCATCTCATGTTCTTGATATTTATTGCTTATTTGGTATTATTATTATTTCTTCTTTTTGTATTTACACAGTTTGTTGTCTTCTGCACTCTGAACACCCTAGTTGGGTGGTCTTTCATTGATTGTTATGGTTATTATTCTCTGGATTTATTGACTATGCCCTCAAAAAAATGAATCTCAAAGTTGTATATGGTGACATATATGTACATTGGTAATAAAACTTACTTTGAACTTAAATCGGAAGCTGATGGTTTCTTATTAGTCAGAATGTCAAAGGTTACGGGGAGAAGGCAAGAGAATGAAGTTGAGAGGGAAAATAAACCAGCCATGATAGAATGGTGGAACAGACTCGATAGGCCGAATGACCTAATTCTGCTCCTATGTATTATGGTCTTGGCAAATACAGCTTCAGTTGAAAGGGCTAGACTGCTGTAAGTAACTCAGTACAATTAAATGCCTTGCAGGATCCTGACGGATGTTAATTTAGTCTCTGGAGCTGGCTAGATCAAGGTTAATTTGAAGCGCATGCCATTACAGTAGGAGCATTAATGGATTTAAAGCAAAATTATCTAGCAAAAGGAATTTTTAAACTGTTAATTTATTTATTAGTCATGGAACACGGAATATTTGTCAAGCACAGGGAAAGGCCTTTTGGCCAGATGTCCAGGGCAGCCCAGTGGATGAACAAGCAGGGAAAATAATCAGAATCGGGTTTATTATCACTGATGTATGACATCAATTTTGTTGTTTTGCAGCAGCAGTACAGTGCAGTACATAAATTATCATAATTACACAAATATGCAAAAATATAAATACATAGTGGAAAAAGAGATACAGAACAACAGATGAAAATACTATGTTAGAATAAAAACATAAGTAATGCAAAAAGAGAGCAAAATCTGTTCATGGAGCATTCAGAAATCTGATGGTAGAGGGGAAGATGCTGTGTGTGCATCTTGGTTTGAAATGTTAACTGTTTATTCCTCTCTATAGATGCTGCCTGACCTGCTGAGTTCCTCCAGCATTTTGTGTGTGCAGCTCTGGACTGCCAGAATCATGGTGGGGAGGGGGCCATGTAGAGGCCAAATGCACACGGTCTTTATTCGCAGGGTTGGGGAACTAAGGACCAGAGCAGCACTGTGGTGTAGCGGTTAGCACAACGCTTTACAGCGCCAGAGGCCGGGGGTTCAGTTCCTGCCACTGTCTGTTAGGGGTTTGACCATTCTCCCCATGTTCTCTGAATGCTCTGGTTTCCTCTTGCATTCAAAGATGTACCGTTCAGTAGGTTAATTCATTCCATGGGTGTAATTGGGCAGTGCGGGCTCATTAGGCTCTTACCGTGCTGTGTCTCTAAATAAGACTAAAAGGTGGTGTACGTTTAAGGTGGGAGCAGAGATATTTAGAAGAAACCCAAAGGGCTACTTCTTCACGCGGAGGGTGACCCGTATACGAAAGGAGCTGCCAGAGAAAGCGGTTGAGTTAGGTACAATAACACAATGTAAAAATGGATAGGAAAGGTTTGGAGGGATTTGTTATTGGTTTGTTGTATACCAAGATGCAGTGAGAAGCTTGCCTTCCATTCTGTTCATACAGATCAGATCATTACACAGAACACGGAGGTAGAACAAGGTAAATCAATAACTCTGTCCGCCAGAGAAAGCAGGATCTCCCAGTGGCCACACATTTTAATTCCACTTCCCATTCCATTCTGACATGTCTATCCACGGCCTCCTCTACTGTCAAGATGAAGCCACACTCAGGTTGGAGGAACAACACCTTATATTCCGTCTGGGTAGCCTCCAACCTGATGGCATGAACATTGACCTCTCTAACTTCCGCTAATGCCCCACCTCCCCCTCGTACCCCATCCGTTATTTATTTATATACACATATTCTTTTTCTCTCTCTCCTTTTTCTCCCTTTGTCCCTCTGACTATACCCCTTGCCCATCCTCTGGGCTTTTTCCCCCTCCTCCTTTTCCTTCTCCCTGGGCCTCCTGTCCCATGATCCTCTCATATCCCTTTTGCCAATCACCTGTCCAGCTCTTGGCTCCATCCCTCCCCCTCCTGTCTTCTCCTATCATTTCGGATCTCCCCCTCCCCCTCCCACTTTCAAATCTCTTACTAACTCTTCCTTCAGTTAGTCCTGACGAAGGGTCTCGGCCTGAAACGTGGACTGTACCTCTTCCTAGAGGTGCTGCCTGGCCTGCTGCGTTCACCAGCAACTTTGATGTGTGTTGCTAGAATAAAGTGTAGCAGCTACCGAAAGAGTGCATTGCAGGTAAACGATAAAGTGCGACGTCATAAAGGTGAGGCCAGGAGTCCATTTTATTGTACAAGAGATCCATTTAGGGGTCTGATAATAGACTGAGAACTCAAAGTTTAGCTTTAGTTGTCATATGTCATATATAATGGGAAATGTCTTGCCTGTGTCAAATCAAATCAATGAGGATTGTGCTGTGCAGCCTGTAAACATCTCCCTGCCTCTGCCAACGACTCACTAAGCTTCACCCGTTTTAGAATGTGAGAGGAAACTGGCTCACCTAGAGCAAACCCACGCGGTCACAGGGAGAATGTACAAACCCCTTACAGACAGCGGTGGAAATTGAACCCCAATCTTACAGCTGTGCTGTCCATTTGAAAGTGTAAAAACTACCAAAAAAATGTGCGTTGCAGGTGAACGATAAAGTGAAAAGTCAAAATGAGGTAGATTGTGAGGCCGAGTCCATTTTATTGTTGAAGCACCTTCAATAACTCTGAAAGACTGAAGTAGGGTAAATACTGAAAGGCTTTTATTCACAATAAAATAGGACTTCCATGCTGAGTGTCTGCCCCCAGACTGAGGAGGAGGAGCAAGGCGAAATCACCTTTATTCAGGGGTCTGTGGGAGGAGCCACAGGGGCAGTCAGCAGAGGGGTGTGTCCAGACAGTTAACCCAGTTACAACATATATATGGTTTACCACAATTGTACAAGGGGTTCATTCAAGAGACTGATAAAAGTCTGATCCAGCAGGCACGGCCTCAGAAGATGGGGACGTCCATTTAAAACAGAGCTGAAGGGGAGTTTCTTTTGGTAGAGGGTGGTGAATCTGTGGAATTCATTGCCACAGACAATCATGGAAGCCAAGTCATTGGGTATATTTAAAATGGAGGTTAATTAGTTACAGATTATTCAGGGTGTCAGAGATTACAGTGAGAAGGCAGAAGAATGGAAGGCACTGCCAGCGAAGGTGGTAGAGGTGGATACGATAGGGTCTTTTAAGAGACTCTTAGATGGGTACATGGAGCTCAGAAAAATAGAAGGTTATGTGGTAGGGAAACTCTAGGCAGTTTCTAGAGTAGGTTACATGGTCGGCACAACATTGTGGGCTGAAAGGCCTGTGATGTGCTTCTAATGGGACTGAGGGATAATAAGTCAGCCATGATGAATGGAAGAACAGACTTGATGAGCCATTTAGCCACCTTTTGCTCCTATTGCCAAATGTGGGTAGATGGGACTTGCTTGGCTGATCAACATGGAGGGACTGGACCGATGAGGTACAGGGCTGAAAAAGGAGGAGTTTGGTGGGAGAGGACGGTGGGCCGTGGAAGAAAGGGAAGGGGATGGGGAACCAGATGGAGGTGATGGATAGGTCATGAGTATGGGGGGGAGGGGAGGGAAAAGAAGGGGTGAGAGGGCTGCCAGAATGAGGTTAAATAAAAGTGGGGAGAGAGGAAAAACAGAAGATAGTGGTTATTAGAGGTTAGAGAAATAGATATTCATGCTATCGGGTTGGAGACTACCCGGAAGGAATTGTCTTTCAAATGCTGCTTATCCGATGCTGTGTGCCCCTGAATTGAACTGAGTTGAATTGACTTTAGTACTTACATCCTTCATATACATGAGGAGGAAAAATCTTTACATTACATCTCTATCTAAATGTGCAATGTGCAATTTATTGTAATAAATGGTACATACAAGAAGACAGTCAATATAACATAGAAATACAATTGTATCAGTGTGAATTAATCAGTCTGATGGCCTGGTGGAAGAAGCTGTCCTGGATGCCTGTTGGTCCTGGCTTCTATGCTGCCAAATGGTAGCAGCTGGAGCAGTTTGTGGTTGGGGTGACTCAAGTCCCCAATGATTCTTCGGGTCGTTTTTACACACCTGTCTTTGCTGCTGCTGCAGGTAGGTTTTTTGTTGCACCTGTGCATTCATGCACTTGTGCCTCTGACAGTAAACCTGACGTCAAGGGTACAGTTCCCATGTGCAGATAAAATCCGCCACACGTTTTTTCATCAGCCAGCAGCAGGCGACTGCGTGACGGACATGACTCTGCAGCTTTTGCCTGTCAGTAACGGATACTCGATGCTCATCAGTACCTACACCCCGGGCAGTCTTCTGGAAGATTCTTGGAGAGGCACCAGGTTCTCTGCAGGCAAAGCAGATGCTAATTAACTGCTGTAAACGGCACAGAAATGATCTGCTGGTTTCATTATTTTTTATATATGGGAGAGGTCGGTTATACATTTTGGTTTGCAATGCAGCTTCTAATTGTTCAGTGGTTAAAGGCACTATGAGTTGCTGACAAAGAAGACTTGCATTTCTGCAGCGCTGTAGGGCTATTAAAACAAAAACTTCACACCATCTTAAAAGTTTCATTCCCCTGACAATTAATTTGATCACCCAGTCTAGTTAGCCCCCCCACCCACCCCCTCTATTTATTATCCCAGTCACTGCACTGTAAACACTTTAAACCACTGTTTATAATGCTGTTTATATTGTAAATACATGTAGGTATTTATGCACATTTTATTCCATATCTGTACTTTAACCTCCAACATTATTTTTATATAATTATTTTAAATTGTTGAATATTGTTGTTTTTCATTGTTTGAGAATGTGCCTATCCTGTTGCCACCATGTGCCTATCTAAGAGTCTGTTAAAAGTCCTTAATGTATCTGTCTCTACCACTATCCCTGGCAGTGCATTTCACATACCCACTACTCCCTGTTTTTAAAAAAAAACCTACCTCTGACATCCCTCATATTTTCCTCCAATCATCTTAAATTATGCCCCCTTATATTAGCCATTTCTGTTATGACTGCCCACTCAATCTATGCCTCTTATCATCTTGTACACCTCTATCAAGTCGTTTCTCGTCCTCCTTCACTCCAAAGAGAGAAGCCCTACGTTGACTCAGCCTTTCTGCTAAGACATGCTCCCTAGTCTAGGCAGCACCTTGGTAAATCTTATCTGCGCCCTCTCTAAACCTTCCATGGTCAAAGTCACTTAGATCACATTTCTTCCCCATTCTGATGTTTGACCTGAACAACAACTGAAGCTCTTGACCATGTCTGCGTGCTTTTATGCATTGTGTTTCTGCCACATGATTGGCCGACCAGTTATTTGCATTGAGGAGCAGGTGTACCTAATAAAGTGGCTGCTAAGTGCAAGTTCCATTGAAGATTATATATTTTTCATTCTAAATATTTCTCATTATCTAGAAAAAAGATAAGATGGTCAAGTTTGTTAAAACTACTATTTGATGTTGAGTATATAGTGTAAGGATTACAGAGGCATTAGGAAATTGTTTGGTCCCGTCAAATATTTCAACAAGTTGTGGGGGTGGTGTGGGGCTTCTGGCGCAGATGATAAATCTGATTTTGGTTCCACGGGGAGTTGACGGGACTGTAAGGAGAATGGAAGAGTATTTGTGTAGTTGAGTTTGTTGTTGAGTTGTTGTGCCAATACAGTGAGGTTCAAGTCGAACCCAGAGTAATACAGCACTGGAAACAGGTCTTTGTCCCTCAATGTCTCTGGCAAGTGCGAAGCCAAATTAATTCTGAAGCTCATCTGCCTGTACGTGATTCATATTCCTCCTTTCCCTGCACGTTCTTGTATCTATTTAGAATCCTCTTGGAATCTGCTATCAAAAGTCAATCTTATTGTCATCTGCACAAGCACATGTATGTATAGATGCAGCAAAAACCTTATTGTAACATCTTTACGGGTACATAGCATCATATAAGCAGCATTCACATTAACATAAAATGAGGTGGCAGGGTAGCATAGTGGTTAACACAGGTGACCCAGGTTCAATTCCCGCTGCTGTCTGTCAGGAGTTTGTACGTTCTCCCCGTGACCACGTGGGTTTCCTCCGGGTGCTCCTGTTTCCTCTCACAGTCCAAAGATGTACTGGTTGGTAGGTTAATTTGTCATTGTAAATTGTCCCGTGATTAGGCTGGAATTAAATTGAGGCATTGCTGGGTGCTATGGCTTGAAGGGCTGGAAGGTCCTGTTCTGCATTGTATCTCAATAAATTATACCTTTTCTCCAGGAAAGAACACAATCAGAACAGAAAGTACAAAGTCCATTTTAATCAACACACATCAAAGTTGCTGGTGAACGCAGCAGGCCAGGCAGCATCTTTAGGAAGAGGTAAAGTCGACGTTTCGGGCCGAGACCCTTCGTCAGGACTAACTGAAGGAAGAACTAGTAAGAGTTATGGAATCAAATGACCTTCCCTGGTGTCTCAGGGCTGGGTGTGTCTGCACCTGTGCCATCCCCGTCCTGGCACTCCTCTGCCACCCATCCCACACCCCTCCCATGGCGCTCCATCCTCACCATTCACAACATCTTTTGCTCCCACCAGATTGTCCAAAATTCTTAGGCAGCCTAGTCAGTTTCCCTGCCATTAGACGCTAATGGATGGTTCAATCATCCCTTTATGGGGAACGTCAGCTGATTGCAGCCCGGGACTTGAATGCACGTTCATCTGACTCACAGAAGATGCAGCCTCCCACTGAAGCCAAGCTGATGCTGATGTTAACAAAAAGATGAACAACATCTTTCTTTCTAGGATAAATTACTCAGACTGTGTAGCGTAGGCAGAGGCTTTCGCTGTGGGTAAACTCAAAGGTCACTGGAAGACTACCGCTCGCAGGGGTGTAATTGTGTGTGGGTGTTTGAAGATCACAGAAGGTGTGACTCTGACCTGCTGCAGCTTCTCCGGTGGGCTCCTCGCGACACTCTGTTCCTTAAATCAAACGCCTAACTTTAATTGTGGAAACATGACTTAAGCATAGAGCTGGGAGACTGAGAGATTCAAATATATTGGTCTCACTGTACGTAGACTACAGCACAGAAACAAGCCCTCCGGCCCACAATGTTGTACTGAGCTAATTAATCTAACCCTTTCTGCCTATACATGGTCCATTTAACTCCAGATCTTCTCTGCACATTCAAGCGCCTATCTAAGAGTTTCTTAACTGCATTTTGCAGGTTGGGAAATTACAAAGCAGGGTTTCCCAACATTGTTATGCCATGGACCCGGATCTGGGCCGTACCCTCCAAATATCCCGACCTGCCTCTCGGTTTTTTTGCACCACCTTACTTCCCATTTTTCTATTTTCTATTTATGATTTATAATTTAAATTTTTAATATTTACTATCGATTTGTAATGCAGGGAGCGCAGAATCAAATATTGCTGTGATGATCGTACGTTCTAGTATCAGTTGTTTGGCGGCAATAAAGTATAAAGTTAACCGAGGGGTCCGTTGACCCCAGGTTGGGCACACCTACCTGAGTGTACCTGCCTCCACCACCACCCCAGGCAGCACATTCCAGGTACCCACCCCTCTCTGCTTCTTTGACCTTGTCCCCCTCTCACCTTAAATGCATGCATTCTGCTATTAGACAATATGATCCCAGTAAAAACATGCCTTTTGTCTACTTGTGTCTATTGTCTCTCCTAAGCTTGTACAGTCATATCAGGTCTCCCTTCAGGTTTCAGTGCTCTGGCCGATTCTTGTACTGCATACTCTCTAGTCCAGGCAGCATCATGGTGAACCTCTTTTGTACCCTGTCTGCATCGTTCCTACAACAGGGCGACTGGAACTGAATGCAATATTCCAGATGTGGCCTAACCAGACTGTGACAAAGCTGCAACATAGCTTTGCAGCCTGATAGTGTAGCGCCTCGGCTAACGCCATCACAGGACGAGAGATCTGGGTTCAATCCCCACTACTGTCTGTAAGGAGTTTCTTATCTTCTCCTTATGAGTTTTCTCTGGGTACTCCGGTTGCCTTCCCGCATTCTAAAGATGATAGGATTAGGGTTAGTAAGTTGTGGGCAGGCTCAGTTTGCAGGAAGAATGGTGACATTTGCGGGCTATTCCCAGCACATCCTCAGATTGTGTTGGTTATTGATGCAAACGTTGCATTTCACTGCATGTTTTGATGTACCTGTGAAAAATAAGGCTAAAATCTTTAGCCTTATGTGATCAGGTTCTATTCTGCTGCTGTCTGTTAGACTTCTGTAAATCCTCCCTGTTGACTGCTTGGATTTCATCCGGTTACTCCAGGTTCCTCCACATTCCAAAGATGTACGTTTAGGGTCAGACATACATTTGGACACATGCGTGTAATTGGGCAGTGTCGGCTCATAGAAAATATAGCACAATACAGGCCCTTCGGCCCACAATGCTATGCCAAACATGTACTTACTTTAGAAATTACCTAGGGTTACCCATAGCCCTTTATTTTTCTGAGCTTCATGTACCTGTCTAGGAGCCTCTTAAAAGACACTGTCATATTCACCTTCACCACCGTCGCTGGCAGCCCATTCCATGCTCTCACCACTCTCTGCGTAAAATACTTACCCCTGACATCTCCTCTGTACCTACTTCTAAGCACCTCTCATGCTAGCCATTTCAGCCCTGGGAAAAAGCCTCTTGACTATCCACACGATCAATGCCTCTCATCATCTTATACACCTCTATCAGGTCACCTGTCATCCTCTGTTGCTCCAAGGAGAAAAGGCCAAGTTCAGTCAACCTATTCTCATAAGGCATGCTCCCCAATCCAGGCAACATCCTTGTAAATCTCCTCTGCACCCTTTCTATAGTTTGCACATCCTTCCTGTAGTGAGGCAACCAAAACTGAGCACAGTACTCCAAGTGGGGTCTAACCAGGGTCCTATATAGCTGCAACATTACCTCTCAGCTCTTGAACTCAATCCCACGGTTGATGAAGGCCAATGCACCGTATGCTGCCTTATCCACACAGTCAACATGTGCAGTAGCTTTGAGTCTCCTGTGGACTCGGACCCCAAGATCCCTCTGATCCTCCACACTGCCAAGAGTCTCGTTGGGCTGGAAGAGCCTGTTTACTGTGCTGTATCTCTTTTTAAAAGAAAACTCTCTGGCAGCCCATCTTGGGAGTAATTTTGGAATTATGCTCAACCTCAGAGTAATTAAAGGGATTGAACTGCACTCCCTGGTACCGCTGAGAGAGGGAAAGGAGCAATGTTACAAAGGGAAAAGTGTAGCACCATGAATAGAGCATAGAACATTACTGCACAGTGCAGGCCATTCGGCCCACATTGTTGTGCTGACCTTTTAACCTACTCTAAGATCAAGCTAACCCTTCCGTCCTACATAGCCTTCCGTTTTTCTATCATCTCCGTGCCTATCTAGGAGTCTCCTAAATGTCCCTAATGTATCTGCCTCTACCACCATTCCTTGCATGTGCCCACCACTCTCTGTGTAAAAGAGAAACCAATCTCTGACATCCCCCTCTATACTTTCCTCCAAACACCTTAAAATTATGCTCCCTTGTATTAAGCCATTTCCACTCTGGGGAAATAAATCTCTGGCTGTCCACTCGATCTATGCCTCTTATCACGTTGTACACCTGTATCAAGTCACTTCTCATCCTGCTTTGCTGCAAAGAGAAAAGCCATACTTCGCTCAACCTATCCTCATAAACACGAGAGATTCTGCAGATGCTGGAAATCCAAAGCAACGCTACAAAATGCTGGAGAAAATTCAGCAGGCCAGTCAGCATCCGTGGAGGAAAATAAACAGTCAATGTTTTCGAACCTTTACCAGAAGATCCAGGCAGCATCTTGGTAAATCTTCTCTGCACTTTCTCCAAAGCTCCCACATCCTTCCTATACTGAAGCGACCAGAACTGAACACAATACACAACAGAAAGGGGCTGTAGCAGGCTGGGGTAATTAAAGGGGCAGTGTCATAAGCAGTTAATGGGGCAATATCAAAAGGGAAAGTGACAATACCTCAGAGGGGTAATTAAGTGAGCACTTTCATAGGGGTAATGCATTAATGGTGTGGGAGTAACATAAAAATGGGTACAATGGTAGTCACAGATGTTGATGGGCTGAAGGGCCTGTTTCCTTGCTGTATCTCTCTATGACTCTATAAACCTCAGACAAATCCTATCAGTGATGCTCTCTTTGTCCTCTCCACCCTTCACCTGCCACTAACTTGACCTAACTTTGCATTTGTTGTATTTTTGCCCAGTTTCTTTATGCCTTTATCTCGCAATGACGGTGGAGGCGCAGTCGCAAACGTTCACTGCCTCCCCCAAGAAGGATCTCACCAATGTGACTTACTTGGACTTCACATCGACGGAAGTGGAGATGGATACCTTGGGGGATACTGTGGGTCAGTCGGAGGTCGAACTGTCAACGGTGGCCGGAGATTCTCAGGAAGAATCAAGCAACTCCCAGCCATCACTGCCTGAGAATTCTGGGATTCAGGAGGACCCAGCAACCTCCTCAGGTTTGTCTGCAAGGAGGGCGAGGTGAGAGGTGGGCAGGGGAAGAAATTGATGTGCTGCACTTGTACTTATTATTGATTTAGTTGTCAGGAGAAGTTGGGCAAACTAGGAATGTTTTCTCTGGAGTGTCAGAGTCTGAGGGGGAGACCTGATAGAATTTTATAAAATTATGGGAGGCATAGACAGGATAGATAAAATCTTTCTCCCAGGGTAGAAATGTCAAATATGAGAGGGCATGCATTTAAGATGAGAGATTCGATATTGTTTAATGTCATTTTGAATACACAGGTGTAAAGGAGAACCCATTGTAGAGCAGTCCAATCTGTTGCATTCCCCTGAATTGGATCCAGACAATGTTTCGGGCAGAGACCCTTCATCAGGACTCACCTATCATAATGGAGGCTCTCGGCCCGAAACATCGATTGTTTATTCCCCTCCATAGGTGCTGTCTAACCTGCTGAGTTCCTCCAGCATTCTGTGTTGTTAGTACATCTAATGGCTTTTACAATAATCTGTTTGTTTTATCCAGTTGCTGGGGACATGTATGAATGATAGGCTGTTGTTGCGTATTTAATATTTGAGTAAGTGTGTGCGTGTGTGCGCGTGCGTGCTTATATATATACATTCTTATAAGCATTCTTGTTCATTTAATTAATTAAGGGTTATTTGTAAAAATACGTGAATTGCATACATCATCACTCTACCACATGATATGAGCGCCTCAATTAAAGTAAACAAGGAGTTAAGACTCAGATTTTGGACTCCTGTTGAATTATTTCAATGTTTTGAAATTATAAACATGACAGTTAAATTATACCCCATGGAGAGAGAGCAAACAGAGCCTTCGTTTAATCAACTGTCAGACACCTCTTGTTTACTCGAACAGGATCTCACTAAGGAGCACCAGGCTATTTTCTCCCACACCATCACGGACCTTATTAACTCTGGGGATCTCTCACCCACTGCCACCAACCTCATAGTTCCCTCACCCCACACCCCCCGTTTCTACCTCTTACCCAAGATTCACAAACCTACCTGTCTGGGCAGACCTGTTGTTTCTGCTTGTGCCTGTCCCACTGAACTTATAACTGCATACCTTGACTCTGTTTTATCTCCCTCCCCCCTGGGTTCAGTCCCTTCCTACCTACATCCATGACACTTCTCACGCTCTGGATCTTTTCAACGGTTTCAGGTTCCCTGACCCCGAGCATCTTATTTTCACCATGAATGTCCAGTCCGTATACATCTCCATCCTCCACCAGGAAGGCCTCAAAGCTCTCCGTTTCTTTCTGGACACCAGACCCAACCAGTTCCCCTCCACCAGAACACTCCTCTGTCTGGCGGAACTTGTCCTCACTCTTAACAATTTCTCCTTCAGCTCCTCCCACTTCCTTCAAACAAAAGGTTCAGCCATGGGTACTCGCATGGGTGCCAGCTATGCCAGCCTTTTTGTTGGCTACGTGAAACAGTTTTATGTTCCAAGCCTTCACTGGACAACCACATTGATGTGGCTTCCTGCAGCCACGCGGAGTTTGTCGACTTAATCAAATTTGCCTCGAACTTCTACCCTGCCCTTAATTTACCTGGTCCATTTCCAACACCTGCTTCTCCTTTCGCAATCTGTCTCTGGAGACAGCTTATCTACTGATCTTTTTTATAAACCTGCTGATTCTCACAGTGTGGTTTTTTAAAAAAAAAACCCATCCCCTTCTCTCAATTCCTCCGTCTCCGTCGTATCTGCTCTCAGGGAAAGGCTTTTCATTCCAGAACGAAGGAGATGTCCTCCTTCCTCAAAGAAAGGGGCTTCCCTTCCTCCACCATCAACACTGCCCTCAAATGCATCTCTTCCATTTTGCGCAAATCTGCCTTTGTCCCATCCTCCGGCCGCCCCACCAGGGATAGGGTTCCCCTTGTCCTCACCTACCACCCCACCAGCCTCTGCATCCAGCACATAATTCTCCATAACTTCTGCCATCTCCAATGGGATCCCACCACCAAGCAGATCTTTCCTCCAACCCCCCTCCCCCCACCAACTTTCTGCTTTCTGCAGGGATCACTTCCCACATGACTCCCTTGTCCATTCGTCCCTCTGCATGGATCTCCCTCCTGGCATATCCTTGCAAGTGGAACAAATGCTACACCTGCCCCTACACCTCCTCCCTCAGTGCAGTATGGAGCTCTTTGGCCTCTGAAGTTGTACAGACCAATGTTTTCCCCTGGTTTTTTTTCTAGTACAGCTGCGGGGACAAGCCATTTCTCTGAGTAGGAAAATTTTACACGACCTGAAAACTGCTTCAATGTCTTATAGTCTAAACTTGGCCTTCCTGAGACTAATGGCAAAACAAAGTTGTGGAATTCTGCATGAGTGGAGGATTATTTCCGTGCCCTCTGCATCTGTTTCTTCTCTTGTTGAGTTGCGTTTGGAAACTTATGCCATTTAACAATCAACAACAGCCTCTTGGCTGTACTCTGATTTATAGTTTTAGTGCAACAGTCTGATAAGCTACTTAAAAGAATAAATCCCAGACAGCGTCTAATCTTTCTCTGAGCCTCGTGTTTGGTACAATAAGTAGATGGTGTAATCAAAGCAAACCGCTGAGTGGTTAAGACTCAGCAGCATGCATCTGACCTACATTTCTACACTGGGACCTTTGTTAAAGCGGTTCAAACCCACAAAGGTAGTTCATTAGAAGCTTTGTGTGGATAGGTCAGAAGGTAATGGATTTTATCTGGAGGATAATTGTGGTTCATTTAAAGACGACGACAAATAATTCCGGGTGCGGATTTCCCCAGAGCCTCAGAAATGAAAGATAAATCTTTCATCTAGCCTTTAACCTGAAGACATGCATTTCTCCAACTTCCGGTAATTTTTTTTCCCATCTCCCCCTTCCCTCTTCAATTCCCCACTCTGGTCTCTTACCTCTTCTCCTCGCTTGCCTATCACTTCCCTTTCGTTCCCCTCCTCTTTCCCTTTCTCCCACAATCCACTGACCTGTCCTATCAGATTCCTTCTTCTCCAGCCCTTTGCCTTTTCCACTTATCACCTCCCACCTTTTTACTTCATCTACCTCCCCCTTCCTTACCCACCTCGCTTCACCTCTCACTTTATAGCTTGTCCTCCTTCCCCTCCCTCCACCTTCTTACTCTGGCATCTCTCCCCTTCCTTTCCAGTCCTGATGAAGGTTGGCGCGTGGCCAAGTGGTTAAGGCGTCGGTCTAGTGATCTGAAGGTCGCTAGTTCGAGCCTCAGCTGAGGCAGCATGTTGTGTCCTTGAGCAAGGCACTTAACAACACATTTCTCTGCGACGACACCGGTGCCAAGCTGTATGAGTCCTAATGCCCTTCCCTTGGACAATGTCGGTGGCGTGGAGAGGGGAGACTTGCAGCATGGGCAACTGCCAGTCTTCCATACAACCTTGCCCAGGCCGGCACCCTGGAAACCTTCCAAGGCGCAAATCCATGTTCTCACGAGACTAACGGATGCCTGATGAAGGGTCTCAGCCCAAAACGTTAGCTCTTTATTTCCCTCCTGCTGAGTTCCTCCAGCATTTTGTGCGTTGCTCTGGATTTGCAGCATCTGCAGAATCTCTTGTAAAGGATAAATGCAGTGGGCACTGCAGAGACAAGAAATCAAAGGCAAAAGTCAATATTTGGGTATTGTTTCTTTTTTTTGGGACACTGGGGCAAATATAGCAATAGTAGAGGACAGGAAGGGCTGTGTTCCCTGTGGCAGTGGGTCAATTCCATCAGTCACAACACGCTGGAGGAACTCAGCAGGTCGGGCAGCATCCGTGGAAATGATCGGTCGACGTTTCGGGCCGGAACCCTTCGTCAGGACTGTAGGGGGAAGGGGCAGGGGCCCTATAAAGAAGGTGGGGGGGAGGGTGGGAAGGAGAAGGCTGGTAGGTTCCAGGTGAAAAACCAGTAAGGGGAAAGATAAAGGGGTGGAGGAAGGGAAGCAGGGAGGGGCTAGGCAGGAAAGATGAAGAAAGAATAGGGGAAAACACAATGGGTAGTAGAAGGAGGCGGAACCAAGAGGGAGGTGATAGGCAGCTGGGGAGGGGGCAGAGTGACATAGGGATAGGGGAAGGGGTGGGGGAGGGAAT
Organism: Mobula birostris; assembly: GCF_030028105.1. Classification (NCBI taxonomy): domain Eukaryota; kingdom Metazoa; phylum Chordata; class Chondrichthyes; order Myliobatiformes; family Myliobatidae; genus Mobula; species Mobula birostris. The sequence continues at coordinate 5,470,002 of NC_092385.1, read as the reverse complement.
TACCAGAAGTTGGAGAATTCTATGTTCATACCAAGGGGCTGGAGACTATCTAGATGGTGTATGAGGTTATCACCTATCACCTCCCTGCTTCCCTTCTCCCACCCCTTTATCTTTCCCCTTACTGGTTTTTCACCTGGAACCTACCAGCTGTCTCCTTCCCACCCTCCCCCCACCTTCTTTATAGGGCCTCTGCCCCTTCCCCCTACAGTCCTGACGAAGGGTTCCGGCCCGAAACGTCGACTGATCTTTTCCACGGATGCTGCCCGACCTGCTGAGTTCCTCCAGCGTGTTGTGAGTGTTGCTTTGACCCCAGCATCTGCAGGTTATTTTGTGTTTGTGATCAATTCCATCAGCCTGTCCACTCTGAAACCTCTCCTGTTTACCCAGGTTTCCTGCTCCTTCACTGGCCTTCAGTGTTTAAACGTGGCGCTGAATTAAACAAATCCCTTCTGCCTGCACATGTCCCATGTCCCTCCGTTCCCTGCACAGCAGTCTCGTAAACACCGCGATTGTATCTGCTTTCACCACTGCCCGTGGCAGTATCCTCCAGGCATCCGGCATGCTCTCGTAGAGTCACAGAACGCTTCAGTACAAGTTGAGTGAAGCTAACTCCTGTGGTTCAAGAGCCTGATGGTTGAGGGGTAATAACTGTCCCTGAACCTGGTGGTGTGGTCTTGAGGCTTCTGTACCTTCTTCCTGATGGCAGCAGTGAGAAGAGGGCATGGTCTGGGTGCTGGGGGTCCCTGATGATGGATGCCGCATTCCTGCAACAGTGCTCCATGTAGATGTGCTCAATGGTGGGGAGGTCTTTACCTGTGATAGACTAGTCTTTACCCATGACTTTTTGTTGGAGCAAGGGCATTGGTGTTTCCATACCAGGCTGTGATGCTCTCCACCATACATCTATAGAAGTTTGTCAAAGTTTTGGATGTCATGCTGAAGCTTTGCAAACTTCTAAGGAAGCTCTGCTACCCTACCAGAGAGAGGAGAGCCCGCTGCAGTGCCTGGAGAATGTTGCCCAGGTTTTCTACATTTTGGATGTGGACTTGGATGATGGACAATAATCTGGCAGTCAACGTCAGTAAGACGAAAGAGCTGATTGTGGACTTCAGGAAGGAACACATACCAATTCTCATAGAGGGATCAGAAGTGGAGAGAGTGAGCAGCTTCAAATTCCTGGGTGTTAAAAATCTCTGAGGATCTAACCTGGTCCCAACATATCAATGTAGTTATAAAGAAGGCAAGTCAGCACTATATTAGGAGTTTGAAGAGATTCAGCATGTCAACAAATACACTCAAAAACTTCTATAGTTGTACTGTGGAGAGCATTCTGACAGACTGCATCACCGTCTGGTATGGAGGGGCTACTGCACAGGACCGAAAGAAGCTGCAGAAGGTTGTAAATCTAGTCAGCTCCATCCTGGGCACTAGCCTACAAAGTACCCAGGACACCTTCAGGGAGCGGTGACTCAGAAAGGCAGCGTCCATTATTAAGGACCTCCAGCTCCCAGGGCATGCCCTTTTCTCACTGTTACCATCAGGTAGGAGGTACAGGAGCCTGAAGGCACACACTCAGCAATTCAGGAACAGTTTCTTCCCCTCTGCCACCTGATTCCTAAATGGGCATTGAAGCTTTGGACACTACCTCACTTTTTTTTTTGCATGGTTTTTTAATTTATTCAGTAGACGTAATTGATTTACTTGTTTATTTTTTTTCTCTTTGCTAGATTATGTATTACATTGAACTGCTACTGCTAAGTTAACAAATTTCACGTCACATGGCGGTGATAATAAACCTGATTCTGATTCTGAATAAATCATCTGTGATGGAATGGCAGAGCAGACTTGATGGGTCAAGTGGCCTATTTCTGCTCTTATGTCTTATTGCTTTACAAACATCCTTGGCATGTAGAAGGAGCTTTATTTAGCTGCACAGTCATTGGTGTAAAGTGAGTAGAGCAGGGGGCTAAGCACACAGCATGTGCTGATGGAGAGCGTGAAGGAGATGTTGTTGCCAATCTGAACTGACTGGGGTCTGCAAGTGAGGAAATCCCGGATCCAATTGCAGGAGGTCTTGAAGCATTGATTAGTTTTGAGAGGATGATAGTATTGAATGCTGAGCTATAGTCAACAGAGAGCATCCTGATGTATGCATCTTTGCTGTCTAGATGTTCCAGGGTTGAGTGAAGAGCCAGTGAGATGGCACCTGCTGTGGACCTGTTGTGCTGGTAGGCAAATTGGAGCAGATCCAAGTCAGTACTCGGGCAGAAGTTGATGTGTTTCATCACCAACCTCTCAAAGCACTTCATCACAGTGGATGTAAGTGGTACTGAATGATAGTCATTGAGGCAGGTTACCACGTTCTTCCCGGGCACTGGTTCAAGTGAAGCCTGCTTGAAGCAGGTGTGTACCTCAAACTGCCAAAGTGCGAAGTTAAAGATATCAGTGAGTGTTCCAGCCAGTTGATCAGCACAGGTCCTTAGTACTCAGCCAGGGAGGACTAAGGAGGCCGGATGCTTTCTGTCGGTTTATCTTCCCGAAGGATGCCCTTATGTTGGCCTCAGAGAATGAAATCACAGGGTCATCAGGGGCTGTAGGAGCTCCTCCATGTTTTGATGGTCAAAGAAAGCATAAAAGGCATTGAGCTCATCTTGGAGTGAGGGCTCATCGTCACCTATGTCGCCTGGGTCCACTTTGTAGGAGGAGATAGCATTCAACAATTGCCACTTCTCATGTGAAATAGTTTTCTGGAGATCATATGTGCACCTCTTGTATCTTACTTGGTTGACAGACCTGAACGCCAGTGATCTGGCCCTCAGCAGACTGTGGATTTCATGGTTCATCCAGGGCTTCTGGTTAGGGAAGACTGAATGACTTTGTGCGGACGCACTCATTTATGACTGATTCCACAACCTATGGACTCACTCCCAAGGACTCTACAACTCATCTTCTCAGTATTATTTATTTGCTTATTATTATTATTATTTGTTTTGTATTTACATAGTTTGTCTTTTGCACATTGATTGCCAGTTTTTGTGTGTGGTTTTTCATCGATTGTTATATTCTTTGTTCTGCTGTGAATGCCTGCAAGAAATTGAATCCCAAAGTGGTATATTATGACATATATGTACCTTGATATTAAACTTACTTTGAACTTTGTTGCTTGTGGACAGGAATAGCCTGGGCTGTGTTCTGTTCCCTATTGTGCATGGTCCTTCCACCAGTGATGTGATGTACCTTCTCTCATTTCAGAAAGCAAGACTGCTGCATCCCTCCTTCCACCAGTGCCATTTTCAGAAGCCGTGACTGGTGAATTGGATGAACTGAATCCATCTGCTTCCACGTTGGAGCCTTGGTTTTCCCTGGTGGCCGTGACCTCACCGTCAGACTTTGCCGAAATGTTGGGATTGCCTCCCGCCTCGCCCACCAACACCAGGTTGACGAGACCTGAATCTACGTCAGGCACAACAGACCAGCCCAGCAGCAGATCAGCAGGGGCATCCGCACCCGGGGGTCAGTGGGAGCCCACGGCCGCCCGCCCAGGTACACCAGAAGCACCTGCTGTCACCTTGGGCTTCACGGACACCGTCCTCAAACCCTCCTCTTCCTCGGTCCTGCAGCAACTCCTCCCGGGTGTGGTAGGGATCACTGGATCTGCTAGGACCCTCACCGTGGTCAAAGGCGCTGTCTCACCTGGAGGCCCTCCCATTGGGAGTGGGACAGGGGTGGGCTCCGCCACCCCTGATCCAGACTATAGGACTGCCACGGAAGTGGAATCCAAAGAAGAGGAGCCCGGACACCATCCCGAGGAGGTCCAGGAGCCAGGAGTCCCCATTGGCAGAGGAGGATCTCAGAAGATGACACAGGTAATGGCCAGTGTTGCTCATCTGTTGGATTTGGAGGTGCAGCACCAAAATACCCCACAACGTTGAAGACTAGTTACTTGTCACGTGTATATGTACAGTGGTGGCACGGTAGCATAAGACTATTACAGCTCCAACATTCCAGGTTCAATTCCCGCTGCTGCCTGTAAGGAGTTTGTATGTTCTCCCTGTGATTGTGTGGGTTTCCTCCAGGTGCTCTGGTTTCCTCCCCAGTACCAAAGACGTACAGGTTAGTAGGGTAATTGATAGATAGATATACTTTATTAATCCTGAGGGAAATTTGGTTTCGTTACAGCCGCACCAACCAAGAATAGAGCGTAAATATAGCAATACAAAAAACCCCAACAATCAAACAACAAAATGCAAACTATGCCAGATGGAAATAAGTCCAGGACCAGCCTATTGGCTCAGGGTGTCTGACCCTCCAGGGGAGGAGCTGCAAAGTTCGATGGCCACAGGCAGGAATGACCTCCTGTGACGCCCAGTGTTGTATCTTGGTGGAATCTGGCTGGAGTCCAACAGTAAAAAGTTCAATATCCGGTCTACAAACACGTTCCTCGATCGTAATATGACCCGGATTGCACCATCTGTTGTTAGCCAGAACAGTAAGCCCCCAACTCCTTTACGCTTACCGCTGTCAGTGCACTTCCGGTCAGCCCAAATGGTCTAGAAGCCATCCATGGAAAAGTTTTGATCGGGTATGTCCTCGTGCAGCCCCAGTAAAACACATAATACTGCACTCCCGAAATGTTCTCTGACGCCTGGCTAGCGCCGCCAACTCGTCCATTTTATTACCCACCAAACTCCTCTTCTCCATAAGTCTCTGTTGTCTCGACCCGGTCCTCTTTCCTCGACTTTGTGATCCCCCCCCCGCATCCTCTGTGTGTTTTCCTCCAGATTTCAGCAGGGGTGTCCGCCGCTCTGCTCGCTAAACCGGCCGGCATTAACGCAAACAGCTGGTCCCTGGAATAAACAATACGACCATCCTGCTGCCCCGCTAATGAGATGTGTCGGAATGTAACTATTTCCAGCGCTAAAAACCCAAATAAAACTCTCTCCACCAGCATGTTAGAGAGGGTGCAGCTTCAAAGTGTTACCGTGAAAAAAAAATACAACAAATAGCGTAAGTTAAAAAAGTAAGAATACTAGTCGGAACGGCTGTAACAGGCTGCATGCACGATTGGCGCATGCGCACTAATTGGTCACATGGGTGTAATGGGGTCGCGTGGGTTCGTTGGACTGGAAGAGCCTATAACTGTCCTGTGTTTCTGAATGAAATATACAGTGAAATGCGTCAATGACCAACCCAGTCCGAGGATTGTGCTGGGGGCAGCCCACAAGTACCACCATAGCATGACCCCAACTTACTAACCTCAGCTACACAATTTGGAACGTGGAAGGAAAACGGAGCACAGGAGAAAATCCACGCACCAGTTTAGTCGCACCCCTCTTGAATCTGCTTCCTCCATTGTTCAATGAGGCAATTTGAAGGCCAGAGGTAACAAAGCAACACTGAGGGCCAGACTGACCATTCAGAGTTCTGAGTTCAAATCCTGCCATGGCCATTGTAATGTTTAATTCAGTTGATAGGTGACCATGATTGTTCTTGGCAAGTTTTTCTACAGAAGTGATTTGCTTTTTTCTCCTCCTGGGCAGTGTCTTTACAAGGTGGGTGACCCCAGCCATTATCAATACACTTCACAGATTCACTTCAGTTAATAATATTTTTTTTTGATATTGATAACACAAGAGAGATTGCAGGGGCTGGAAATCTACAACAACACACACAAAATGCTGGAAGTCAGGCAGCATCTATAGAGAGGAATAAACGGTCGACATTTCAGGCCAAGACCCGTCATCAGGACTGGAAAGGAAGGGGGAGGAAGCCAGAATAAGGAGGTGGTATGAGGGGGAAGAGTAGGGGCCAGCAAGTGGTAGGTAAATTGGCAAATTAGTTTATTATTGTTCCATGTATGAAGGTACAGTGAAATAATTTGTTTTGCACACTGTCCGTACAGATAATTTCATCACAACTGTGTATCAAGGTTGCTCAAGGGGAAACAGTAACAGAGGATTACAAATACCTGGGGATACGAATTGACAATAAACTGGACTGGTCAAAGAACACTGAGGCTGTCTACAAGAAGGGTCAGAGCTGTCTCTATTTCCTGATGGGACTGAGGTCTTTTAACATCTGCCAGACGATGCTGAGGATGTTCTATGAGTCTGTGGTGGCCAGTGCTATCATGTTTGCTGTTGTGTGCTGGGGCAGCAGGCTGAGGGTGGCAGACACCAACAGAATCAACAAACTCATTCGTAAGGCCAGTGATGTTGTGGGGATGGAACTGGACTCTCTGACGGTGGTGTCTGAAAAGAGGATGCTGTCCAAGTTGCATGCCATCTTGGTCAATGTCTCCCATCCACTACATAATGTACTGGTTGGGCACAGGAGTACATTCAGCCGGAGACTCATTCCATCGAGATGCAACACAGAGCGTCATAGGAAGTCATTCCTGCCTGTGGCCATCAAACTTTACAACTCCTCCCTCCTCCCTTGGAGGGTCAGACATCCTGAGCCAATAGGCTGGTCCTGGACTTACTTCATAATTTACTGGCATAATTTACATATTACTATTTAACTATTTATGGTTCTGTTACTATTTATTATTTATGGAGCAACTGTAATGAAAACCAATTTCCCCCGGGATTAATAAAGTATGACTATGACTATAATGTGGAATAAAATCCCTCCATGTCCCAGTTCTAAAGGGACTTACTTTAATTTGAGGCTGATTCCTCAGATCATAGACTCACCTGCTGATGGAAACCTTGTCCACTCTCTCCAAGCCGATCAGTAACCATGGGTTTCAATGAGATTCCCCCTCCCCCATCCTTCTGAATTGCTGGGGTAGTTGGCCACCACCCAGGCCACGCTCTCTTCTCGCTGCTGCCAGCAGGGAGGAGGTGCAGGGGCCTTAGATCCCACACCGCCAGGTTCAGGAACAGTTACTATCCCTCAACCATCAGGACCCTGATCAAGTGTGGATAGCTTCACTCCCTACAACTCTGACCTTACTCCACAACCTAAAGACTCACTTTCAAAGACTCCACACTCAATGTTCTGAGTATTATTCATTTAGTTTTGCACATTGTTTTTCTGTCAGTCTTTGTTTACGTATAGTTGTTTGTAAATTCAAGTTAAGTTTATTGTAATTTAACTATATACTGTACCAGACATCCCTCCCCTGGTTGGCCTCCAAGGGTGTATGTAATAGTTTGTTTAGTGATTTTTGTCTAATCTGTAAACCAAGTTGGGTAGATGCAGAAAATATGACATTAAAATATGTACTTATATTATCATGTTTATTCTGTTACAACTTTAAGCAAAAGTCTCCAGGGAGTTTGGCCTGATCACGTAGGACATCAATAGAGTAGCTCCTTAGCAGCTAGCCAGCTAGTTTAAATAACGTTAGCTATGCTAATGAATGAATGACACCTGTTAAACTCACCTCAACACGTCTTTTACAGTCTTAACCCACCATGGGCAATATAAAAGTCACTGTTGCAAACAGTGCAGCGAGCAACACTGTCATTATTTTTGAGGTGGACTGTAAAGCCCGCCCACAGAGAAAACTGATAGGTCTACTTAGCACGAAGAGAGACCAATCAGGATGCTCACTCTTCCTCTCCCTCTCAAAAAAATCAATTTCCGGAATATTGTATATAATTTCCGGGCATCAGGGAGCTGCCATCAATATGCGGGAGACTCCCAGAACTTCCAGGAGAGGTGGGATGTCTGCTGTACATGTATACAGTTAAATGAGATGTTTTTCTGAACCAGGGTGTAAAGCACGGTAGTACAAATAACACTAGGGTTGCCAACTGTCCCGTATTAGCTGGGACATCCCATATATTGAGCTAAATTGGTTTGTCCTATATGGGACCGCCCTTGTCCCGTATTTCCCCCGCTAAGGTAGAGCGTCCCTATGAAGCCTTACGTGCCGAAATGGCGTAAAGCGAAGAAGCAATTACCATTAATTTATATGGGAAAAATTTTTGAGCATTCCCAGACCCAAAAAATAACCTACCAAATAACACACAAAACCTAAAATAAGACTAACATGTAGTAAAAAGCAGGAATGATATGATAAATACACACCCTATATAAAGTAGAAATAATGTATGTACAGTGTAGTTTCACTGAACAGAATTGGGAAGATTAAGCCAAAACCGACTTGAAGAAAAAAAAATAGGCACGTACATGCATGCGCACATTATGTATGCGTATATCACGCATGTGCACATGGGTGCCCGCGCAAGGCTTCATGGTCATGGTAGTCTTTCTGGGGTAAACACAAGTGTCCTGTATTTGACTGCTATTTTTGTCCCTTATTTGGGAGTGAGAAAGTTGGCAACCCTACATAACACACAATAACTTAGGAAAGTATTAATTAAATCTTTGAATTAATTATGCATAGGTAAAGTAAAGTGCATAAATTAAATATTGTAGGGTGCAGTACAAATTATCTGGTGACACTTTGAATGCGATGTGGCAGGAAGTTCAGAAATCTAACGGCCTGGGGGAAGAAATTGTTTCTCATCCTGACCGTTCTTGTTTTTATGCATCGGGGTCTCCTGCCTGGTGGTAGAAAGTCAAAGAGGATGCTGGATGAATGGGTGGGATCCTTGATAATACTATATATGCAGGGCCCTTATTGTGTTTCATTATTTTTCTGCAAGTATCTGCAAAAAACTATTGTTTAAATTAAGAAGTAGTATATTGTGACATATATGTACTTTGATAATAAATTTATTTTGTCTTTGACCTGAGAAGAGGTGAGGTACAGAGGGTGGTTATATAGGGGCTGGGGAGAAGCATTGTGTGATGTGGGGGTCTGTAGAATGAGTAACTTAAGCAACCTTTCAAAAGGCCAAAACAAACTCGATGGGCCTTTCGGCACAGCACCCCCGCCCACTCACACCCTGTACAGGTCTGTCTTCTGTCAGTAACAAGTGACAAATGTATATATGGCCGATGTCAGCCTGTCAATTTAAACCAGCGCAAAATCCTGTAATAGATCTGACACTGGTAACCATGGTAACGACCTCGGCCTACAACTATTGTAGAGGAAGCACAGCAGCAGGTGGTCTATGCAAAGAGGCTTCCATCAAATGGTGTTTTTAAAAAAAACACCCAGCGCTTAATTAAATAAAGGAACAGACGCTCACATCTTCATTGCCAAAGTCAATCTAAATGCTGACTGCTTGCCACAGTTGAAGGGGCACAAAACAGAACGCTGGCTGTTCTTAGATGCGTTCCTCCCAGCTGGTTTCGCACAACAGCTGACTTTGGTTACTGTGACCAAGGAAACCCACCTCCCCACCAACACCACTGAACAGCACACAGACTGCTGACTCACAATGACAGACACCTCTACTCTGGCCCAGTGAAATAGAGGTTCAGCAATTGACAGGGTTCATCGTGAATGCATCAGGTAGATCATAGTCGTACTTTATTGATCCCGAGGGAAATTGGGTTTTGTTACAGTTGCACCAACCAAGAATGGAGTATAAATATAGCAATATAAAACCATAAATAAATAATAATATGTAAATTATGCCAGATGGAAATAAGTCCAGGACCGGCCTATTGGCTCAGGGTGTCTGACCCTCCAAGGGAGGAGTTGTAAAATTTGATAGCCACAGGCAGGAATGACTTCTTATGACACTCTGTGTTGCACCTCGGTGGAATGAGATTCCACATGAGATTCTGCAGATACTGACTAAGTCGTGGAGAAATTCTGTAGGTCAGGTTGGAGAAGCAACTCCTCGTACTCCATCTAGGTAGCCTCCAATCTGAACATTGATTCCTCTAACTTGGTAATTTCACTCCTCCACTTCTCTCTTTTCTTTTCTTCTTTCTTTTTCAATCTTTTTATTAGTTTCATAATAATAAACATAGCATAATATTGATACAAATATATTGGGAATACATTGTTGTAATTGACTTAGTTGACACGTAAATGTTAAGTCTCCCAATCATACAGGATACAGATGAACAATATAAAATAAAAAAAATATCTAAAAAAAAAATCATGAAAAAGGAAAAAATATATATATCCCCCCCAAAAAAACTAACCTAAACAGTGTTAATCAAGTAAACTTAAAAAAAAGACATGGGCTGTTATGTAACATCACAGAAAAAAAGAACCATTAGTGTCGACAACTCCGTTCCTCTCAACAGATATTACAAAGAAATATAAAAGTTTGGTAAAGATCAAATTACATCATATGAAAATGTTGAATAACTGGCCTCTAAGTCTTTTCGAATTTAATAGAAGGATCATAAACAACACTTCTAATTTTTTCCAAATTTAAACACAACATAGTTTGAGAGAACCAATGAAATGTGGTGGGAGGATTAATCTCTTTCCAATTCAGCAAAATGGATCTATACTTTTTTACAACTCCCCATTCTGGCTCCTCTCTCACCCCTTCCCTTCTCCTCGCCTGCCCATCACCTCCCTCTGGTGCCCCTCTTCCTTCCCTTTCTTCATTGGTTCACTCTTCTCTCCTATCACGTTCCTCCTTCTTCAGCATTTTACCTTTTCCATCGATCACCTCACAGGTTCTCATTTCATTCCCTCTCCTTCACCAACCCACCTTCCCCCTCACCTGGTCTGACCTAGCACTGGCCAGCTTGTACTCCTCCTCCTCCTCCTCCTCCTCCTCTCCCTACCTCATTCTGATGTTACAAGAATCACTCCTAGTTATAATGATCAGTGAGGCACAGAGAATCTGTATTTACCCACAAGTAACTTTAATTGTCTCAACCAAAAAGCAGGTGGGTTCAGAAACTAACTACATGTGTTCACACCACTAGAATTGCTGCCCCTCCATGAACAGTCAATGAAGAGAACGGGTATTACCCAGGAAGGGAGTCTGTGCTGGCCAGGTGTCCCTCGTGGTCCTGATCGCCATGTGTCCGTGTGGTCCTCCTTATCGGCGATGGTTGGTCTCTGGTTGCTGGAGAGATTTCGCCTCTACGTATTTGGAGCTCCTGACTCTTCTTGTGTTCCTCGTTATTTGACCTGGTGAATCTCCATCCCATTGGCTCAAGGTCACCTGATCTACCTGGGTCACCTTCTTGCTGGTTCTTGTTCAGGGCTACAACCAACATTGTTTCATGGTTCTGCCCATCCCAGCCTTGTGTATTTGTGTCTTTTAACTCTGACTGGTCCAAACCAGTTAAATAAGGCCACCCAGACAGAGTCTAACGAGATTACAGATTACTTCTTAGCTGGGTCTGGTATTTTACATAATCAGTAGCTACTCATCTGAGAATGGTCTCAGATTTAGCAGGTCATTAATGAGGGTACCTAATGAATACTTTGCTTCAGTATTCACTACGGAAAAGGATCTTGATGATTGTAGGGATGACTTGCAGCACACTGAGAAGCTTGAGCATATAGACATTAAGAAAGAGGATGTGCTGGTGCTTTTGGAAAGCATCAAGTTGGATAAATCACTGGGACCGGACAAGATGTACCCCAGGCTACTACGGGAAATTGCTGAGCCTCTGGCAATGGTCCTTGAATCATCAATGGGGATGGGAGAGGTTCTGGAAGATTGGCGGGTTGCAAATGTTGTTCCCTTATTCAAGAAAGGGAGTAGAGATAGCCTAGGAAATTATAGACCAGTGAGTCTTACTTCAGTGGTTGGTAAGTTGATGGAAAAGATCCTGAGTGGTAGGATTTATGAACACTTGAAGAGGCAAAATATGATTAGCAATAGTCAGCATGGCTTTGTCAAAGGCAGACCATGCTTTACAAGCCTGATTGAATTTTTTGAGGATGTGACGAAACGCATTGATGAAGGTAGAGTAGTAGATGTAGTGTATATGGATTTCAGCAAGGCATTTGATAAGGTACCCCATGCAAGGCTTATTGAGAAAGTAAGGAGGCATGGGATCCAAGGGGACATTGCTTTGTGGATCCAGAACTGGCTTGCCTACAGAAGGCAAAGAGTCGTTCTAGATGGGTCATTTTCTGCATGGAGGTCAGTGACCAGTGGTGTGCCTCAGGGATCTGTTCTGGGACCCTTACTCTTCGTGATTTTTATAAATGACCTGGATGAGGAAGTGGAGGGATGGGTTAGTAAATTTCCTAATGACACAAAGGTTGGAGGTGTTGTGGATAGTGTGGAGGGCTGTCAGAGGTTACAGCGGGACATCGATAGGATGCAAAACTGGGGTGAGAAGTGGCAGATGGAGTTCAACCCAGATAAGTGTGAAGTGGTTCATTTTGGTAGGTCAAATATGATGGCAGAATGTAATATTAATGGTAAGACTCTTGGCAGTGTGGAGGATCAGAGGGATCTTGGGGTCCGAGTCCATAGGACACTCAAAGCTGCTGCGCAGGTTGACTCTGTGGTTAAGAAGACAATGGCTTTCATCAGGCGTGGGATTGAGTTCAAGAACCAAGAGGTAATGTTACAGCTTTATAGGGCCCTGTTCAGACTCCACTTGGAGCACTGTGCTTAGTTCTGGTCATCTCACTACAGGAAGGCTGTGGAAACCATAGAAAGGGTGCAGAGGAGATTTACAAGGATGTTTCCTGGATTGGGGATCATGCTTTATGACAATAGGTTGAGTAAACTGGGGCTGAAATGGCTGACACGAGAGGGCACAGTTTTAAGGTGCTTGGAAGTAGGTATAGAGGAGACGTCAGGGGTAAGTTTTTTACGCAAAGAGTGGGGAGTGTGTGGAATGGGCTGCCGGCGATGGAGGTGGAGGCGGATATGAAAGGGTCTTTTAGGGACTCCTGAATAGGTATCTGGAGCTTAGGAAAATGGAGGGCTATAGGTAACCCTAGGTAATTTCTAAAGTAAGTACATGTTCTGCACAGCATTGTGGGCCGAAGGGCCTGTATTGTGCTGTAGGTTTTCTATGTTTCTATTACCTGAAATTCCTTGTGTTCACATTAGATCATCCCAGAGCAAGAAACAGTTCAGAGTCTACAAAATGGAGGGAAACAAAGACAATTGTCTTGTCAGGTTCCCCCGTCCTTGCTTTGTCAAATGCACTAATTGTAGACTGTAGTTTCTTCTGGCCAACTCTGGCTTCTGCCCCCTTCCATTCCAGTCCTAATGAAGGGTCTCGGCCTGAAACGTCGACTGATTTCTCCCCCTCCATAGATGCTGCCTGACCTGCTGTGTTCCTCCAACATTGTGTGTGTGATGCTCTGAATGCAGTCATTAGATCACTAATTGTTAATTATAATTAATATAATTAATCTAGAATATAAAAGCAAGAATGTAATGCTGAGGCCTAATAAGGTACTGGTGAGGCCTCACTTGGAGTATCATGAGCCGTTTTGGGCACCTTATTTAAGAAGGGATATGTGATATGGGAGAAGGTTCACAAAAATGATTCTGGATGTGAAAGGCTTATGAGGGGCATTTGATGGCTCTGGGCTTGTACTCACTGGAATTCAGAAGAATCGGGGATTTCATTGAAGCCTATTGAATATTGAAAGGCCTGGATAGAGTGGATGTAGAGTGGTTAATCTGTGGAATTTGTTGCCACAGGTGGCTGTGGAGGCCAAGTCATTGGGTATATTTAAACCAGAGGTTGATAGATTCTTGATTAGTCAGGGCACGAAGGGATACAGGAAGAAAGCAGGAGTTTGGGGTTGAGAGGGATAAATGGATCAGCCATGATGAAATGGCGGAGCAGCCTGAATGGGCCGAATGGCCCAATTCTGTTCCTATATCTTATGTTGCTCATAATGAGTTCTGCAAGTCATAGAATCATAGAATAGTACAACACAGGAACAGGCCCTTTGGCCCATCTACTCCACGCCAAAGTGTCCACTTGAAGTGTGTAGAGTTTCTCTGTGGCTGTTGGTTGTTTTACCTTGTTCTCCCTCACTGCATTGTGTTATGAATTGATCTGTATGCAAGACAAGCTTTTCACTGTACCTCGGTCCATGTGACAGTAGAGGTGGCCCAGTAGCGTAGTGGTTAGCACAACGCTTTACAGTACAGGCAACCTGGGTTCAACTCCTGCCACTGCCTGTAAGGAGTTTGTACGGTCTCCCTGTGACTGCTTGTTTCCTCTGTGTTCTCCAGTTTCCTTCCACAGTCCAAAGACATACCAGTTGCTAGGTTAATTGGTTATTGTCAATTGTCCTCTGATTAAATTAAATCGGGGGTTGCTGGGTGGCACGACTCGCAAGGCCGGAAGGGTATCTGAATAAATAAATAAATAAATGCATTTTCAAAATGAGAAATGCATTCCAATTCCATTTCACCTCTGACACTTCCCTTTGGCACCTTGTTCCACATTCCTGTCGCCCTCTGGGCAAAAAACCTCTCCCTCGGGTCCCATTTAATCTTCCTCCTCTCACATTAAACCGGTGCCCTCTAGCTTTGTACTCCTCTATTAGGTCCCCTCAGCTATCTGCGCTCTAAGGGACATAAGCCCAATATTGTATTTCCCTCTGCCTTTACTCCTTCCCGTGGCAGTGTGATGTATATACCTGGTCTCTGTGTGAGGAAACTGCCCCTGAGGTCCCTTTTAAACTTTTCCCCTCACACATTAACCCTCTGTGCTTTGTGGTTCTTGATTTCCCAGCCGTAGGAAAAAGTCTGTGCATTAACCTTATCTATGCCCCTAAATAATGTAGAAAGATGTGAGGGTACTCACTTTGGTGCAGGGAGAAAATGTACCTGTCAAATCGTTCTGAAGATTTTGTAAACCTTTAGTGACACAGGAGATTCTGCAAATGCTGAAATCCAGAGTAACACACACAAAATGCTGGAGGAATTCAATCGGTCAGGCAGCATCTATGGAAATGAATGAACAGCTGATGTTTCGGGCCTATCAGATTCCTCCTTCTCCAGCCCCATACATTTTCCACCTATCACCTCGCAGCTTCTTACTTCATCCCTCCACCCCTAACCACCTGGCTTCACCTGTCGCCTTCTAGCTTGTCCTCCCCCCACCTTCTTATTTTAGCTTCTTCCCCCCTCCCTTGCCATCCAGAGGAGGAGTCTCTGCCCAAAATGTTGACTGTTCAGTCATTTCCATAGATGCTGCCTGACCTGCTGAGTTTCTTCAGTATTATGTGTGTGTTACTTAAAATTTTCAGTTATGTCTTGACCCCTCTGACGCCCAGACAGGGTTATCAAGAGGGGGCCATCTCACAGATTCAGGTTGTTCTGGGTAATTTGCTGTACCTTGTTCACCTCTCTCTTCTCTTTGAGTTTATTAGGTTGTCTGCAGAGACTGGAACAAGCTGGCCGGCAAGAGTTACGTGATCTTGAATATGACGGAAAACAGTGAATGTGTGAGTATAAAAACACAACCTCATCTTCACTCCCTTCGATCCTCAGTAGTGCAGTAATGTAACTGCAGATGATGGAAATCCGAAATAAAAACCGAGACTGCTGGGAACAGACACAAGAGGTTCTGCAGATGCCAGACTTCCTGAGTAACACACACACGATTCTGGAGGAACTCAGCAATTCAGGCAGCATCTATGGAGGGAAGTGAACAGTTGACGTTTTGGGCCGAGGTCCTTGGGGGTGGGGGGGGGGCTCCGAGATTTTGCTGAGTTCTTCCATCATCTTGTGTGTGTTTGTATCACTCAGCAGGTCAGGCAGCATCTGTAGGGGGAGAAACTGTTAGCATTTCAGGTCCAGGACCTGGAGTCAGCATCAAAGCTGGCCCCTCAGCCCAGCATCTCCATATCGATCAGGTTGGGTACCTAAGCTAGTTCCACTTGCCCATGTTTGGCCTACCCCTCCTTTCCGTGCACCTATCCAAATGATTTTAAATGTTGAGTAACATATACAAATTGCTGGAGGAGCTCAGCAAATCGGGCAGCATCTGTGGAGGGGAATAATCAGATGCTATCTGAGCTGCTGTGTCCCTTCAGTATTTTGTGTGTGTTGCTCAAGGGTTCACAGATACTCTAGAATCTCTTCTATTTATCACTTAAATGTTGTTATTGTACCTGCCTCAACCACTTGCATATTTGCCCCATCCTCTGCATGAAGAAAGTTCCCCTGGGGTCCCTCGCTATGATCTTGCACCTTTTCATCTACCTGCTGTCTCTTACCTGGCTAACCTCTCGTTATGACTCAGGTCTTCGAGTCCTGGCTACATCCTTGTAAATATTATTTGAATAGTTTCCAGCATCTGAACCACACTGGACTTGAAACGTCAATGGTTTCAGCTCCTACGGGTGCTGCTGGACCTGCTGAATATTTCCACATTGCTTGATGCTCAGTGGTTCATTGAAGCCTCCTTATTGGCTTCCCCAGAGGAAGATCATTGGATATCACTTGGCCATATTTCATTGCCCGCCCTCTGACTGAGAAAGTGGTGATGAGATCTTAAAGATTAGCTTTGTCACACCTACATCAAAAGTTCAAAGTAAATTTTATTATCAAAGTACAAAAAGTCACCATATACAAGCATGAATACATTTTCTTGTGGGCGTACTCCACAAATCTATAGAATAGTAACTATAATAGGATCAATAAAAGAACAACCAGAGTGCAGAAGACAACAAACTGCACAAATGCAAATATAAATAAATGGTAATAAATGATAACAATATGAAATAACAAGATAAAGAATCCTTAAGGTGAGATCATTGGTTGTTGGAACTTCTCAATGGATGGGCAGGTGAGTGTAGTTATCCCCTTTGTTCCAAGCCTGATGGTTGAGGGGTTGTAACTGTTCTTCAAAATGGTGATGTGAGTCTTGAGGCCTTCTAGCTGACAGCAGCACAAGGAAAAGAGCATGGCCTGGGTGGTGGGGATCTCTGATGATGGATGCTGCTTTCCTACGACAGTGTTACATACAATGAAAAGCGTCGCTTGTGTCAACGACCAATTCAGTCTGATGACAGACCACTTGTCAGCATGCTTCCATCGCCAACATAGCATGCCCACAACTTACTGACCCTAAGCCATATGTCTTTGGAATGTGGGAGGAAACCAGAGCATCTGGAAGAAACCCATGTGGTCATGGGGAGACTGTACAAACTCCTTACAGATGGTGGTAGAAATGAACACCGATTGCTGACGCTGTTAAGCATTACCCTAACCACTATGCCACTGTGCCCTGCCAGCTTCTTGAACTTCTGCTCTTCTTCTGGTGAAGGTGAATCACAGACCTGTTCAGGAGAGACCCACTGGGTGATGAAGGTGATATTCTTTCACACTTTCTGGTCACCCCAGAACAGGAAGGATGTAGAGGCTCTGGAGAGGGTACAGAAGAAGTTCAGGATGATGCCTGGATTAAAGGCGAGGAGCTAGAAGGAGAGGTTGAACAAAATTGTATTGTTTTCTCAATACAGAGGTTGTGGGGCACACACCAAATACTGGCGGAGCTCAGTAAGTCAGGCAGCGTCTATGGTGGGGAATAAACAGTTGATGTTTCGGGCCAAGACCCTTTATCAGCTTAACGCTGCCTGACTTTTTCCCTGGGTGGCAATGGCCAGAGGGCATTAGTTTAAGGTGAGTGGAGGAAGTGTAGGGGGGATGTCAGAGGTATGAGTTTTTTTGGAGAGAGTGGTGGGTGCCAGAGGTGGTGGTAGAGGCAGATACATTAGGGACATTTGAGAAATGCTTTGACAGGCATAGGGCTTTGCGGGAGGGAAGGGCTAGATTGATCAGAGTTGGGCATATGTTGTGAAATTTGTTGTTTTGTGGCAGCCGTACAGTGCAATATATAATTTTAAAACAACTATAGCTTACAGTAAGAAATATATATATAAAAAATAAATTCAGTGAATAGTGCAAAAAGAGAGCAAAAGAAGGTTCATGGGTTTAGTGTCCATTCAGAAATCGGATGGCAGAGGGGAAGAAGCTGTTCCTGAATCACTGAGGGTGTGTCTTCAGGCTCCTGGATGACCTCTTGATAGTAGCAATGAGAACAGGGCATGTCCTGGGTGATGGGGGTCCGTAATGATGAATGCTGCCTTTTTGAGACATTGACTTTTGAAGATGTTCTGGACACTACGGAGGCTAGTGCCCATGATAGAGCTGAGTAAGTTCACAACTTTCTGTGCCTTTTTACCATCTTGTGCAGTGGCCCCTTCATACCAGGCGGTGATGCAGCCAGCTAGAATGCTCCCCACAGTACAGCTGTAGAAATTTGCGAGAGTCTCTTGTCTCCTCAAACTCCAAATGAAAAATAGAGTGAAATGTAGCTGTCGCTGTCTTGGAGTAGGTTAACGGTCAGAACAACAATGTGGGCTGCAGGGCCTGTACCATGCTTTACTGTGCAGGGAATGAGAAATCTGTAGGCAGAGGAGGTTTGGTTTAATTTGGCATTTTGTGGAAGTGGAGGAAGGATCTTGCATACATGAGTGGTTTTTGAACTTGGTTGGAATGGGCTGCAGTCTTTGTATCAGCCTCAACTGGCATTGGTTACCATTGAGCGCCATCAACAGGGTATTGGTGGTATTGCAATGTGAAGACACAAATCAGATTCGGGTTTTTTATCACTGACGTAAGTTATGAAATTTGTTGTTCCATGGCAGGCGTAACAAATTACAATAAAAATAAATACTACAGAAGAGGAATAGTGAGGAATATTCTTACTGTAATTTGAATCGTGGGTCATGGACCGATCAGAAATCTGATGGCCGAGGGCAGGAAGCTGTTCCAGAATCATTAAGTGTGGGTTGCCTTCCCCAGTGGTAGCAATGGGAAGAGGGCATGTCCCAGGTGGCAAGGATCCTTAGTGATAGATGCTGCCTTCTTGAGGCATTAGCTCTTGAAGATGTCCTTGAGGGAGGGGAGGCTTGTGTCTGAGGTGGAATTGGCTGAATCTACAGCCCTCCACAGCTCTTGTCAATCCTGTGCAGTGGCCCCTTCATTCCTGATTGTGATGCAGTCAGTCAGAATGTTCTCCATGGTACATCTGTAGAAATTTGCTAGAGTGGAGACATACCAAAATCTCCTCAAACTCCTGATAGAAGTATATCCACTGGTGAAGCTTCTTCGTGATGGCATCAATGTGTTGGGCCCAGGACAGATCCTCTGAGACGCTGACATCCAGGAACTAGAAACTGCTCACCCTTTCCACTACTGACCCCTCGATGAGGACTGCTTTGTGTTCTTCCAGTTGCAAACCTCACAGAGTCACGGGCATATCACAGAAGAACGAGGCCTTGCCGCCATCAAATCACATGCAGTAGCAAACACTGTTTTAGATTTTGCCTTCAATTTCCACACCCTAACTAGTCACAGCAGTTCATCATGATTGTTTTGGTTCTCACTCCCAATTGAAGTCCTCTGTTTCTTGGAGACACAAGAGACTGCAGAAACTGGGATCAAGTTCAAAGTACATTTAATAACAAAGTACATACAGTATATGTCACCACATACAGCCCAGAGATTCATTTTCTCACAGGCATTCACAGTAAAACAAAGAAATACAATGGGGTCACAGACTGATAAACAACCAATGTGCAAAAGAAGACAAACTGCAATTGCAAAAAAAAAGTAATAATACATGATATTGAGAACATGAGTTGTAGAGTTCTTGAAAGTAAGTCCACGGGTTGTGGAATTGGTTACCGCCTTCTGGGCAGTGTCTTCACAGGTGACCCCAGCCATTATCAATACTCTTCAGAGATTGTCTGCCTGGTGTCAGTGGTCACATAACCAGGACTTGTGATCTGCACCAGCTGCTCGTACGAGCATCCACCACCTGCTCCCATGGCTTCACTTGACCCAGGGAGGTGGGTGCTAAGCAGGTACTGCACCTTGCCCAAGGGTGACCTGCAGGCTAGCGGAGGGAAAGAGTGCTTTACACCTCCTTTGGTAGAGACATATCACCACCCCGCCATCCACCACTCACTGTGTTTTTAAAAAAAAAAATCTGCCCCTGACGTTCCTCCTACACTTTCCTCCATTCATCTGAAAATTATGCCCCCTTGATTTAGCATTTCCCTCTCTGGGAAAATGATGTTGGTTGTCCACTCTATCAATGATGTTGACATCTTTTGAGCGTTTGATGGCATTGGGCCTGTATTTGCTGGAGTTTAGAAGAATGTGGAAGGATCTCATTGAAACCTATCAAATACTGAAAGGCCTCGACAGAGTGGATGTGGAGGGGATGTTTCCTATAGTGGGGGAGTCCGGGACCAGAGGGCACAGCCTCAGAATAGAAGGACGTCCATTTAGAACAGAGATGAGAAGGAATTTCTTTAGCCAGAGGGTGGTGAATCTGTGGAGTTCTTTGCCACAGATGGCTGTGAGGCCAAGTCATTGGGTAAGTTTAAAGCAGCACTTGATAGGTTCTTAGTTAGTCAGGGTGTCAAAGGCCATGGGGGAGGTACAAGAAAATAGGGCTGAGAGGGATAATAAGTCAACCATGATCTAATTCTGCTTCTATGTCATATGGTCTTGCATTCCTCTATCAAGTCACCTCTCATCTTCTTACTCTCAAAGGAGAAAAGCCCTAGTTCACTCATTGATGATAGGTGTTGTCTTCTTGAGTAGCACCTACTGTAGATATAGCAGACAGAACTGGCTGAATGGCCTCTTTATGTCCTGTCACTGTTTATAATTTTATCAAGGCAATATTGTTCCCCTCTTGAGACAAGCAATGCTTTGTGTTTTTTTTTTTACTCTCTAAATAGGCATCCGTTAGTCTCGTGAGACCATGGATTTACGCCTTGGAAGGTTAACAGGGCGCAGGCCTGGGCAAGGTTGTATGGAAGACCGGCAGTTGCCCATGCTGCAAGTCTCCCCTCTCAACGCCATCGATGTTGTCCAAGGGAAGGGCCCTAGGCCGATACAGCTTGGCACTGGTGTCATCGCTGAGCAATGTGTGGTTAAGTGCCTTGCTCAAGGACACAACACGCTGCCTGAGCTGAGGCTCGAACTAGCGACCTTCAGCTCACTAGACTGACGCCTTAACCACTTGGCCACGCGCCAGTACTCTCTAACTATTGTTTGTAAAATAAACGATGTGTTTTGTCTAGGAAGTTTTTCGATCCCACAATGGACTGGAGTTGCTGAAGATTGTGGCGGAATCATTCTCAAGAAAAGTGAGTACTCCCACGTCCTCTTGGCTGCTATCCCTGAGCAAACCCAGTGAACACGACAAACATCTCCTGATGATGCTGGCCAGCGATAGAGGTGATTGTCCTCGTTACATCATTGTTCGTTAGATTGCCGTTGGTTTTAGAATTGTTAAGTTGGTTTATTAATATCACATGTACAGAGGAATAAGTTTTGCAGCCTGTCTGTGCAGATCACTTCAAAGCACAAGTACGCTGAGGTGGTGGCTGTCTGTCATGTCTGACGATGACAGGAGACCTGTGCCAGAGAGTAATTGAAGTGGAAAAGCCATTGCACTGGAGCAGTTCCACTCTCTCAACCACAGAAGTCCGGGTATAGAGGTATGAGCAAGCGTCACAAACTGAGGTCTTCCTTGGTTGCAGTGGATGACCACGACATCTTCTGTGCCTCGTCATGCCCTTCACTCTCCAGGGAAGCCATGTGATACCTGCCACTGAAACTGAAAAGTTTCTGGAAAAATTACGGAGGCAAGCGCACCAGAATTATTGGGAAATTCCTTGAACATTTTCATTAGGTAATTATATAAATGAGTTACATCTCCACTAAAGGGAGGTGTAATGCACTCCTTCCCTTCTCTAGCCTGCTGGTCACTATTGAGCAAGGTATAGCACCTGCCCCCCCCCCACCCCCCCCACCCTGTTAGGGTCACAAGAAGCCATGGGAGCAGGTGGTGGATGGTGTATGAGCAGCTGGTGCAGATCACAAGCCCTGGTTATGCGACCACTGACGCCAGGCAAACCATCTCTGAAGGGTATTGATAATGGCTGGGGTCACCCATCTTGTAAAGACACTGCCCAGAACAAGGCAATGGCAAACCACTTCTGTAGAAAAATTTGCCGAGAGTGATCATGGTCATAGACCATAGTCTCTTAAATCATACAACATGGCACATGATGATAATGAATTATATAAAAATACAAACAAGCATAAGGAGGTTAAAATACAACACAATAATAATTCTATAGCACAATCAAACAGTTTAGCAGAGGAAAGATGACCAGAAGCTGTAGTGGGACATAGATGCTACCACAGACTGGTTGGACAGAATGGTCTCATTGCCCGAACTCACCACCAGGCATTGATACCTGGCTTGACTGGCAGTGAGGGGAGCCCTACCCACTAGATCTTTCTCACACAGCAGTGCAGACGCGACATTTACTCAACTCCTGCTTTGCCAACACCTAAGCATTTGTCAAGTACAAATGCTGCGAAGAAAAAGAATTTCAGGATGTATATTGTATACATTTCTCTGACATTAAATGTACCTATTGAAACATCTAGGAAAGGTTACACTGGGGCTTGTCGAGGGTTGTCCCATGCAGCTGTGTAACAGAGGACCCTATTTTGTGCTGCCTATTGGTGTAACTGTGTAAAATCTGTGTGATTCTGCACATTGTTGTTACTTGGCATGTCCTCTTCTCGCTACTGCCATTGGGCAGTTAGCATTGAAGTTTCAGATCCCACACCACCAGGTTCAGGAACGGTTGTGACCATAGAAACATAGAAAACCTACAGCACAATACAGGCCCTACGGCCCACAAAGCTGTACTGAACATGTCCTTACCTTAGAATTTACCTAGGGTTACCCATAGCCCTCTATTTTTCTAAGCTCCATGTACCTGTCCAGGAGCCTCTTAAAAGACCCTATCGTATCCACCTCCACCACCGTCGCTGGCAGCCCATTCCATGTACTCACCACTCCCTGCGTAAAAAAACAACAAACAAACAAACAAGAAACTTACCCCTGACATCTCCTCTGTACCTACTTCCAAGCACCTTAAAACTGTGCCCTCTCGTGCTAGCCATTTCCGCCCTGGGAAAAAGCCTCTGACTATCCACACGATCAATGCCTCTCATCATCTTATACACCTCTATCAGGTCACCTCTCATTCTCCTTCACTCCAAGGAAAGAAAGCCGAGTTCACTCAACCTATTCTCATAAGGCACGCTCCCCAATCCAGGCAACATCCATGTACAAACGTTTGTAAATCTCCTTTGCACCCTTTCTATGGTTTCCACATCCTTCCTGAAGTGAGGTGACCAGAACTGAGTACAGTACTCCAAGTGGGGTCTGATCAGGGTCCTATATAGCTGCAACATTACCTCTCGACTCTTAAACTCAATCCCACGATAGATAAAGACCAATGCACCATATGCTTTTTTTTGCGTGTGCCTGCGTGCATGCGAGTCTGTGTGTGTGCATCTGCGTGTCCGTGCGTGCGTTCGTTCGTGATGATGTCTTTTTCATGGCTTTTACAAGGCGTGGAGCGAGAGAGAGACTGTGTGGCGCGACACTCCTCACACAGACATTTTCACAGTATTTTCCCTTTATTTTACGAGGTCGAGTTGCGATCTCGACACTCAACCCGGCACGGATGGAAAGCGTACTCGGGAGCGGACCCGACTGGTTTCGAACCCAGGAACCTCCGCTCCCGGGTCCGGCGCCATGTCATTGCTCCACCAGCCGGCCCGCGCCGTGTGCTTTCTTAACCACAGAGTCAACCTGCGCAGCAGCTTTCAGTGTCCTATGGACTCGGGCCCCAAGATCCCTCTGATCCTCCACACTACCAAGAGTCTTACAACTAATACTATATCTTGCCATCATATTTGACCTACTAGAATGAACCACCTCACGCTTACCTGGGTTGACCTCCATCTGTCACTTCTCAGTCCAGTTTTGCATCCAATCGATGTCCCGCTGTAAACTCTGACAGCCTTCCACACTACCCACAACACCCCCAACCTTTGTGTCATCAGCAAATTTACTAACCCATTCCTCCACTTCCTCATCCAGATCATTTATAAAAGTCACAAAGAGTGGGGTGTATCCTTCACCCGAGTAGATTTCTACAGACTTGCCCTTCAACTATCAGGCTTCTGAACCAGCGTGGATAACTTAATTTACTGCAACCCCGAACTGATTTCACTATCAGTGGACTCACTTCTCTTTCAAGGACTTTACAACTCGTGTTCTCAGTATTTTTTTATTTGCAGAATTTGTCGTCTTTTGCACACTGGTTGTTTGTCAGTTATGTATAGCTTTTCATAAATTCTAAGATATTTCTTTATTTGTCCTGTAAGTGGCAAGAAAATGAATCTCAAGGTAGCTTATGGTGATATGAATGTATTTTGATAACGTATTAACTTTGAACCCTGTTTACCTTGGTGATCCAGGTACGATACCAGCAAAGGAAGTTATCGCCATGTTGGGAGATGTCAAGGATCATTTGAGAGAGGTGAGCCCCCACAGACGCATCCCGCCATTGGCAGAAGTCTTAGAATAAAATGTCTTTGCTTAGAGTGGTGAGGTTGTAGAACTTCAGTTGGCTTTGGAATGATTGGAGTCGTGGGGAAGTGGGGGAGGAAGTGTGAATCTGGTATTCTCCACTAAGTGAGTTAATAGAACAGTGCTGACCCTTTGGGCCATGATGTTGTGCTCAACCTTTAACCCAGTCTAAGATCAATCCAACCCTTCCTTGCTATATAGCCCTCCATTTTTCTTTCATTCATGACCCTATCTAAGAGTTTCTTAAATGCCTCTAGTGTAGTGCAATGGGAGGGGTCCATTACATCCT
Organism: Mobula birostris; assembly: GCF_030028105.1. Classification (NCBI taxonomy): domain Eukaryota; kingdom Metazoa; phylum Chordata; class Chondrichthyes; order Myliobatiformes; family Myliobatidae; genus Mobula; species Mobula birostris. Next base: position 5,445,428 of record NC_092385.1, on the reverse strand, counting down.
TTAAATACAACGGGACCCCCCCCCCCCCGCCCCACCACCATTAGCCAAGGGGTATGTGGACACCAAGTTGGGATCCCCTGCTCTAATGTATCTGTCTCTAGCACCACACTCAGTAACGTGTTCCATGCACCCACCACTCCCTGTGTAAAAACAACTTGCCTCTGACATTCCCCCCGCCCATACTTTCCTTCAATCACCTTCAAATTAAGCCCTCTCATAATAAGCCATTACTGCCTTGGAAAAAGAGTCTCTGGCTGCTCACTCGATCTAGATCTCTTATCATCTTGTACACCTCTAACATGACACTTCACATCCTCTTTCACTCCAAAAAAAAAAAAAAAGCCCTGGCTCGCTCGACCTATCCTCATCAGACATGCTCTCTAATCCTGGTTAAAAAGTTGCCAGGGTTGTGGAGAGGGTGTGGTGGAACTTTCCCAAGGAAAATTGGCGGATTAATGGTGGATGAAAGATACGAAGTGTTATGTGGACACTGCACTGGCACAGCTGGTAGCGCAGCCACCTCTCAGTCCCAGAGACCTGGGGACAATCCCGACCTCAGGTGCTGTCTGTGTGGAGTTTGCATGCTCTCTCTGTCACCGTATGGGTTTACCTTTACCTTGGGTGCTTCAATTTCCCCCCATGTCCCAAAGCCCTGGTGGTTAACCACAGTAAATTGGGCCCCAGTGCACGGGCGAGGGGTAGAACCTGGTATAATCAAGATGATAAGAGGCATTAATTAGATTAGATTGTAGATTATGAGGACATGCAGTCCTCTTTTATTGTCATTTAGTAATGCATGAATTAAGAAATGATACAATGTTCGTCCAGAATGATATCGCAGAAATACAAGGCAAACCAAAACAAAAGAAACTGTCAAAAACCACATAATTATAACATATAGTTACAACAGTGCAAAGCAATACTGTAATTTGATAAAGAACAGACCATGGGTACGGTAAAAAAAAGTCTCAAGGTCTCTCAAAAGTCCCATCATCTCATGCAGACGGTAGAAGGAAGAAAAACTCTTCCTGCCATGAACGTCCAGCACCGCAAACTTGCCAATGCAGCACCCTGGAAGCACCCGACCACAGCCGACTCTTGAGTCCGTCCGAAAACTTTGTGCCTCCGACACCGAGCACTGAGCACCATCTCTGCCGAGCGCTTCGACGCCGGCCCTGGCAACAGGCAATAGGCAAAGCCAAGGATTTAGGGCCTTTCCCTCTGGAGATTCTGGATCGCACAGTAGCAACGGCAGCAAAGCAGGCATTTCAGAAGTTTCTCCAGATGTTCCTCCATTCTTCTCACGTCTGTCTCCATCAAATCAGGATTGTGCACGGCCCCTACTTAACAAATACGATATCATTTCGGAGCAGCCGCGCGTGCTGTGTCGCGCCGCCATCTTCTCCTCCCCTCCGAGTGGATTTCTACAGACTTTTTCCCAGGTTGGAAAGGGGGGCACAATATTAAGGTGATTGTTGGAAGGTATTGAGGGGATGTCAGAGGTAGGTTTGTCACACAGAGAGTGGTGGATGCCAGGGGTGGTGGTAGAGGCAGATACGTTTAAGAAACTTCTAGGTAGGCACGTGGATGTTAGAAAAATGGACTGAAGCATCAAATTGATCTTAGAATAGGTTAAAGTGTCAGCAAAACGTTGTAGGCCAAAGGTCCTGTATTGTGCTGTAATTTCCTATGTTCTGTATAACACTTTACAGTCCCACTGATCAGGGTTCAATTCCCGCCGCTGCCTGTAGGAGCTTGTTCTCACATGACCGCGTGAGCTTCCTCCGGGTGCTGTGGGTTCCTCCCACTGCCCAAAGATGTAGCGGTTAGTCAGTAAGTTGTGGGCAAGATACGTTGGCACCAGAAGCATAGTGACACTCGTGGGCTGCCCCCAACACACCCTCGTACTGTGTTCACACAGATGACCCATTTCACTGCATGTTTCATTGTACGTGGTTCCTTAAGTTTATTATAGTTGGTGTGGTAATGGGGTAAAGCTCCCACAATGGTGTGCACCTCAAAAAGCCTCTGACAATCAAGTCCAGCTCCCGACTTTCAGGTGTGGCTTAGCTACGAAGCCCCGTGGAATTGTTTCTGCAGACAGGAGAAGGGGCAAAAGTGGGTTACTGGAGCCTTAAAACCAGTCACTTTGGGCATATGGGGTTCATCAGCTGTGGTTGGCAGCTGATCCAAGAGAAGGAAAACTTAAACTTCCATTGCCTCTAGGCTGCACCCACTCAAGGGGAAGGCTTCTGGAGCAAATCTGGAGTCGGAGTTCCCAAGGCAGTCCTACATTCAGTTCAACACTGACTGGCAACTTCTGTAACACCACTGTTGCCAAACTGCTGTTCCTTTGGGCTCATCAGCTGTGTGGAGAGGGGGAACCTGCTACATGGGCAACCGCTATGACAAAATATTGCACTGCAGTGGGTTATGTATCAAGAAGCCAGGGTGTAACATCCATGGTCGACCCTGACTGACGGAGGCATCTCTCACATGTGACAATTAAAGCTAATCTGTAATATCATAATGTCATCTCCATTTTCTCAGCCACAGAATAGGCAATGAAATATGGCCCAATGATATCCAACGATGTTGCTATGGAGCGATCAAGGATCAACTTTAGTCACCCTTGACATTTGCATGTTTGCTGTGGTGTGACATGCAACCAGAAAAAAACAACATTCTGCAATTGTAAAGAATAAAGAATTATATAAAAATAGAGGTTAAAGTACAAATATGGAATAAAATGTGCATAAATACACATACACATCCACTATAGCCTTTACCTCGTCTCACCTGCCTATCACCTCCCCATAGCGCCCCTCCTCCTTCCCTTTCTCCTATGGTCCTCTCTCCTCTCCTATCAGATTCCTTCTTCTCCAGCGTCTTGTTTGGAGACTTGGGAATACCATCATACTCAGATGTAGAAGGATACTTCAGTGCTGTTTCCATAACAATTTTGTTTTACCAGTCAGAGTTGTTGGCCCTAAGCTGAACCCCAAACTAGAGGACCGGTGGACCACTCTTAGTTTGGCCTCTATTCTTTGGCCTATTTGGCATGGACGACTCTACCAATAACCAAAGCATAAAACCTTGCCTCCAGTCAACATAGCTCTGTGGGTCATTGAGGCACATAAACCTTGAAACCATGGCAAGTTTGTGGTCCTCTTGGAGTTTGGCCCAAAATGTTAACTGCTTATTTATTTCCATAGATGCTGCCTGACCTGCTGAGTTCCTCCAGCAGTTTGTGTGTGATGCTTTGGATTTCCAGCGTTTGCAGACTTTCTTGTGATTATAAAAACTGGTTTAAAAAGCTAATGTTGGTGTCCCTGTGCTCCCTTTGTAGATCGGAATCCATAACATCAGCTCAACCATGGGCTGCCAAGGGAGACCCAGCCAGCCTCGTGGGGATTATGGGAAGCTCTTCATTGTGCTGGTTATCATTGGCTCGATCTGTGCTGTGATTATCGTCTCGGGCTTTGTCTACATCTGCTGGCAGCGGCGGCTCCCCAAGTTAACCCACATGGTCAGTGCCACGTAGCAGACTGCGATGAATGGTTGATGTCAGAGTGGAACGGCGAAGAAGGTTGTCTAAAATTAAAATGAGATCTTAATCAAACTGGCCCTGTGGGCCAAGAAATGGCAGCTGCAGTTTAAATTAGATGAGATGTTGTGTTTTGTTAGGACAAAGCAGGACAGTAAAAGGCAGGGCCTTCTGCAAGGTTTGAGAATAGAGAGACCCAGGGTAATTAAATTAGTAAATGGGTAAATTGGTTTATGATTGTAATGAGTATCAAGGTACACTGGAAAACTGTTCTACATGCCATCCACACAGATCACTTCATCACATTAGTATATTGAGCCGTACAAGGTAAAGCAATACAGAATGGAGACTGTAGTGTCACAGTTACAAAGAAAGTGCAGTGCAGGCAGACAATAAGATGCAAGGGCCATGGCAAGGTAGATTGTGAGGTCAAGAGTCCATCTTACCAGGGGACAGTCTTATAACAGTGGGGTAGAAGTTGTCCTTGAGCCTGGTGGTACGTGCTTTCAGACCTTTGAATCTTCTTCCCGATGAGAGAGAGGAGAAGAGAGAATGTCTGTGGTGGGTGAGGTCTTTGATTATACTAGCTGCTTTTTACCAATGCAACGAGAAGTGTAGACAGCGTCCATGGAGGGGAGGGGAGGCTGGTTTCCATGATGTGTTGAGATGTGCCCACAACTCCGCAGTTTTTTGTGGTCTCGGGCTGAGCAGTTACCAGACTGAACTGAGATGCATCTGGTTAGTGTGCTCTCTATGGGCCATTGCTAAAAATTCCTGAGGGTCAGTGGGGACTTACTGAATTTCTTTAGCTACCTGAGTAGAGGCACTGGTGACCTCCCTTGGGCGTGGGATCTAAGTGGTTGGTCCAGGACAGGCTGTTGATAATATTCATCCCTTCATAACTTGAAGCACTCAATCTTCTCAAACTCAGCATCGTTGACGTAAATACCTCCTCGTGGAGCTCATCGAGGCAATGAGTTCAAAAGTCAAGAGGTTATGTTGCAATTTTATAAAACTCTGGTTGGGCCACATCTGGAGTATTGTGTACAGTTCTGGTCGCCCCGTTATAGGAAGGATGTCGAGGCTTTGGAGAGGGCGCAGAAGAGGTTTACCAGGATATGGCTTGGTTTAAAAGGCATGTGCTAACGTGAGAGGCTGGGATAAACTTGAGCTGTTTTCTCTGGAGAGCCAGAGGCTGAAGGGAGATCTGATAGAGGTTTATAAGATTATGAAAGGCCTAGATAGAGTAGACAGGGTGTTTCTGTTTCCCAGGGTAGAAATAGCCAATACCAAGGGGCGTGCATTGAAGGTGAGAGGGGGTAGGTTCAAAGGGGATGTGAGGGGTAAGTTTTTTACTCAGAGAGTGGTGGACGCCTGGAATGCGCCACCTGCTATGGTGGTAGAGGCAAATATGTTAGGGGTTTTTAGGGGATGTTTGGATAGGCACATGAATATAAGGAAAATGGAGGGATATGGACATTGTGTAGATAAGAGGGATTGGTTTTTGGGGTTTTTTTAGTTTATTCTTTAGCTGTTCTGGCACAACATTGTAGGGTGCTGTACTGTTCTGTGTTCTATTTTCTTTTCCCTGTACGCAGTTTTGCCTATTTCAGACTTGAACTGAGGTGAATTTCTCACAATGGCTTGCAGCTCTCTCCCACGTGTGCAAATAAACATATAAGGCAAATTTCTGATACCTGTCTGCAGATTCTGAAGAGATAAGACAAGCGATCAGATTGCTAAGGATGAGTTGGGGCAAGGGGCCTATTTCTATGCTGTATGCCACTATGATGTTTAATCTTGATATTTCTTGTTTATTGATGATATTAATATTATTTACTTAATTCCTTCCCATCAGTCCCATGGTGAGGAGCTCCATTTTGTTGAGAATGGTTGCCATGACAACCCAACCCTGGACATAACGATAGACAGCACAGTGGAGATGCAGGAGAAAAAGCCCAGCGTGAACGGCGATGCCATAGAACGTTCCGGAGGCTGGAATGCCCTGGTGAACAAAAGGTCGAAAGATGAGGGGGACAGTTTTGAGGAGGACACACACCTTTAAGGGCCTGCACCACTTGAAGATTGGAGCAGAGGCTCTCACTGTTTGGTGAACCCAAGCACTTTGCAACAGAGGTGCTGTTGTTTTGTAAGGAATACTGCATCTATAAGAGTGTAAGGCATAGGAACAGAATTAGGCCATTCAGCCCATCGAATATGCTCTGCCATTCCATCATGGCTGATTGATTTTCTCTCTCAGCCCCATCCTCTTGCCTTCTCCCCATAACCTTTGATGCCATTACTAATTAAGGACCTATCAACCTCAATTTTAAATATACCCAATGACTTGGCCTCCACGGCTGTCATGGCAATGAATTCCACATATTCACCATCCTCTGGCTAAAAAAATTACTCCTTGTCTCTGTTCTAAATGGACGTCCTTCTATTCTGACGCTGTGCCCTCTGCTCCTAGACTCTCCCACTAATGGAAACATCCTTCACACTTGCAGTCTATCTAGGCCTTTCAAAATCTACAACACCCCCCCTCTTTATCTTTGTGCTGTGGCATCTACAGAATACAAAGATCAGAACTGGAAGTGGGCAGCCAACACTATCTAGCCCCCATCATCAGTGATCGGCAAATAGAAGTTTGGCGGGGGTTGGGGGGCGGGTTGGCATGTACTATGCAAGGAGGAACAGGAACTGCAGAACAGTTATCAGCTGTGGTCCATCACAGAACTTGGCGTAACATCTGGGGTATTTTGACATTTCTGAATTCGGGCGGCAAGATTACTTGAAGTTTCAATCCATGGCTACCTCTTGTGTCAAGCTGAAGCCACCTTCAGGTTGGAAGAGCAACATCCTATATTCCTTCTGGGAAGCCTCCATCCTGATGGCATGGATATCAATTTCTCCTTCCGGTGAACTCTCCTATCAGATTCTTTCTTCTCCAGCACTTGACCTTTCCCACCCACCTGGCTTCATCTATCACCTTCCATCTAGCCTCCTTCCCCTCCCCCACTTTTATTTCAGGCATCTCCCCATCTTCCCTCTCAGACCTGAAGAAGGGTCTTGTCTCGGAACATCCACTGTTCACTCTTTTCCGTAGATGCTGCCTGACCTGCTGAGCTCCTCCAACGTTTTGCATGTGGTACTCTGGATTTCCAGCATCTGCAGATCTTCTCGCGTTTGTGATTTACTTGAAGCCGGTTCATTGTCTATATAAAGGGAGTTCATGTGGCTGGTAAAGTAGGTGTGTGCAAGGATCTTCATGTACAGGATCTGGAGCCTCTGCATTAATTTGCCCAACCCTTGGTCATTGACCTGAAACGTTGACTTGTTTCTCCTTCCCTGAATGCTGGCCGACTGGTTGTGCATTTCCATATTTTATTGCCCACCCTTACTCTCCTTGAGACCATTGCAGAGGGCAGGATTAGTTTAGCTTTATTTGTCACACATACATTGAAACACAGAAGTGAGGTGTGTCATTTTGCATCAATGACCCACACAGTCCGAGGCAGCCCACAAGTGTCACTATACTTCCATTTTCAACATAGCATGTCCACAACTCACTGACCCTAACTTGTATGTCTTTGGAATGTGGGAGGAAACTGGAGCATTTGGAGGAAACCCACACGCTCATGGAGGGAGGGGATGTATAAACCCCTTAGAGACATTGGATTGAATTGAACCTGGGTTGCTGGCGCTGTAAAGCGTTTCGCTAACCACTACGCTACTGTACCGCTTTGTTCCTTCAGGTCAGGACAGCAGATTTCATTCAGTGAAAGATGCTGTTGAACCAGATGGGATTTTACAACAGTGTGGTAGTTCAGTAACCACTTTTACTGATGCTTTGCCTTAAGTTAGAATTTCACATTTGTTTGTGTAGCTGTGGTGGGATTTGAACTCCCGTCCCTCAGACATAAGCCCAGCATCATAATCGCTGTGCTGAGGTTATGGGTTGGCCTGGATTTCTCTGTGCGCCGTCCAGATGAATTAGCCAGTGTTGGCATGTGGCTCAAGTCCATTGTTGGCTGTGATTCAAATGATTTCATTCAAGTTTAAAGTTATTGTCAGGGGTGTACATACTCAGGGTATAAATGCCATGAAAATGAGCTTTTTTCAGCAGCAGCCCAGAACATAGAATAGTACAGGCCACTTCCCACCTGGGGAAATATTCTCTGACTGTCAACTCTGCTTATGCCTCTTATTATCTCATACACCTCCAAGTACAAGTTACCTCTCATCCTCCTTCATTCCAAAGAGAAAAGCCCTGGTTCACTCAGCCTATCCTCATACCACATGCCTTCTAATCCAGGCAGCATCCTGGTAAATCTCCTCTGCACCCTCTCTAAAGCTTTCACATCCTTCCCATAATGAGGCAACCAGATCCCAAGATCCCTCTGCTCCTCCGCACTGTTAAGAAACCTGCCATTAACCCTGTATTCTGCCATCAAGTTCAACCTTCCAGAGTGAATCACTTCACACTTTTCTAGATTGATCTCAGTCTGTTCTGCCTCCTGTCAGTGTCTCGTTCCTTTGATAATCTTCCACACTATCTACAACACCAAGTACATTACAAGATGAGGACAAACATAAGTTAACAGAATCTTAAATTACTATAACTTACAAAATCAACAACAAAATGAACAATGATAATAGTGCAAGTATTTTATTTGGAGATACAGTACAGTAACAATCTCAACCAGCCTGCTCTACCCAATTACACCCATGTGACCAATTAACCTACTGACTCCTAAGTCTTTGGAATGTGGGAGGAAACCAGAGCATCTGGAGGAAACCCTGGTGGTCATGGAGAGAATATAAAAACTCCTTACAGACAGTGGTGGGAACTGAACCTGGGTTACTGGTGCTGTAATAGTGTTTTGTTAACTGCTAAAGCTGAGAGTGAAAAATATATAGTCTGAGGTGGTGTTAGGGCTTTTTCAGGTTGGTTCCAGAATCTGATTGCAGTGGGGAAGAAACGGTTGTTGTGGGTCTGTAGGCTGCTGTATCTCGTGCCTGATGGCAGCATTGAGAAGAGCATGTGGCCAGGATGGTGGGAGTCCCTGATGAACTGTGTTCTGACTTGTGATTTTTGACTTGTAATGGACTATCACCCCACTCCTAATGTCTTTCCATCATGGTCACAATAGACCCTTGAAGAGAACTTGAAGAAATAATGCTGATGATGAGATGCACTCATTGAGTGAGGTGCAAGGTCATTTTTTGTCTCTTAGCAGAAGTTGTATAACTGAGAAATTGAAAATAATGGTTTGACACAAATATGAGACCTAGAAAGTTGCTTGACATAGTGGGAAAAAAATCACAGTGGACTATGGTTTTTGGATTCTTATTGTCACAGGTGGTGGGGTGGAGATACATCTATACCAAAGGAGGTGTAAGATGCTCCTTCCCTCCACTGGCCTGCAGGTCACCTGTGGGCAAGGTGTAGCACCTGCTTAGTCCCCCGATCAGGGTCACGTGAAGACATGGGAGCAGGTGGTGAATGGTTGTATGAGCTGCTGGTGCATATCACAAGTCCTGGTTACGTGACCACTGACACCAGGCCGACAATCTCAGAAGAGTATTGATAATGGCTGGGGTCACCCGTCTTGTAAAGACACTGCCCAGAAGTCGTCAAATGGCAAACCACTTCTGTAAAAAAATTGCTAAGAACAATCATGGTCATGGAAAGCTCATGACCACCTACATCATACAACATAGCACGTAATGATGATAATTGTCACAGGTACTAAGGTAAAAAGAAAAAAATGTTTTGTTTGCCAAAGGTACCAAATATTTAAAAACAAAAAGCTACCCTTTTTAAATAACGGAACAGCATTAGGCACCTACCAATCTTTGGGAACTTCATTGGCTACTAATGAAAGAAATATGTTCTCAGGTGCCTCCGCAATGTCTTCTCTACCTTCCACAAAGTACAAGAATGAAGTTGGTCACACCCTGGTGAATTACCCATCTTAATGTGCTGTAATGCTGCAAATACCTTATCCCTGGTGATATAAATGTCCTGCAAAACATCTTCACTTTTTCCCCCCTATCACTTGAACAACCATGATTTTCTCCTCTGTAGACACTGAGGAGAAATGGATGGCATGGTAGCATAGTGGTTAGCATAGGGTTCAATTCCTGCTGTTGTCTGTAAAGTGTTTATTCTTTCTGCCCGTGACTGTGTGGCTTTCCTTGAGATGCTCTGATTTCCTCCCACATTTCGAAGACGGTACAGTTTAGTAGGCTAGTTGGTCACATCACAGGCTCACTGTATGGAAGAGCCTGTTACTGCACTGTATCCCTAAATAAATAATAAATTATCGAGGTAATACAAAGGGAAAACCAATAACAGAATGCAAAATATTGAATGTTGAAAGGTCTTGACAGAGTGGATGTGGCGAGGACATTTTCCCTTGATGGGGAAGTCTAAGACCAGAGTGATCCTGCGATGTGACCAGAATTGGGGTTGTCCATGTAGAACAGAGATGAGGAGGAATTTCTTTAGCCAGAGGGTTGTCAATCTGTGGAATTCGTTACCACAGGTTGCTGAGGCCAAACAATTGGGTATATTTAAGGCAGAGATTGATAGATCCCTGCTTAGACAGGGCATGAAGGGAAACTGGGAGAAGGCAGGAGATTGGGGCTGAGAGGGAAATGGATCAGCCATGATGAAGTGGTGGAGCTGACTCGATGGGCCAAATGTTTTAATTCTGCTCTTGTATCTTATGGTCTAATATTGTGCCGCAGTTACTGAGAGAGTGCAGTACAGGCACACAATAAGGCACAGGGTCATAACGAGGTAGATTCTGAGGTGAAAAAGTTCATTCTATTATATAAGAGGTCTGTTCAAGAGTCTGATAACTTTGGGAGAGAAGTCGTTCTTGAGCCCGCTGCTGTGTGTTCCCAATCTTCTACCTGATAGAAGGTGGGGATGAAGGGAAATATTCAGGGTGGGGTGGGGTGGGGGGGGGGGGTCTTTACATTGCTTGTAATTGGGTTTTAGTTGTCAGGTGGAGTTTGTGGCAGGATGTTATGGCCTTCAACCGAAATGGTGAAATAGATGGAACAACATGGCATGGTGAAACCCACCCGTTGGACCTGGGGTTGTATGCAGCCAGCCATCCTGATCTTTTAGTTTTGGGAAGCTGTGTTTGTACGGAGCCATCCTGATCCCAATCACAGTCTTTTGGTCTTGAGAAAGTGCGCTTGTATGGATCCAACCATCCCGATCCCAGTCCCAGTCTTTTGGCTTTGGGAAGGTGTGTTTCTACGGAGCCATACTGATCCCAATCCCAGTGTGTCAGTCTTGGGAAAGTGTATTTGTACGGAGCCCTGAAAGTGGTAGAAAGTGCCACTAAAATAAACAGCACTTATTCCATTCCCAAAGGGAAACTCTGAAATATTCCTGATAATTTTTCCCAAAGTGGAAATAGCTAAACCGGGGGCATGGTTTTAAGGTGATTGAAGTAAAGTATAGGTGGGGGCGATGTCAGGGGTAAGTTGTTTTTTATATACGCAAAGAGTGGTGGGTGTGTGGGACCAGATACATTAGGGACATTTGGCTGGACACACGGTTGATAGAAAAATGGAGGGCTGTTAGAGGGAAGGATTAGATTGATCTTACAGTAGGTTAAAAGGTTGTCACATTATACAAGGGCCTGTACTGTACTGTTCTGTTCTATCATTGTTAATCCGTTGGTGAGTGTACATTCTCTAACTCCTCACCCATGAAATCCTACATGCTTGCAGAACACGTTAAAAGCAATGATTTGTAGTGCTTGTATTCAGAGTCCAGGCCAGTACTAACCATATGTCAACAGGGTAGTGGGAAGGACGATGAATGTGATGGGGTCTCACAGAAAACAGCCTATTTAATGGGAAAATCATGTAACTGAGCACAGAGAAACTGTTTCAACATCAGGGGAAGTGGAGTCTACAGCAACTTGTCCCAGTGAAAGCAGGGAAATCGACCCAAATAAGGTACAGCAAGTGGAGAATATTCTATGCAATCTCAGTAAGTCACCTTCTGACCTGGGACTCTACATGAGAGATTCGTAAGAATATATGAACTAGGAGCGGGAGTCAGCCATCTGGCCTGTCGAGCCTGTTCCACCATTCAATAAGAATATGGCTGATTTGGCCATGGACTCAGCTCCACCTCTCTGCCTTTCCCCCCATAACACTTAATTTCCCTGCTATGCAAAAATCTAACTGTATATTAAATATACTTAATGAGGTAGCCTCTAGTGCTTCCCTGGGTAGAAAATTCTAGATTCAGTACTCTCTAGAAAAAGCACTTTCTCCTCATCTCTATCCTAAATCTACTTCCCCTGAATCTTGACACTATGTCCTCTAGTTCTAGTCTCACCTACCAGTGATAACAACTTTCTGTCCTTTATCTTCATAACTTTGTCTGTTTCTATAAGATCCAACCTCTTCGTTTTCTGATTTCTAGTGAGTATAGTCCCAGGCAACTCAGTCCTTCTCATAAAGCTAACCCTATCATATCTGATGAACTTGATGCTGCCTGGACTATAATGGGGAGAGGTTGGCCTCACTAGATCTTTAATCCCTGGAGCACAGGAGAATGATAGCTGACCTCATGGCTGTTTATAAAACTGAGGGGTCTGGAGAAGGTGGATAGTCATAGTCTTTTCCCCAGGGTTGGGGAATCTAAAACGGATACAAGACAGGAGAGATTTAAAAGACCAGAGATGTAACTTCTTTACACTGAGGGTAGTGAGTAGCTGGAATGAGCTGCCAATGGTTGAGCTGGGTACAATTGCAATATTTAGGAGGCAATTGGGCAGGTGGACACAGAGACGGGGCTTGGAGGGTTATGTGCCAAATGCAGGCAACTGTGGCAAGCAGGGAGGTTGCTATGGTTAGTATGGACCACTTGGACCAATGGGCCTACTTTGGTGCTGTATAACCTCATCTGCCCAGCTTCCAAAGACTCTCAAGTAAGGAGAGCAGAACTCCAGCTATGGCCTCACTGGTACCCTGATCACCTCCCTCGTGGTCGGCTGTCAATCATTCATTCTGCCTGTTTTCCTCCCAACTCTGTTAGCAGATTTCCCTTGTCTCTGTTTCATTCATGTTTACCAGAACCTTCCAAATTGACTTACTGGGAAATGAGTCGTTGCCGTAAGTCAGACGATGTTGATTACTTCCCAAGCAGAGCGGTAATGTTCAAATAGACTTGGTTAAAACCTTGTGTTGTGTTTTTTGTAGATCATTTAGGGAGATTGACCACTGTGATAGTTAATAATTCAACTGTCATTGTATCATGTCATCAGCAGGACAGTAGAAGGCGAATTAGACAACCTTTGCCCTCCTTACTCTAGTCACTGCTGTATTCCTCTTGGAGATGATCACTTTAACTGAAATAAAGTTGGTGCCAATCTGAAGCCTTGGCTGATAGATCTGTTTAAGTGCAATTGTCTTTCAACCATACATGTGAATACAGCCAAATGAAACATCATTCCTCTGCCTATGTGCAAAACACAGTACCACATAGCACATATAACTCAATTGTAATAGCAGAAGAACACAGTTACAAAAAATAATATAACCCAAGTCCCTGAGCGTCATGGCTTGCAGACTGTTGGTGCATGGACGTCGTCCTGGAGCCACGTTTCTGCAAGAACAAGCATACAGCAGTTCCTCATCTCGTGCAAGTGCAGCTGCATATGAACATAATCCAGCTTATTTTCCACTAAGCGAACACTGGAGAGCAGCACCAACTGTGGGTCAGGGTAGAAGAGGCATCTCTTCTGCTGACAGGAGTCACCCCACTTTGAATATTTCAAAACTATTCATAAAAAGTACAACATATCAGATTCATTTATCATATATACATAAATACATGAGATGCTTCAAATGCACTTTGGTGGAAGAAATAAACAGGCAGACTATTATTTAGATGAGGAGTGAATTCAAAATGCAGAGATTCAAAGGGACTTGGGAGTCCTTGTGCATGATAATCTAAAGGTTAACCTCCAGGTTGAGTCACTGGTGCAGAAAGCAAATGCAATGTTGGCATTCATTTCTAGAGGTATAGAATGTAAGAGCAGGGATGTGATGTTGAGGCTCTATAAGGCACTCGTGAGACCACACTTGGAGTATTGTGTGCAGTATTGGACTCCCTATTTTAGAAAGGATATATTGACATTGGAAAGGGTTCAGAGAAGATTCACGAGAATGATTCCAAGAATGAAAGGGTTACTGTAAGAGGAACGTCTGGCAGCTCTTGGGTTGTATTCCCCGGAGTTCAAGAGAATGAGGGGGGATCTCATAGAAACATTCTGAATGTTAAAAGGCCTGCACAGATTAGATATGGCAAAGTTATTTCCCATGGTAGGGGAGTCCAGGACAAGAGGGCACGACTTCAGGATTGAAGGATGTTCATTTAGAACAGAGATACGGAGAAATTACTTTAGTCAGAGGGTGGTAAATCTATGGAATTTGTTGCCACAAGCGGCTGTGGAGGCCAAGTCACTAGGTTCATTTAAGGTAGAGATAGGTTCTTGATTAGCCAGGACATCAAATGGTATGGGGAGAAGGCAGGGGAGTGGGGATGACTGGAAGAATTGGATCAGCCTATGATTGGCAGAACACACGCAATGGGCCGAATGGCCTACTTCTGCTCTTCTATCTTATGGTCTTCAATGCATTACCAACCAACCCACCAAAGCTTGTACTGAGGGCAGCCCACAAGGGTCACCGCACATTCCAGTGCCAACATAGAATGACCAGTGTTCAGCAGAACAACACAAACAGCAGCAACAACAACAAAACATCAGGCCTACCACCTCCAGTACCTGGCCCAGATTTGCAGCCGTCAGGCCTCTGGACAAAATGACCCAGGGGCTTCAATCTTCAGATTTCTATCTCTGGACTTCTCTGACCTCTGGATATCAACCCCAGGACTCGCTGTCCATGGGTTTGACCTCCAACCCCAGTGACCTGGGGTGGGTTCCACCAACCCTCATGACTGTCCCCTGTATGGACCTTGAACTTGGGAGTCACTGACCAAGGGACTGCCGGTCTCCTCATTGCTTGCCAAACTGATGGGATTACTGATTGCAGGGTACATCTTGTGCTTCAAATCAGCACCTTCCCAGTGATATAAAATCAGTATGTCATGTTTGCAAACACCAAAGCTGTTGATGCGGCCTCTTGGGAGGTTAGTGTTGATAGGCAACAGAATCGCTGACTCCCGGCCAAGAGGCTGTCTGGTGTACAAAACTCTACGAGCCTGGAGAACTCATTCCAAGCAACAATTTGTGATCTGATGACTGGGTTCGGAACAACACACACACAAAATGCTGAGCGTTGAAACTGGCTGCATCACCGTTTGGTATGGAGGGGCCAGTTCACAGGATCGGAAAAAGCTGCAGGAAGTTGTAAACTCAACCAGCTCAATCATGGGCACCAGCCTCCCCAGCATCGAGGGCATCTTCGAACGGCAATGCCTCAACAGGCAGCATTCATCATTAAGGACCCCCATCATCCAGGACATGCCTTCTTCTCATTGCTACCATTAGGGAAGCGATACAGGAGCCTGAAGACACACACTCAACATTTTAGGAACAGCTTCTTCCTCTTCGCCATCAGATTTCTGAATGGACAATGAACTCATGTATACTACCTCACCATTTTTTCTTTTTTTTGCTCTCTTTTTGCACTAATTTAATATTATCTATACATATCTTACTGTAATTTATATATTTTTTATTATATTGTGCAGTGCAATGTACTCTGCCACAAAACAACAAATTTCACGACGTATACTGATGATATTAATCCTGATTCTGATTCAGGAATTCAATGAGTCTGGCAGCATTTATGGAGGGGAATGAACCGCTGATATTTCAGGCAATTCCCTTCATCAGGACAGGATGGGGGGTGGGGGGGAAGAAGCCAGAATAAAAGGGTGGGGTGGGGAGGAGGAGGAGCCCATGCCCAGAAGTGATAGGTGAGCAAAAAAAAAGTGAGGTTCATTGTCCGTTCAGAAATCTAATGGTGGAAGGGCAAAAGCTGCTCCTGTGCTGAGCTCACCAATTTCATCAACTTTGCTCCCAACTTCCACCCTGCCCTTAAATGTACTTGACCAGTTTCTGACACCTCTCCCCTTCCTCAATCTCTCTGTCCCTACCTACTGATTTCCATGGCTATTTTGACTACATCTTCCCACCCTTTTCTCAGTTCTTTTGTCTCCGCTGCATTTGTTCCCAGGACAAGGTTTTTCTTTCCAAAGCATCAGAGATGTCCTCCTCCTTCAAAGAATGGTGTTCCCCTTCCTCTACCACTGATTGTTGCCTTTGCCCACATCTTCTTTATTTCCTGGACATCCACACTCACCTCATCTTCTTGCCAATTTAACAGTGATAGGGTTCCTCTTGTCCTCACCTACCACCCCATAAGCCTCTGCATCATTCTCTGCAACTTCCACCATCTTCAACAGGATCCTACCAAAAATACCTTTACTTCCCCTCTTCTTCCCCCCCCCCCACATCCTCTGCTTTCTGCAGGGATTGCTCATTCAATGATTCCCCTGTCCATTTGTCCCTCCCCACTAATCTCTCTCCTAGTACTCAACAAGCAACAGAAATGTTACACCTCCACATTCACCTCCTACCTCACCTCCATTCAGGGCCCCAAAAAGTCCTCCCAGGTGAGGCAGCATTTCAACTGTTGGGGTCGTCTATTGTATTTTATGTTCCTGATGTGGTCTCCTCTACGTTACTGAGACCCGACAAATTGGGGGAACCACTTTGTCCAGCACCTCTGCTTCATCGACCAAGAGCAGAATTTCCTAGTGGCCAACCATTTTAATTCCTATCCCCATTTCGTTTCAACATGTTGGTCCATGGCCACTTCTTCTGCCACATTGAGGCCACTCTCAAAGTGGGGGAGTAACACCTCATATTCTGTCTAGGTAGCCTCCATCCTGATGAAATGGACGTTGATTTCTCCCTCTGGTTTTTTTTTCCCCTTTTCCTACTCACCTTCCCTTTTCTTCTATTCCCCACTCTGTCCTCTTACCTCCTCAACACCTCCCCCCAGTGACCCTCCTCCTTCCCTATCTCCATGGTCCATTCTCTTCTCCTATCAGATTCCTTCCTCTCCAGCCCTTTACCTTTCCCACCTACCTGGCTTCACCTAGCTTGTCCTCCTGCTCTCCCCTACCTTCTTATTCTGACATCTTCGTCCTTCCTTCCCAGTCCTGATGAGGGGTTTCAGGCCAAAAAGTTGACTGTTTATTCATTTCCAGAGATGCTGCCTGACCTGCTGAGTTCCTCCAGCATTGTGTGCGTGTTACAAGTGATATAGAAACATAGAAAATAGGTGCAGGAGTAGGCCATTTGGCCCTTCGAGCCTGCACTGCCATTCAGTACAATCATGGCTGATCATCCAAATCAGAATCCTATACCTGCCTTCTCTCCACACCCCCGATCCCTTTAGCCACAAGGGCCTTATTCTAACTCCCTCTTAAATATAGCCAATGAACTGGCCTCAACTGTTTCCTGTGGCAGAGAATTCCACAGATTCACCACTCTCTGTGTGAAGTAGATTTCCCTCATCTCGGTCCTAAAAGGCTTCCCCTTTATCCTCAAACTGTGACCCCTCGTTCTGGACTTCCCCAACATTGGGAACAATCTTCCTGCATCTAGCCTGTCCAATCCCTTTAGAATTTTATACGTTTCGATCAGATCCCCCCTCAATCTTCTAAATTCTAGAGAGTATAAGCCTAGCCGATCCAATCTTTCATCATGTGAAAGTCCTGCCATCCCAGGAATCAATCTGGTGAACCTCCTTTGTACCCCCTCTATGGCAAGAATGTCTCTCCTTGGATTAGGGGACCAAAACTGCACACAATACTCCAGGTGTGGTCTCACCAAGACCTTGTACAACGGTGAGACCAGGTGAGGAGGGTTGAAGTAAGAAGCTGGGAGGTGATAGGCAGAAGAGGAGAAGAGTGCAGGCTAGTACTGACCGCATCACATAGGAGTGGGCAGGATGAAGAGAGTGATGGGGTCTTGCAGAAAACTGCCTATTTTACAGTATAATTATTCACTCAGCAAACAGAAACTATTTAAACAGAGGTGTGTGTTACTGCCTGTTACGGCACTGGCGATTAGGGCAGCAATGAAGGTTCTCCATCTCTGGCATTGTTCAGGGCTTTCTTCATGTCAGTATCTTCTGCTCAGTTTTCACTGCTGTCAGTCATGGAAGTCCTAGGTGGGGTCTCAGGAATACCGTCACACTCAGATGTAAAAGGACTTGTCATTACTGTTTTCATAACAGAGTTTTGTTTGAGCAGTCAAGGCCCGGGTGACCCTACTAAGAGCCAAAGCATAAACCCCTGACTCCAGCCAGCATAGCTCTCCAGACCAATGAGGCACAAGAGCCTCCAAACCACGACAAGGTTGTGGTCCTCTTACAGGATTTAAACTGAGTTCCTTCCTCAGAAAGCCCCTACCAAGTTCGGTGTGTTCCAAAGTCCCATCTAGCAAAGACCTTCAAATACTCTGGAGTCCAGGTCAAGGGTCTCAGCTTTAAGGTCAACTGTCCATTTCCCTCCACAGATACTGCCTGACCAGCAGAGTTCCTCCAACATATCGTGCGTCGATCCAGATTCCAGCAACTGTAGAGTCCCTTGTGTCTCCAAGCTACACACTACGTGAGGAAACTGCAGATGATTTGCACATTGCCTTTTTGAACCATCGCGTTGCAAGGCGAGGGCATGAGCTTCGTCCCAGGCTCAGGCGGGAGGAACAGTTCCTCCTCCTGGCGGGCGGCGGCGCTGTGATAGGATTTGCAGCTGGAGGACCTGTTCCCCCCTCCCGGCGGGCGACGGCGCTGTGACAGGTTTGCGTCGCGGCACCGCCCCCGAGGACGCATAAACAACCTGTCGGTCCTACGGCACCTCGGGTCAATGCATCGAATCGGCGGCTGGGCTTCGGAGAGAGATGGACACCAGCGAGCTCTTCGCCAGCTGTAGGAAGGGAGAACTCTCCAGAGTGCGGTGAGGATCGGGGGCGGGTATGAACTGTCAGCGGCTGAGGACGGTGTCGGGGGGATAGGCCGGGTCCATGGCCCGGATCAGTGACAGTAGGGGAGCGGGGACGGATTGCCTGGAAATGGTGGACTGGTGGGTCAGGGGCCAGAATGGCCGGGGGGGGTGATTGGTCGGCCTGTCCGGGGCGAGAGGTTGGGGGGGGGATTGATTGTGTGGCGAGGAGAGGGGTTGATTGAGTGAACTGGGATGAGGGGTGGGCGATTGATTGGTCGACCTGTGAAGAGGAGTTGGGGGGGGGGTGGGATTTATTGGGCGGCCTGGGGCAAGGGAAGGGATTAATTGCCAATAGTCCTGGGTCGTATCTTAGTGTAGGTGACAAGTTACGGGGCTCCTGTACAATTGGTGGTGGTTGTTCATCCTCTCCAACGATGACAGTAAACCTATGCAAGAGAGTTTTTCAACTGGGAATGCTGTTGCACTGGGGTAGATCTACTCTCTTGACCTAGGAAATCCGAGTGCAGTGGTAATAGTAGTCATCCTAAACCAGGGTCCTCCTTGGTTGCAATAGGTGACCATGACTACTTCTATGCCTTGCCAAGCCCTTTGTTCTGCACAAAGCATTGCAGATTGGACATGACAAGCCTCTTCACTAGTGGTTCTATCCCTCCCTGGACACCCCCTACACCCGCTTAATGCTTACATTGCACTGCCCATGCCCCAGCCACTGGGGACTTCCCATCAAGTTTGTTCATTGACTGAACCAACCTACTTGAGATACTGGCATTATTGGCAGAGTTCAGAGAATGGTTTCACTTGACGAGTGTGAGGGTGTAACACGTACTACCTGCAAGGGTGATGGTGGCAAAAATATCACCATAGGCAGGATTTTAATGACTATTTGGGTGCTACAAAAAACAGGTCATCATCATCATCGTGTGCTGTGACATGATGTGGGTGATCATGGTCTTCCATCTGTCTTTAGTTGCCTGTGGAGAAGAGACCCCCCTTCACACTGTTCTCCCTCTGTCTTTCCATGACCATGATTGTTCTTGGCAAATTTTTCTCAGAAGTGGTTTGCCATTGCCTTCTGCTGGGCAGTGTCTTTCCCAAATAAGTGATCCCAGGCATCATCATCAATACTGTTCAGAGATTGTCTGCCTGGCGTCCATGGGCGCATCAGCAGGACTTGTAAATGCTCCAGCTGCTCACATGACCTGCTCCCATGGTTTCACGTGACCCTGGTCGGGGGTGGGGGAGGCTAGGCAGGTGCTACATCTTACCCGAAGGTGACCTGCAGGCTACAGAGGGAAGGAATACTTTACACCTCCTTTGGTAGAGGCATACCTCCACCCCACCATAAAATTGGTAAATTGGTTTAGTATTGTTCAATGCACCAAGGTCTGGCCTTCACCTTTGGCTTAGTTACTAAGCCCGGCAGAACTGTTTCTACTGACAGGAGAAGGGGCAAAGGCGGATTACTGGCATCTTAAAACCAGGTTATTCAGGCAGATGGGGCTCATCAGCTGTGGTTGCAGCTCATCTAGGAGAAGGAAAACTCTGATCTCAAATCTCCTTGGCCTTGTGTCATGGGAAGGGCTTTGGGTGTAAACCCTGAGGAAAAATCCAAAGCTGGAGTCCCTAAAGCAGTCCTACCTTGAGTTCAACACTGACCAGCAACTCCTGTGACGCCACTGGGGCCAAACTGTATCATTCTCTGCCGTTCCTCCGATTCATCAGCTGCGTGGAAGGGGTGGGAGGGAAGCCCGCTACATGGGCAACAGCTTGCTCTCCATCTGGTACTGCCCCGGCTTGCATAGCATGTAGACAGCTGGGATGCAATATCCATGGTCGACCATGACCAACACAAGGCCTCACTACCAAGGTACAGTTAAAAAGTTGTCTTGCACAACATTCATGCAGTTTTTTTTAGTACAACAGTGCATCAAGGCAGAACAAGGGAAAGCCATAATAGAGTAAGGAGTTACAGTTACTGTGGAAATGTGGAAAAGTAGTGCAGGCAACTACAAAGCTCAAGACCAACTAGAGCTGGATTGTGTGACCTAAACTTTATATTGTACTAGAGGACCAATCAATAGTCTTAGAACAGTGGGATAGAAGCTGTCTGTGAACCTGGTGATACATACTTCCAAGCTTTTGTATCTTTTGCTCAATGGGAGAGGGAAAAAGAAACCATTCTCAAAACCCCTAAACACCACTACTTTATAATTTCCTGTTAGTCTTTTGCTGCTTTATGCAGATACAATCAATGTATATAAGCTATCTTATGAATTTATATTTATTGTGTTTTTATTATTATGTTCTTTAGTGTGATTTTTTTTTGGGCTGCATTGGATCCAGAATAACAATTATTTCATTCTCCTTTACACTTGTGTTCTGGAAATGACATTAAACAATCTTGAATTTTGAAATCATATAGACGAGAAATGGGAACTGGCATTTATGCAAAGTTGGCTGCCAAATACAAAATGGACCAAACAGTCTCCTCCTCTATTTACTCTGCTTGCTGAGAATCATATACAAGCACATTACTTGTTTCTGTTTAGCTCCTGAATATCAGCAGCAATACCAGACAATAGGAGCAGAATTGGGCCACTTGGCCAATCGGGAATGCTTTGTCATTCCATCAAGGCTGATTTATTTTCCCCCTTAACCTCATTCTCCTGCCTTCTCCCTGTAACTTTTGACACCTTACTGATCAGGAACCTATCCACCTCTGATTTAAATATACCCAATGACTTGGTCTCCACAGCTGTCCATGGCAATGAATTCTACAGATTCACTACCCTCTGGCTAAAGAAATTATTTTTCAGCTCCTTCCTAAAGGGACACCCCTATATTCCAAGGTTGTGCCCTCTGGTCCTCTACTCTCCCACCCTTGGTAGTATCCTCTCCATGTGTACTCTCTCTGTGCCTTTCAATGTTCAGTAGGATTCGATGAGATCCCCTCTCATTTTTCTAAACTCCAGTGAGTACAAGCCCAGAGCCGTCAAATGCTCTTCACACATTGTGAAGCTTATACGAACCTTTCCGGAGTGTTTCAGGAATGGGGCTTGTTTCACACCCATCTCCCTCTCCATTTTGGACAGCCAAGGTCTACCCTTTGGACTCTGCTGGGGAAAATGTGGGGGAATGGGGAACCCAAGCAGCAAGATCAAAATATTGAGTCCGGAGTTGGGGTGTAATGTTGAAGCTGTAGAAGACTTTGAGGCTTAATTTGGAGTATTGTGTGCAGTTTTGGTCACTTATTTACAGGAAAGATGTAAATAAGATTGAAAGATGACAGAGGAATTTTACAAGGATGTTCTCAGGAGTTATAAGGGAAGATTGAGTAGGTTAGAACTTCATTTCCTAGAACATAGAGGATTGAGGGAAGATTTGATAGAGGTATACAAAATTATGAGGGGTGTAGATAGGATAAATGCAAGCAGGCTTTTTCCACTGAAGTTGGCTGAGACTACTAGAGGTCATGGGTCAAGGGTGAAAGGTGAAATGTTTAAAGGGAACACGAGGGGAAACTTCTTCACTCAGAGGGAAGTGAGTGTGTGGAATGAGCTGCCAGCACAAGTGGTGGATGTAATTTTGATTTCAACATTTAGAGAAATGTGGATAATTACATGGATAGTAGAGATATGGAAGGCTGTGGTTCAGTGAGGTCAAAGGGACTCAGCAGTTTAAATGGCTTGGCATGGACTAGATGGGCTGAAGGGCCCTTTTCTATGACTCTATGCAGCAGACCTATACCAGGGATGTTCATATCAGCAAAATTATTTGTGAGTAAACCGTTGAATCATTAAATTGTGATCAATGTCTCGGTAGTACCAGTGCCTGAAGTAGGTAGTGAAAGTAGGGAAACAGGTTGTTTACTAGGACCTGAGCTAGTGGCATTATAACAGCTAACAACAACTTTTGGATGGGCAAACTGTGGAAGCCTGGTTTAATTTGGGTGATTGCTGGACTAATTGGCTTTAATAGTAAAAATATCTTAAACTGCATGCAGATTCTCCCATTCCATTTCACCATCAATTAGAATCCAACTTTGTCACAGAAGTTCAGTCATTTGTAATTTTAGTTAGAGGAAAACAGAATGTGCCTAGTTGTGATTGAAGTTTATCCACTCTGGTTCGGAGACTGGATGGTTGTCAAGTACCTTCTCTACCTCCTTCCTGATGGTAATGGCAAGAAGAGGGCATGGCCAGGATGATGAAGAACCTTGATGGATGCTGTTTTCTTATGGCAGAGCTCCTTGTAGATGTGCTCAGTGGTGGGGAAGGCTTTTCCTGTGGTGGGCTGGGCTGTGCCCACCACATTGTAGACTTTTCTGTCCCTGGGCTTTGGTGTTTCCATACCAGGATGTGATGAATCAAGGTTCCAGTGCACAAATTGCAAATGTTAGCAGAGAGGTCTAATATGTGGCTAGAGAAAGCAACATGTTGGCCTTTATTGCTGGGGAACTTTCGATATAGTTGTGCAAGGTATTAGTGGGGTCACATTTGGAAAACTGAACAGTGTTAGACCTCTTGTCCAAAAAAAGGATATTGTAACATTGAATCGCCTTTGGACAGACCCATTGAGCTAATTTCTGGGATAACAGCATCATCTTACCAAGAGAAGTTGAATATTTTGAGCCTTTATTCCTAATTTAGAGAAATGAGGTGACCTTCAAACATCACATCTTAAGTAAGTTTGAGGTGGTCTTGAGATGTTTCCACTAATGGGCAAGTAATGAAGAAGGGAACATAGCAATAAATGAAAAATGAGAAATAACTTCTTTGGAATTTTCTGCCCCCAAGGGTAGTGAAGGCCATATTTGTATATATTTAAAATGGAGATTGATCTGGATGCTGGCACAGAAGAGGAGTTGAAGCCAGTATAGAGTGGTTGGGCACGTTTGAGAGGCCTGGTGGCCTATTCCTTCTTCTGTTTCCCCCCCCCCCCCCTTCTTCCTTCATCCAGAATGCTGTGGAGAAATATTAGGGGAGTGATACTTTGCTGAAAGAGCCAGTAAAGATATAGTGGGTGCAATGGCCTCATTGTGTGTTTACATACAAATTAATTTGAGTACAGAACTTGGTGAGATAGTAAGAACTATTCTTAACTTGTGCAAATAAATAAAATAGAAGAACACTGAGGAAGTACCCGCCTTATTTGCGAGTAAAACAGACTGTTGAGCAAGACTTCTGTAGTTTCCGATTGGTTGTTTGCTTGACTCAAAGCAAAGATGACATTTAAAATTTCAAAGCAAGTTTATTATCAAAGTATGTATGTGTCACTATATACAACCCTGAGATTCATTTTCCTGCACGCATTCACAGTAGAACAAAGAAATATAATAGAATAAAAACCATACACAATGACTGACAAACAACACGTGCAAAAGACAAACTGTGCAAATATAAAATAGTGATGATAGTAATAAGTAAATAAATTGAGAACACGAGTTGAAGAGTATTTGAAAGTACATCATAGATTATGGAATCAGTTCAGCATTGAGCTGAGTAAAGTTATCCACGCTGGTTCAGGAGCCTGATGGTTGAGGGGTAATAACTATTTTTGAACAGTGGTGTGGGACCCAAGGCTCACAACACCAGGTTCATCCTGTTTGGGCATCATTCTTTTCTAGTAGGGATTTAGAGGAATTCAGTGCAGGAAAATACAAATCCTGAGTACTTGGTCACAAAGCTATAATCATTAAGAAAGTGGATCGTGACTGTAAAGCTCCAAAATAATTTATGAAGATCAGTCAGTAATGCAGCTTAGTGTCTCAGGAGGGTGAAAGGGCCCCTTGAAAATGTTAGCATTTCCCCTCCCCCCCTTTAAAGTCAAAGTCAAGTTTCTTGTCATATATTCAGGTACATGCATGCACAGATGCAATGAAAAGCTTACTTGCAGCAGCATCACTGGCAATTAGCCTCAGATAAATAGCATTCACAAGAGAAACGAAGAAAATGATACGGTTTTTAACAAGAAAGAATAAATCAGAACAAAAAAGTCTTTCTTTTAGTACAAAGTGGTCAGTGTTGCTAAACTGTAGTGATTAGAAATGGAGTCAAATGCTGGCAAGTGCAACCAGTTTGGATGGACCATTTTGGTTGGCATGGGTTATTTGGGCCAAAGAGCCTATTTCTGTCCTGTATAAATCAGTGAAAGAATTCTTCCTTATATTCTGTCTAAACCAGATACACTTCACATTAGACCTACACTATAGGAAAGGTTTCCTATTGTCTACCCTAGCTATGCCTATCATAATTTTGTATGCCTTTATCAGGCTTTCCTGTGGTGTTTTTCCCACAGTATCCAGGTGACTCCAAACCACCGTTCTATCTGATGCATTCATGAAGAGCCCCATTGTTTGTTGTCTGTCATTGGAAGTCTATGTGCATGCTCTTTCGTTGAGATGAGAAATGAGTTTCCTTGGTCAAAGTCACGTGAACTCACAACATCTCATTAGCCAAGAACGCACAGCAGCATCTATACTTTGAGGAGATTGAGGCGTGCAAAGCTCTCCAGCCCTATTCTAACAACTTTCTACAGGAGCACCATGGAGTCTCTTGTCCAGCTGCATCATTGTGTGGTAGAGAGAGGCTGTAAGGCATTGGACACCAGACCCTACAGAGGGCAGTAAAAACTGCCAAGAGGATCACTGGGGTCTCCCTACCCCATTTGTGAGATTAACCAGAAGTGTTGCAAACAAAGAGCCCCAAGCACTGTTGAGGATCCCTACCATCCATCTCATAATCTCTTTGGCCTGATGCCATCAGAAAGGAGATACATGAGCATCAGGACTAGGCCTGCCAGGTGGGGAAGAGCTTCTTCCCTCCAGCTGTAAAATAATGAATACCCAATATCCTGCTACCGCACTAGGACAGAGCCATTTATGGTTTACCTGTGCTGTGCACTACATGCAGTTTGCATTATATTTTATTAACACATAGTATATTTTGGTTTATGTGCTCTGTGTGATACACATTTTGTGGGTGCACTGTGGTCCGGACGTGGACACACGTCCAGTCAGATGACCATAAACTTGAACTTATAAACTTAATCAAAGTTAGTTGTTGTTTGAAACTAGCTGAGAGCTGGCTTTCATCATATGGGCATTGCGTACAAAAGTTGGGAGGTCAATGTGTGACTGAACAGGGCATTGGGGAGGTTGAGTATTGAGTTATTTTGCAGATGTTATTAAAGAGTGCGGAAAAGATTTGCAAGGTGTTGCCAAGGGAGTTATAGTGAGAGGTTAGACAGCTTAAGTATTTATTTATTTATTTATTTTAAAAGAGGCTAGGAGAGGAGTGAGAATTGATTTTGTAGAGGTGCACAAAATTATGGAGTGGCATAGATGGGATGAATACACTCAATGTCTCTCCTCCCCCACCCCCCGTGTTCAAGGACTAGATGGAATAGGATTCAGATGGGAGGGGGAAGATTTAATAGCAACTTGAGGGGCAACTTGTTGTTACAAAAGGGTGATGTATACATGGAATGAGCTGCCCGAGGAAGCCGTTGAAGCAGGTACAATAACAATTCTTAAAAGGCAGTTGGTTAAGTAGATGTTTTGGAAAGGTTTAGAAGGTGTTGGATTAGACTGTTCAATTGTTATTTTCTTTGTGCTTAACCTGATAGCATTTTTATAACTACTTATATATATGTAGCTGTTTAGTATGTTTCCTAGTGGTCACAGTATGTATAGTATGTATAAAATGTATTCACCCCCATTGGAATTTTCATATTTTATTGTTTTACAACATTAAAATCATAGTGGATTTAATTTGGCTTTTTTTGACACTGATCAACAGAAAAGACGTGTCAAAGTGAAAACAAATTTCTTCAAATTGGTGTAAATTTATTACAATTATTCAATACAATATAATTGATTGCATAATTACTCACCCCCTTCAGGTCAGTATGTAGTAGATGCACCTTTGGCAGCAATTACAGCCTTGAGTCTGTGGGGATAGATCTTTATCAGCTTTGCACATCTGGACACTGCAATTTTTCCCCATTCTACTTACAAAGCTGCTCAAGCTCTGTCAGATTGCATGGGGATCTTGAATGAAGAGCCATTTTCAAGTCCAGCCACAAATTTTCAATTGGATTGAGGTCTGGACTGGACTTGGCCACTCCAAGACATTAACTTAGCCATTTTTAAGCCATTCCTGTGTAGCTTTAGCTTTATGCTTGGGAGTCATTGTCTTGCTGGAAAACAAATCTCCTAAGTCACAGTTCTCTTGCAGACTGCATCAAGCTTTCCTCCACAATTTTCCTGTATTCTGCTACATTCATTTTGGGCCTGCTGCAGTGAAGCATCCCTACAGCATGATGCAGCCACCACCATGCTTCACAGTAGGGATGTTGTGTTTTTGATGATGTGCAGTGTTTGGCTTTCGCCAGACATAACATTTAGTCTGATGGCCAAGCAGCTCAATTTTGGTTTCATCAGACCATAGAACCTTCTTCCAGTTGACTTCAGAGTCTCCCACGTGCCTTCTGGCAAACTCTAGCCAAGATTTCATCAGAGCTTTTTTCCAAACAGTGGCTTTCTCTTTGTCACTCTGCCATAAAGCTGCGACTGGTGAAGCACCCAGGCAACAGTTGTTGTATGTGCAGTCTCTCACATCTCAGCCACTGAAGCTTGTAACTCCTCCAGAGTTGTCATAGGTCTCTTGGTGACCTCCCTCAGTAGTCCCCATCTTGCACAGTTACTCAGTTTTCAAGGATTGCCTGCCTCAGGCAGATTTACAGCTGTGCCATATTCTTTCCATAACTTGATGATTGACTTAACTGTACTCAAAGAGATATTCAGCAACTTGGAAATTTTCTTGTATCCACCTTCTGATGTGCTTTCAAATAACCTTTTCATAGAATTGCTTGCAGTGTTCTTTTGTCTTTATGGTGTAGTTTTTGCCAGGATACTAACTCAGCAGTAGTTTAACCTTCCAGATACGGGTGTATTTTTACTACAATCAATTGAAACACCTTGACTGCACACAGCTGATCTCTATTTATCTAATTATGTGACTTCTAAAACCAATTGGCCGCACCAGTGATGATTTGGTGTGTCATATTAAAGGGGGTGAATACTTATGCAATCAATTACTTTGTGTTTTATATTTGTAATTCATTTAGATCATTTTGTAGAGATCTGATTTAAGTTTGACACAAAAGGGTCTTTTCTGCTGATCATTGTCAAAAAGAGCCAAATAAAATCCACTGTGATTCAATGTTGTAAAACAATAAAACATGAAAACTTCCAAGGGGAGTCAATACTTGTTATAGTTACTACACATGTGGTTATTTAGTTATTGGTTATATTGGTCACACTTGTATGATTTTGGAAAGTTCCAGAAGCTTCTCTGTTATTGTTGAATAAGGGGTGTCTGATTGGTTGACTTGCCTGCAAATTTGAATGGAATGGTTCTTATCTGTAGGTATAAAAAGAGCTGACCATGTAGTGACACCATTATCTTTTGCTTCTTCTCCCCTTCTACTACTAGCCTCTACCTCTGTCTGATTTTCAATTTTCTTTGTTATGTTAACACTTAATATGTGCTGCAAAGCAACAAGATTTTTGCCTCTTTCCTTACTTCCAAAGGGACCTTGGATTAAAAACATCAGACACTAATAAAGGTTAGGGGCTGAATGTGGGCAAATGAGATTAGTTTGGGTGGGTCTGTGTGGTTGGCATAGATCAGTTGGGCCGAAGGGCCTGTTTCCATGCAGTATAATTAACTGAAGATGTGCTAATTGTAATAAAGAGGAAATTGCATGATGCTATGGAAATGTTGATTTCAATGTCCTGTATTACATCTGAAATATTTACAGAATAAAGTGTTTTTAAAATTCTATTGTTGATTCTATTTCAAGAACAGTATGTTCTGCCTGGTGCTATGGCCAGTAATTATCTCAGATGATATTAGAACAAATTATCACCTTTTTTTGGGGGGGGGGGGTAACTTCCTGTGACATTACAAGTGACTGTTTCAAAGGAGTTTTTGATCACTGTAGAGCAATGTAGAAAAGTGCAAGCCTGCTTCCTCTTTTCTTAGAGGAAAGGGATTCTGCTGTTACTATCTGATGTAAATGTGGTTATCTCTTGATATTTAATGGGATTTGAGAGAAGGATTTCTATTGAGCTTGCACCATGAATGTTGCTTTACTTCATAAATTGATATTTCAGAAGTTTATGTTAAAATATTGGGTCCAGGTTTTGGAGGTAAGTGTTTCTTGCCTCACCTCCACATTTGGATTACTGTAAACTGTCCTGGCCGACCTGCTATAGGAAATACGCCACTAAACTGGAGAGGCTGCAGAAATTATTTACAATGATATTATTGGGGCTGGGGGGGGCAGGTTTGATTACAAGGAGGGATTAGTGTATGGGCCCTTTTGCTTTGCTGGTTCGGCTCAGCGTTGTGGGCTAAATGGCCTGTTCCTGTGCTGTACTTGATTAGGTTCTATGAGAAACTGGATAGGCTAGGACTGGAGGCTGAGAGTTAGGAGTCATAAAACACTGCAGCATAGAAACAGGCCCTTTGGCCCATCTAGTCCATGCCAAACTAAATTGCCTAGTCCCATTGCCCTCCATATCCTTTTCATCCATGCCCCTATCCACATTTCTCTTAAATATTGAAATCCACCACTTCTGCTGGCAGCTCGTCCCATACTCTCATCACCCTCGGAGTGAAGTTCCCCCTCATATTCCCCTTAAATATTTCACCTTTCACTAGGGGTTCCCAACATGGGGTACATGGACCCCTTGCTTATTGGTGTATGGCATAAAAAAGATTGGGAACCCTTGATTTTTCCACTCTTAACCCATGACCCGTAGTTCTGGTCTCACCCAATCTTAGTGGAAAAATCCTGCTTGCATTTACTCTGTCTATACCCCTCATAATTTTGTATACCTCTATCAAATCTCCCCTCATTCTCTTAGGCTCTAGGGAGTAAAGTCCTTAACTATTAACATTTTTCCCTGTAACTCGGATCATCGGGTCCTGGCAACATTCTTGGAACTTTCTCTGCACTCTTTCATTCTTACTGATATGCTTCCTGTGAGTAGGTGACCAGGAGTATTGTACAGAATACTTCATATTAGACATTACCAACATCTTATACAACTTCAACATAACTCCTGGACAATACTTTTAATTCTGAAGGCCAATGAACCAGAAGCACTCCTTATGATACTATCTACCTGTGATGCCACTGGAAGTCCTGGTTTGTCCTCCCAAAGTGCAACACCTCACATTTGTCTGCATTAAATTCCATCTGGCATTTTTCAGCCCATTTTTCCAGCTGGTCCAGATCCCACTGCAAGCTGTGATAATCTTCCTCGCTATCCACTGCACCTCCAGTCTTGGTGTCATCCATAAATTTGCAGATCCAGTTATCATTCAGATTGTTGATATAGATAACAAACAACAATGGACCCAGCATTGATCCCTGTGGCACACCACTAGTCATAGGCCTCCAATCAGGGATGCGACTATCTACTACCACTGTCTGATTTTTTCTGCGAAGCTAATATCTAATCTAATTTACTACCTAGGCCTGAATGCCAAGCTACTGAACCTTATTGACCAACCTCCCATGCAGGACCTTGTCAAAGGCCTTGCTAAAATCCAGGTAGACAACATCCACTGCCTTGCCTTCATCAACTTTCCTGGTAATTTCCTTGAAAAACTCTATAAGGATGGTTTGACATGACCTTCCATGCTTAAAGCCAAGTGACTATCCCTAATCAGTCCCCGTCTATACAAATACTTATATATCTAGACCCTTAGACTAACTCCCATAACTTAGCCACTACTGATGTCAGACTCACCAACCTATAATTTCCCAATTTATTCTTAACGTCTTTCTTAAACAACAGAACAGCATGAGCTACCCTCTACTCCTTGTCTAGCATCTCACCCATGGCTAAGGATGTTTTAAATGCCTCTGCAATTTCTACACTACCCTCCCACAAAGTCCCAGAGATTTGTCAGGCCCTGGGGATTTATCCGCCCTAATTTCCCTCAAAATAGCAAACACTTGCTCCTCTGTAATCTGTATACAGTCCATGATCTCACTGCTGCTTTGCCTCACTTCTGTCTATTCTGTCCCCTGAGTAAGTACAGATGCCAAAACATTCCATTTAATATCTCCCCCATGTCTTTCAGTTCCATGCATAGATGATCGCTCTGATCTTCAAGAGGAGCATTTTGTTCCTTGCTGTCCATTTGCTCTTAATACCTGTATATCTGTAGAAGCCCTTGGGGATCTCCTTCATCTTGTCTGCTAGAGCAACCTCATGCCTTCTTTTTAGCCCTCATGATTTCCTCCTTAAATGTTCTCTTGCATTTCTAATCCAACTGAACTACATCATTTGTTCCCTTTAGACTTTATATGAATTCCAGATGACAGCTTACTGATTATTTTTTAAAATGAGGCCTCATCCTAAATATGTGACCTCTGAAACAGTTTCCCTTTGTCTACTTGATCACATTTTCTTTTCACAACGAAAGTTATATTCAAATGCATTGGGGATTCATACTTTCTGTTTATGTAGTGGAGCTGTGGGAACATTATTGGTTGGGAAACTGACGCTGAAGTGTTTCAGCAGCCGTTTTCCCTCTGGGTTTTGTGCAGTGTACTTCATCTTCTCATTGACCTGACACAGGGGTGTCTGGCCCTTTTTCCAGAAGCCTTGGTCCTGATGGATGAGAGGTTTATCGATAATTCTCTGTCCACAGCCTCCTTGTCAAACCAACCTATCATTGATGCTGTTTTGTAAATTGCCCAGGGAGCAGGAAAACTCTGTTCTGAGAAGTAGCAGTGGTTAACTTACAATAAACAGATTGTAGTAATTCTGCAGCCACAATCATGAATTATAACGATGGTAGGGTATTTAAAGTCTGTGACTAAGATCCTTTGGCTGTTATTTGTATTTGTTTAGATATGAACCTTGGTGGCGCGAAGTGAAGGGGGAAGAAATAAATACAGAAAATTGTAACAAAGCATTAAGCGGGCATTTAATACTTATTTAGCTCAGTGCTTTGCATATAATCAGTTTACATGGTGGTAAAATTTTATCCTACTGTTGTGTATTAAAGATATATCAGTTACCATATTGTGCTACAGTTCCTATAGGTATTCCAGTTGTATGTCATACACTTACAAAACATTTCCATTTTGCTAAATGTAATTGAACGTAGCATCCTCGAGTACAGTTGAAATGTTATTTATTGTTGTCGATAGTTCCTTGGCCATGAAACCACAGCGCCATCAATGAACCATTGCTTGCATCTTGTCTCTCAACAGCCACACTAAAGGACTGTTGCTGGCTGCAGGGCTGCAGGTGTGGTTCAAGCTGTGGTTGGTTGCACTCTACATTTTTTCTGTATTATATGTTACGGGTTTTTAGGACCTTGTTACCTCTTAAATAAAATAAAAGAGACTTTATACAGTTGCTGCTGTCCATGTCCTTCACAGTCAGTGATCTAGATTTGAAGTGTTACTTACATACTTGGGCCTTTAACTCCCAGTGGAGTACTTGCTGGCCATTGATGACCTCCCGTCCCCATCGACCTCTGAAGTCGATGGTATGGTTGGAGTTCATCAGTGCTGCTGCAAACCATTGCATCCACTGTACAGGGGACTGGCCGATACAGCTTCACCAGAGCCCTGTTGGCCAGCCTTACCCGTTTCCACCTCTCACGACAGGAATGTAGGGTTGGACTTTGAGAGGCAGATTTGAAGTGTGCTTACTTTTATAATGTATACAAATACAGTTCAAACACATTAAGCTTTCACAAACAGCCAATACATTAATTATCAAATACTCTATTTTTGTATTGTAGTTTGGCAACTATTTGTCAGGGTACTTGAGCGAATGCCCATTTCATTTTTGAAATATATTTCCAGGAGACCTTCACACCTGCCTGTGAGTGTAGATGGTTTAATATCACATTCAAAAGATGACAGTTTTGATAAGGGAGTGCTCCTTTTGTACTGTGTCATAGAGCCATCAAATCATTCAGAATAGAAATCTGCCCTTTGCCCAAGCCTATCCATACCGTTTATCAAATATACATTAACACTTATATCATTTTTACTTTTCCTTGGCACATAGCCTTCATTTGCCTCACTGAGTTATATGCTTGTCAAAATATTTCAATCAACACACATCAAAGTTGCTGGTGAACCGCAGCAGGTCAGGCAGCATCTCTAGGAAGAGGTACAGTTGACGTTTCGGGCTGAGACCCTGCGTCAGGACTAACTGAAAGAAGAGCTAGTAAGAGATTTGAAAGTGGGAGGGGGAGGGGGAGATCCAAAATGATAGGAGAAGACAGGAGGGGGAGGGATGGAGCCAAGAGCTGGACAGGTGATTGGCAAAAGGGATGTGAGAGGATCATGGGACAGGAGGCCTAGGGAGAAAGAAAAGGTGGGGGGGAACCCCAGAGGATGGGCAAGAGGTATAGTGAGAGGGACAGAGGGAGAAAAAGGAGAGAGAGAGAAAAAAAAAATGTGTGTATATAAATAAATAACGGATGGGGTATGAGGGGGAGGTGGGGCATTAGCGGAAGTTTTATAAATAACGGATGGGGTACGAGGGGGAGGTGGGGCATTAGCGGAAGTTTTATAAATAAATAACGGATGGGGTACGATATAAATAAATAATGGATGGGGTAAGATATTTCAATGTTGTGTCTCATCATCTCTGGGTGAAAATATTCTTCCTCATATCCCCTTCAAACTTCCTGGCCCTTAGCTTAAATCTGTGGCTTTTGGTTTTAAATATCTCTGCTAATGTAGAGTCATGGACCAGCATCTGGTCTGTACTGAAGGTATTTAAACTGCATATTCCCATTGACCTGCACCAGGAACAGTCGTGAAATTCGTTGTCAATACATAGAGTACAGTACAATGCAATACATAATAATAGAAAAAAAGTGATTTACATGTAAGTATATTTATAAATAAAATAGTTAAATAAGTAATGCAAAACTAAAATAAAAGAGTAGCAAGGTATTGTTCATGGGTTCAATGTCCATTCAGAAATTTGATGATAGGGGGAAGAAGCTGTTCCTGAATTGTTGAGTGTGTGCTTCAGGCTTTTGTACTTCCTTCCTGATGGTAGCAATAAGAACAAGACATGACCTGGGTGATGGGGGTCCTTAATGATGGACGCCGCCTTTCTGAGGCATTGCTCCTTGAAGATGTCCTGGATCCTATGGAGGCTAGTGCCTATGATGGAGCTGACTGAGTTTACAACTCTCAGCAGGTTATTTTGATCCTATGCAGTAGCCACCCCCCCTACCATACCATATGGTGATGTAGCCAATTTGAATGCTCTCCATGGTACATCTGTAGAAATTAGTGAGTGTCTCTGGAAAAGTTTCTTTCTATTTATTCTCTCTTATGCTGCTCGTGTGTACCTCAATCAGATCTTCCCTTAGCCTCATCCACAGTAAGGAGAACAAACACATTATGTTCACTCCTTATAATTCTAATTCCTCACCCCAGGCAACATCCCAGCCACTCTGCTCTGTATCCTCGTTAGCAGAATTACATCCTTCCTAATGAGTGGTGACCAGAACTGCGCGCAGTACTCCAATTGGGGGCGGCATGATATTGTAGTGGTTAACACAGCGCTTTACGGTACCAGTGACTGGGTTCAATTCCCGCCGCTGCCTGTAAGGAATCAGAATCAGGTTTAATATCACTGGCATATGTCATGAAATTAGCAGCAGCAGTACATTGCAATACATGATAATATAGAAAAATGTAAGTACATTAAGTATATATGTGTATATGAAATTGTTAAATTAAAAATAGTGCAAAAACAGGAATAATATATATAAAAAAGTGAAGTGCTGTTCATGGATTCAGGAGACATTTAGGAATTGAATGGCAAAGGGGAAGAAGCTGTTCCTGAATCGCTGAGTTTGTATGTTCTCCCTGTGACTATGTGGGTTTCCTCTGGGTGCTCAGGTTTCTTCCCACTGTCCAAAGATGTACTAGATGATAGATTAATTGGTCATTGTAAATTGTCCTGTAATTAGGCTAGGATTAAATCAGGGGATTGCTGGGCTGAGTAGCTCGACGGTCTGGAAGGGCCTATTCTGCGCTGTATCCCAATAAATAAATAAAACTGTCCAGTGATTTATACAATTGTACCATAACCCCTCAGCTCTTGTGTTCTGTGCCTGACAAGTGAAGGCAAATGTCCTGAATGACTTCTTAACCATTTTATCTACCCGTGCTGCAACTTTCAGAGATCCTTGGACGTATATACCAAGGTATCTCCGTTCTTCAGTATTCATTTGGGCCTACACTCATTGTTTATGTACTAGCTTATGTGGTGTTGTGGATAGCGTAACGCTATTACAGTGCTAGCGACCCAGGTTCAACTGTGCCGGTGTTTGTAAGGAGTTCGTGTGTTCTCCTTGTGACCACGTTTGTTTCCTCTGGGTGCTCCATTTTCTTCCCATGTTGCAAAGAGTTTGTAGGTTAATTGGTCATCTGGGTGTAATTGGGTAGCTGAGGCTTGTTGGGCTGGAAGGACCTGTTACTGTGCTGTATCGCTAAACAAATAAATTATTAATCGTCCTAACGTGCATGAGCTCACCTCTGTCAGGATTACTTTTCATTCTGCCGTCTCACTGCCTACCCTCCCAACTGATCAATATCATCATGTTCACTATCAATAAATCCACCAACTTCAGGTCATCTGCAAACATAGCTCCTATATTTACATCCAAACAGTTAGGTTTCCAACTCCCGTCCCTGTGGAACACCTCTGTGGAAAACCAAACCATCAGCCAAGCCAAGCCAATTTTGGATCCAATTTCACCCTGTATCCCATGGTTTCTAACCTTTTGCATCAGTTACCAAGATATGGTCTTGTCAAAGGCTATATGCAAGTCTACATAAAACAAGCACACTCAATAATATCTCTTCCAAAAACTCAGTCAGTTGGCAAAGCAGGGTCTCCCATGCCATTATTGATTAATCACTTGCTTTCCACGTATAGATTAATTCTGACCCTCAAAATTTCCTTACCACTGAAATTTTTGACAGTGGCATGACATTTGCTGTCTTCCAATCCACTGAGACCTGCCCAGATACAGAGAATTTTCGTAAATGATCACAAATGCCGTTTTAGAAAAGATATTAACAGAGCTTTACTTTTTTTTTCCAGCTATCTGGTTGAACAAAGGGATGTGGAATTAAATGTAAAAGATAAGTGGGACAGTACCCCATTGTAAGTACACTTCCTATCTACAAAAGTTTACTTGAGGCTCTGTTTCTGTTATAATTTTTCCAACTCTTACATTGTAAATTCCTAAATCCAGACTTACAACAGATGCTGCCTGTGTGTGCGTCACACTGTAATTGCATCTTTCCTCCTTTTGCTATTCTGTTTATCTCAGCAATTTGCCTAACTGGTTTCTAGGTCAGCCTTATTGTGCTGTATCTAAGTGTCTGCACTTCAAAATTCAAAGTAAACTTATTATCAAAGTCAACATATACAACCCTGAAATTTATTTTCTTCACAATAAATGCAAAGAAACACACAATTATAAAATAAATAATAATAATAATAATAAATATTGAGAAAATTAAATCAAGAGTGCACAGTTCAATGTTGGGGTGAGTGAAGTTATCCCCTCTTTTTCAAGAGCCTGAAGGTTGAGGGGTAATAACTGTTCCTGAACCTATGAGTCCTGAGGCTTCTGTACTCCTTCCTGATGACAGCAGAGTGAAAAGTAGGGGTCCCTGATGATGGATGCTGGTTTCCTGTGACAGTGCTCCATGTGGGTGTGCTCAGTGGTGGGGAGGCCTTTACCTGTGATGGACTGGGTGTATCCACTACTTTTTGTAGGCTTCTCTGTTCAATGGCACTGGTGTTTCCATACTAGGCTGGGATGCAACCAGTCAATATATAGTATTCTCCACTGCACAACTAAAAAAGTTTGTCAAAGTTTTAGATGACATACCATTTCCATAAGACATAAGGTCATAAGACATAGGAGCAGAATTAGGCCATCTGGCCCATCGATTCTGCTCTGTCATTCAATCATGGCTGATCATTTTATTTTAATCTCCTCCTCAACCCCAGTTCCTGGCCTTCTCCCTGTAATCTTTGATGTCATGTCCAATTAAGAACAATACAGGAAGCACTTGTGAGAAAGGGAATAAGTTGACGTGATAATAGTGTTACTTTCAATCAATCAAGCTGTTTGTTTGATATTGGTGTTGAATGCCTTTTTAAGCTTTAAAAGGACATATTATCTTTGCATTGATGCTGACGGTTTGATTAGTATTTACTGTGCCATCTTGTGGATTTGTGCTAAGTACTAGATGGTTTCATTGTCTTTGGCATTGTGCGAAAGCCTGTTGCAGAGGATATGCTGGAACATGTTGTAAGCATGTGCAATCAAACCAAGGAAATGTTTGAAAGTTTCAAAGCTAAATGGACTGTATAAGAAAACTGTATAAGAAAACTTCTAGTGTAGATTTAAACATTGAAGAATAACTGCAGCTGTACACGTGACAAATTTTGCAGTTTGCTTTTAGCTAGACCATAAGAAAATTCAAAGTAAATTTATTATCAAAAGTACACATATGCCACCATATACTACCCTGAGGTATATTTTCTTGTAGCATTCACAGTAGATACAAAGGCACACAAAAGGATCAATGAAAAACTGCATACAATGTCTGATAAGCAACCATAGTGCAAAAAAAGACAAACAATGCAAATACAAAAACAATTATATTGGGAACATGAGTTGTAGAGTTCTTGAAAGTGAGTACATAGGTTGTGGAGCTAGTTCAGAGTTGAGGTGAGTGAAGTTATCTACACTGGTTCAGGAACCTAGTGGTTGAAGGGTAATAATTGTTCTTAATCCTGGTGGTGTGGGACCTAAGGCTCCTGTACCTCCTTCCTAAAGGCAGCAGAGAGAAAAGAGCCTAAGACATAGCAGCAGCGTTAGCCTATCCAGCCCACCAAGTCTGCTCCTCTATTCAATCATGGCTAATTTATTTTCACTCTCAACCCCTGGATCTCAACCACTCTCGACACCTTGACTAATCAAGAATCTATCAATCTCTGCTTCAAATATACTCAACGACTTGGCCTCCACAGCTGTCTATGGCAATAAATTCCACAGATTCACCACCCTTCTGATTGAAGAGCTGGTCTAAGATTTACTTATGAGTGCTTTCCTTAATGGTTGTGAGTATTAACTGCCAAAAAATCAGCAGATTTTAAAACTTCAGCCGAGGAATATAAACAAGCTGCTGAAGCCTAATCTGATAATAACCAGGCTTGAGGAGGTAGTGGTGAGCAGTATTCTTGAGTAGCTGCAGTTCCTTTCTGAGGTACAAAGAGGTACAGTGTGGACTCAGGCACCTCATCCACACCACCTATCAACCAGCATTTACACTAATCCTACTTTAATTCCATTTTGTTCTGCGTACACTCTCACCAACTTCCCCCAGATTCTTCAGTGGATCTGTACACTAGAGCTGCTGGCAGCCTACCAATCTGTAGCTCTTTGGCATGTGCGAGAAATCCCAGGCAGTGTGTGTAAGCTTAACACAGGCAGCACTGCTGGTCAAGATTGAACCCTTGTCGCTGGAGCAGTTCCTCTACAAGCTGTGCCATTTGCTGTCCTACCTCCTTCTGCTGAAAAGCTCCCATGTTGCTATTGAGCAGGGCCTTCTGAGAAAAAGGAACAATGCCTTATCTCTGGGTTAGAATGTTGTGCAACTCGGAGGAGCAGATATAGGGGACGGTGTTCCCTTGTGTCTGCTGTTGCATTTTTGGTGATAGAGATCAGTGGTTTGAGAGATGCTGTCAGGATAGTTCCTGTGAGTAAGTACAGAGAGTTTTGTAAGATTCTAATTCACATTGACTTATCACATGTGTTGGGCACGTGGCCAAGTGGTTAAGGCGTTCGTCTAGTGATCTGAAGGTCGCTAGTTCAAGCCTCAGCTGTGGCAGTGTGTTTGTGCCCTTGTGCAAGGCACTTAACCACACATTGCTCTAGTGTCTGTGCGAGGAGTGGCGCCCCACACAGACTTCCAATCTGCGCCTTGTAAGGCCTGAAAATGCCCGACGCAGGCCTCTCATGGTCTGAATCGATGTTCCCTCCCCTCTCTATCACGTGTACATTGAAATGTCATCTCAATGCAGTCACCTGTATTAATAACCAACACAACCTAAGGATATGCTAGGGGTATCACCACATATTCCGGCACCAACATGGCATGTCCATCAAAGTAAATTTTATTATCAAAGTATATATATACTTTATGTCACCATATACAAACTTGAGATTCATTTTTTTGTGGACAGACTTAACAAATCTATAGAACAGTAAGTATAGCAAAGCCAATGAAAGACTGCCCAACTAGGGTATTCAACCAGAGTGTAGAAGACAACAAGCTGTGCAAATACAAAAATAAAAAGGAAACAATAATATCAGTCAGCAAAAGGCAGTGGGGGAAAAGAGCTACCTTTCAGTCAGGTCCGCGTTCAAGATTTAAAAGCAGAGCTTCATGCCAGTTTTCTCTGAGTTGGACAATCCACAACAGGGAGCGCGTTTCAGAGCCACCTTTTAATCAGGACAGTGATCGAGATTTTAAAGGCGGAGTTTCACAGCAACCTATGAAAAAGAGCTTTGACCAGCGACCAATGGCAATTTAGGAGTGATTAACAAGAGCAAATTAAAGGAAACAGTGGCCATTGTCTGAGCGGACAGAGTCAGGGTGGTCATCTTGAGACTTTCGCTCTTTGAGGCTTCAGCGAAGTGAGACTTCAGTCAGAGAAAGCAAAAGGAAAGCTCTAGGTTATTTTTTTTCCTTTCCAGCCCAATGAGCCCATGCCACCTATGTGACCAATTAACCTACGAACAGGTACGTTTGGACCGTGAGAGGAAACCGGAGCACCCAGAGGAAACCCACATGGTCATGGGGAGAACGTACAAACTCCTTACAGACAGCGGCGGAAATTGAACCTGGGTTGCTGTTATTATAATAGTGTTATGCTAACCGCTACAGTACTGTGCCGTCTCCATTTTTTTAACTTCTGTGTAACAGTAACCAGGTAATGTGATTTAATGATCTACCTCATTTAGTGTGTTTGCAGTGCCACACAACATTCTGGAGGTTGTCTTTAGTGTGAAGATACAATTTCACCTCCACAAGGACTAAGATGGTCACTCCTATCAATGCTATTATGAAACCAATTTTTGCACAACTAAAGTAAAAACTTGATAATCCCTGGGAATTTGATAATGCTGGGCTAGATTGGATAAAACCCACTTTTAATATTTCTAGAGAGCCAGTGTGAAACTTTGGGATTTCCAAACAATCAGTTTGTGTATTATTGAAGTCTTACTGTATACAAACAGAATGGCTTCCTCTGCTCTTGCAAACATGATGCTCTTATCGAGTCATATAAAAGTACAACACAGGAAGGCCTTTTGGCCCATCTAGCCCATGCTAACCATTTAAACTATCTAGTGCCATTGGCCTGCACCTGGACCATAGCCATCCATAGCCTTACTATCCATGTATTTATCCAAACTTCTCTTATACATTGAAATCGAGCTTGCATCCACCATGTGTGCTGACAGCTTGTTCCACACTCTCACCACCCTCTGAGTGAAGAAGTTTCCCTTCATATTCATCTTAAACTTTTCACCTTTCACCCTCAACCCTTGTCCTCTAATTGTAGAATTGGGCTGTATACCCTGGAGTTCTGGAGAATGCTGGGGGGGAATCTCATAGAAACATTCAGAATGTTAAAAGGCCTGAACATATTAGATATGGTAAAGTTACTTCCCATGGTAGGGATGTCTGGGACAAGAGGGCACGACTTCAGGATAGAAAAGAGATGCGGAGAAATTACTTTAGTCAGAGAGTGGTAAATCTGTGGAATTTGTTGCCACCAGCACTGTGGAGGCCAAGTCATTGGGTGCATGTAAGGCAGTGATAGATGGGTTCTTGGTTAGCCAGGGCATCAAAGGGGATGGGGTGAAAGCAGGGGAGTGGGGATGACTGGAAGAATTGGATCAGCCTATGATTGAATGTCGAAGCAGACTTGATGGGCCGAAAGGCCTACTTCTGTTCCTATATCTTATGGTCTTATAGTCTGACCCAATCTTAGTGGAAAAGCTTGCTTGCATTTAACATCTTTATTTAAAGACAATTTTAAAATACTCAACTTAATGATTTTATAATTTTGTTGATTATCTTTACTTTCTGTATAATAGATACTACGCATGCCTGTGTGGACATGAAGAACTTGTTCGATATTTACTTGAAAATGGTATGTACGCTTTTAATCATTAAGGGCAGCAGAGTAGTACAATAGTTAGCATCATGCTTTGCAGCACTAGCGATCCCATTCAGCGTTCAGTTCTTGCTGCTGTTTGCAAGGAGATTGTCCATTCTCCCCTGTGACTATGTGGATTTCCTCAGGGTGCTGTGGTTTTCTCTCACATCCCAAAAAAACATATGGTTTGGGTTGGTAAATGGTGGGCATTCTAAGTTGGTGCTAAAAGCAGGGTGACCCTAGCAGGGTGACCCTTGCAGGCTGCCCTCAGCATATCTTCAGAATGTGTTGGTCATTGACGCAAATGACAGATTAACTCTCACTCTAGTATTCCTCCGAACCAAGGAGCACAACACAGTACATATAACACACACACATACAAAGAAACAGTAATATTATCTTAAATAAATTAACAAATAATAAAGTTTATCTTTGCTTCATCCACTGTAACAGCCTGTTTCTCCCGATGGCCACCCACTTCAATTCCATTTTCTGTTTCCACACTAACTTGGACCACAAGGCATATGAACAGAATTAAGCCATTTGACCCACCAAGTTTGAACTGCCGTTTCATCGACTGATTTACTATCCTTCTTAACTGCATTTTCCTTCCCTTTCCCCATAAGCTATGACATCCTTACAAATTAAGAAACTATCAAACTCCAATTTAAATATAACTTAAATATAACTATCAAACTCCAATTTAAATATAACTTAAATAACTTGTCCTCCATGACTGACTGTGGCAATGAATTCCACAGATTCACCAACCCCTGGCTAAAGAACTACTGCCTCATCTCTGTTATAAAGGAGCGTCCTTTTATTTTGAGATTGTGCCCTCTGGTCCTTGACTCTTCCACTGTAGGAAACATCCTGTCCACATTCACTCTATCTACACCTCACTACTGCAGAGTCTTGTAGTGGTTAGCACAACTCTTTAGGCAACCCGGATTCATTCCTGTCACTGTTTGTAAAGAGCTTGTACATTCTCCCGTGACCACGTGGTATTCCTCTGTGTTCTCCCACAGTCCAAAAACATATCAGTTGATAGTTTAATTGGTCACTGGAAACTGTCCCATGATTAGGCTATGGTTAAGACCATAAGACCATGAAGTATAGGAGCAGAAGTAGGCCATTTGGCTCAGCTGATCCAGTTCTTCCAGACATCCCCACTCCCCTGCTTTCACCCCATACCCTTTGATGCCCTGGCTAATCAAGAACCTATCTATCTCTGCCTTAAATACACCCAATGACTTGGCCTCCACAGTCAGTGGTGGCAACAAATTCCACAGATTTACCACCCTCTGACTAAAGTAATATCTCTGCATCTCTGTTCTAAATGGACGTCCTTCAATCCTGAAGTCGTGCCCTCTTGTCCTAGACTCCCCTACCATGGGAAATAACTTTGCCCTATCTAATCTGTTCAGGCCTTTTAACGTGCGGAATGTTTCTATGAGATCCCCCCTCATTCTCCTGAACTCCAGGGAATACAGTCCAACAGCTGCCAGATGTTTCTCATACGGTAACCTTTTCATTCCTGGAATCATTCTCGTGAATCTTCTCTGAACCCTCTCCATTGTCAGTATATCCTTTCTAAAATAGGAAACCTAAAACTGCACACAATACTCCAAGTGTGGTCTCATGAGTACCTTATAGAGCCTCAACATCATGTCCCTGCTCTTATATTCTATATCTGTAGAAATGAATGCCAACATTGCATTTGCCTTCTGCACCACTGACTCAACATGGAGGTTAACCTTTAGGGTATCATGCATAAGGACTCCCAAATCTCTTTGCATCTCTGCATTTTGAATTCTCTCCCCATCTAAATAATAGTCTTCCCATTTATTTCTTCCACCAAGGTGCATGACCATACATTTTCCAACATTGTATTTCACTTGCCACTTCTTTGCCCATTCCCTAAACTATTTAAGTCTCTCTGCAGGCTCTCTGTTTCCTTAACACTACCCGCTTCTCCACCAATCTTTGTATCATCTGTAAATTTAGCCACAAATCCAGTCATCTCATAGTTCTAATCATTGACATACATCGTAAAAAGCAGCAGTTCCAACACCGACCCCTGTGGAACTCCATCGGTAACAGGCAGCCAGCCAGAATAGGATTCCTTTATTCCCAATCTCTGTTTTCTGCCGATCAGCCAATACTCCACCCATGCTAGTAACTTTCCTGTAATTCCATGGGCTGTTATCTTGCTAAACAGCCTCATGTGTGGCACCTTGTCAAAGGCCTACTGAAAATCCAAGTACATCACATCTACTGCAGTAGGTTTGTCAGGCAGGGTTTTCCTTTCAGGAAACCATGCTGGCTTTGGCCTATCTTGTCATGTGCCTCCGTAATCTCATCCCTAACAATCAATTCCAACAACTTCCCAATCACTGATGTCAGGCTAGCAGGTCTATAGTTTCCTTTCTGCTGCTTCCCACCCTTCTTAAATAGTGGAGTGACATTTGCAATTTTCCAGCCATCCGGCGCAATGCTAGAATCTATCGATTCCTGAAAGATCATTGTTAATGCCTCCGCAATCTCTCCAGCTACTTTCTTCAGAATGCGAGGGTGCATTCCTTCAGGTCCAGGAGATTTATCCACCCTAAGAGCATTAAGCTTCCTGAGCACCTTCTTAGTCGTAATTTTCACTGCACATACTTCACTTCCCTGACACTCTTGAATATCTGGTATACTGCAGACGTCTTCCACTGTGAAGACTGATGCAAAATATGCATTCAGTTCCTCTGCCATCTCTGCGTCTCTCATTACAATATCTCCAGTGTCTTTTTCTATTAGTCCTATGCCAACCCTCGACTCTCTTTTTACCCTTTAATACTTAAAAAAGCTTTTTGTATCTTCTTTGATATTAGTTGCCAGCTTCCTTTCATAATTCATCTTTTCCTTCCTAATAACCTTCTTAGTTTCCTTCTGCAAGTTTTTAAAAGCTTCCCAATCCTCTATCTTCCCCCTAGCTCTGGCTTCCTTGTATTCCCTCTCTTTTGCTTTTACTTTGGCTCTGACTTCACTTGTCAGCCACGGTAGTGTCCTTCTTCCATTTGAAAATTTCTTCTTATTTGAAATATACCTGACTTGCACTTCGCTCATTTTTCACAGAAATTTCCAGCCATTGCTGCTCTGCTGCCCTTAATGCTAGTGTCCCTTTCCAGTCAACTTTGGCCAGGTACCCTCTCATGCCATTGTAATTTCCTTTATTCCACTGAAATACCGACACATTGGATTTTAGTTTTTCCTCCTCAAATTTCAAAGTGAACTCAATCGTATTGTGATCACTGTACCCTAATGGTTTCTTAACCTTAAGTTCTCTTATCACTTGTGGATCATTACACAACACCCAATTCAGCACAGTTGAACCCCTAGTGGGCTCATCAACAAGATGTTCTGAAAAACCATCCCTTAGATATTCTACATATTCTCTCTCTTGAGGTCCAGTACTGACCTGGTTTTCTCTAATCTACTTTCATATTAAAATCCCCAACGATTATCATGACATTGCCCTT
Source organism: Mobula birostris (assembly GCF_030028105.1). NCBI lineage: Eukaryota > Metazoa > Chordata > Chondrichthyes > Myliobatiformes > Myliobatidae > Mobula > Mobula birostris. The sequence goes on along the minus strand of NC_092385.1, from coordinate 5,400,966 downwards.
CTGACGCGCCTTTTCTACCTCCTGCTGGAATTTGTAATCCACATCCCAGCTGTTGTTTGGAGGCCTGTATACGACTGTCATTAGGGTCCTTTTACCCTTGCCATTTCTTAACTCAACCCATAGAGACTCTACACCTTCTGATCCTATGTCATCCCTTTCTAATGATTTAATATTATTTCTTATACACAGGGCAACACCACCCTCTCTGCCTACTAGCCTATCTTTCCGATACACCGTGTATCTTTGGACGTTCAGCTCCCAATGGCAGCCACCTTTAGCCAAGTTTCAGTGATGGCCACAGCGTCATATTTGCCAATCTGTAGCTGAATTTCAAGATCATCTATTTTATTTCTTGCATGCATTCAAATATAGCACTTTCAGTCTGGTATTTGTTGCTTTCTGTTTTAACTGCACCACGCCTCTATTGCCCAGCAATTCATCCCACTGGCTGTGATTATGCCTCATCTCCTGCTTGTCTTTTCTATCATCTCTGTTGCACACTATCTTTGATTTATTTCTGTTTTCCCCTTCCTCAGCCCTATCGTTCCGGTTCCCATCCCCCTGCCAAATTAGTTTAAACCCTCTCTAACAGCTGTATTAAACCTGCCTGCTAGGATATCGGACCCCTTTGGGTTCAGGTGTAATGTGTCCTTTTTGTACAGGTCGTACGTCCCCCAGAAGAGGCCCCAGTGATCCTGGAATCTGAAGCCCTGCCCCCTACACCAGACTCTCAGCCATGCATTAATATGCCTGATCGTGCTATTCTTGCATTCGTTAGCACGTGGCACAGGCAGCAATCCTGAGATTACTACCCTGGAGGTCCTGCTTTTCAGCTTCCTACCTAACTCCCTGAATTCTCTCTTCAGGACCTCCTCACTTTTTCTACCTATGTCATTGGTACCAACGTGTACCAAGGCTTCTGTCTGTTCACCCTCTCCCTTCAGAATACTCTGCAATCGATCCAAGACATCCCATACTGTGACAACTCACCATGCGGGTATCTCTATCAGGCTGACAGAACCCCCTGTCTGTTCCCTGGTTAAGTCAAGGAATTGCTGTGCAGCATGGCCTAAAGGGCCAGAAGGGCCTGTTCTGTGCAGTATCTCAATAAATAAAATAAATATTGTATTGTCACTAAAAGCCACTTAACCCACAGATCATTGACTTGGACGGAATCAAAGGTTATGAGGATAAGGCAGGAACTGGATACCGATTGTGGATGATCAGCCATGATCACAGTGAATGGCGGTGCTGGCTCGAAGGGCCGAATGGCCTACTCCTGCACCTATTGTCTATTGTCTATTGACCCTGACTTTACGTATATTTAAGGCAGAGTTTGATAGATTCTTGATTGATCAGGGTATGAAGGGATAGGGGGAGAAGCTAGGAGATTGGAGCTGAGAGGAAAATTGGATCAGTCATGATGAAATGGCAGAGCAGACTCGATGGGCCAAATGGCCTAATTTGGCTCCTATATCTTATAGTCTTATGGTTGGATCTTTTTGTTACATAGTTGGATTGAAAATAACCTGTTCCCTCTGTTTTCTCCACGTGCTGACCTAGATATTGTTCTGCTTCATAAATTCAATCTTCATATTGCTATGAATTGTGTTTGTTTAGTCTATATGTACATAATCAATTCTCATTGATTATTGTAAAGCTCTGTTATTCTCCTCATTTAAATGATGCTGTCAATGTTAATTCTTTTTGGAGACCTAGATACAATTTCCGCCAATGTTTGCTGCCCCTTGTGTTTTTCTTTCCTCCAGTCAGACTAATTCCATGTCATTTTCTGAGCTAAAATCCTTTCTCCCTCATGCCTTGATTCCATTCTTTAAAATTAAGGGATCTTGCCTTCTTTCCTATTTCATGTATCTGCTATATAACTTAGGTTGGGTGAGGGAACATGTATTATCCGATAAAACATTTAATTGACCTGCTGTGTGTCCATCTGGATCCCGTAGACTCAAAGAAGCACTTGAGTTTTAAAGAGATTAGCTTTATTTGTCACATGTACTTTGAAAATACAGTGAAATGTGTTGTTTGCATCAACAAGCAACATAGTCCAAAGAGATGCTGACGGCAGTCCAGAATGTCGACTGTCCATCTTACTCCAGCAATGTGGCCTGACTCGCTGAGTTCCTCCAGCACCTCATTTGTTACATTTTTAATTTCTTAGTTATTTTTATTTAGAGATACAGTGTGGAATAGGCCCTTAATGCCCTTTGAGCTTTGCAGCCTCCGATTTAACCCTAGCCTAATCACAGGGCAATTTACAATGACCAATTAACCTACTCATCGGCATGTCTTTGGACTGTGGGAGGAGAGCAGAGCACCTGGAGAAAACCCACGCTTTCCATGGGGAGGATGTACAGACTCCTTACAGAGGACACCAGGATAGAACACTGACACTTCGAGCTGTAATAGCGTCACGCTATTGTTTTTTATTTGGACTTTAGTAGAGGTTTCTCTTAAATGTAGTGTGTATGATTCATAACACAGCTTGACACAATTCATAAAAATAAAAGATTGGTTTTATTTGTTACATGTAATTGAAGTATCAAAACACACAGTGAAATGCGTCTTTTGCATGAACGACCAGCACAGTCCGAGGATGGGCTGGGGGCTGGGGGCAAGTGTCAACATGCTTCCGTTGCCAACTTAGCACACCTACAACTTACTAACCCTAACGTGTATGCCCTTGGAGGGTGGGAGGAAACTGGAGCACCTGGAAGAGACCCACGTGGTCATGGGGCGAACATACCAACTCCTTTCAGACAGCGGCAGGAACTGTACCCTGATCTCTGTCACTTTATGCTAACCGCTACACTATCGTTTTGTTCTCACATGTACTGCAGGTTCGTTGCTTATGAAAATAACCAATGTGGGTCACTTTGCCAGTAAGGTGGACCATTGCAAAATGTTTGTAAAATAAAGGGGCAGGTTTTACAACCTTTTTAACGTATTCTGAAGATACTTACCTTATTCTACCATTAGCTGTGTATGCTATTTCATTGCTGCTACTTCTATGATTCAGTAATAATCCAAACCCCTGTTTTGTGGCAAATCAAGCTAAATAATCTTGAAATGTCTGTAAAGCACTGAGCTTGACCTAATGGGTTAATTTTATTTAAGTATGCCATACACTGAACTCCAATTATGTAAAATATTTTCCCTGAAAGTTGTGCTAATTGCATAAAGTTTAGACTTATTTGTCAAGTGCAACTTTACCTTTATTCAGTTATAGGGAAGGATAGGGCATTGAAATTCTGCAGTCGGAAAGGAATTATGACTTGGGAGAGGGGAAAGTAATATATAATGGTAAGGCAAAAATGATAAACCATAAAGCTTTTTATTGTGCCATAGCTGTATTGTTGAGATCATACTGCTCTCAACCAGAATTATTTTCTCAGGGTGGAACACCTGGGTGAGTGGGCATAATTTTTAATATGACTGGTGGAAGGTATAGGGGAATGTCAGCTTACTGCCCATTACGCCATTGACGTTTAGGGCAGCAATGAAGTTCTTCCATCTCTGCCAGTGTTCAGGGCTTCCTTCATCATGTCAATAGCTTCCTCTCTGTTTTCACTACTGTCAGTCATGATTGTCCCGGTGGAGACTAAGGAATACCGTCTCACTCACATGTAGAAAGACTTTTCATTGCTAGTTCCATAACAATTTTGTTTTACCAGTCAGTGATTTTATCCCTGAGTTGAACCCCCGAACCTGGATGACTGGTGGACCACTCTTAGTCTGGCCTCTGCCCTTTGACCTGTTTGGAGTGGGTGACCCTACTAAAAGCCAAAGCATAAAGCCCTGACTCCAGCCAATGTAGCTCTGTGGGTCATTGAGTCACGTAAGCCTCCAAACCAAGACAAGGTTGTGGTCCTCTTGGAGGAGGGGGAGATGTCTGAAGTAGGTTTTTTACACAGAGAGAGGTGGGTGTATGGAACAGGGGTGGTGGGAGAGGCAGATACACTCAGCATATGTAAGGAACTCTTAAGATAGGCACACATATGAAAGAAAAATGGAGGGCTATGTAGGAAGGATCTTTGAGTAAAGGTCAGCACAACATCACGGGCCAAAGGCCTGTACTGTGCTGTAGTGTTATATGTTCTATGTTAAATGTTCAGAACAGTGATAACCAATTTCACCTGTTGGCATTAATTTAATCAGGCTAACATTTTTCTAGTTGTTTAAAATATTACCCTTGAGAAATAACAAAGGCAGACACTCCAAAGGCATTCGTTCTCAAACTGAAGGTTTGCTTGTTACAGGAGCAAAATGTGAAATCAATACGTTTGATGGGGAGCGCTGTTTGTACGGTGCGTTGAATGATTCCATTCGAAGATTACTGAAGGACTACAAGCAGATCACTGCCAAGTGTATGCAGAGGGATTATTATGATGACTTCCTCCAAAGGTAGTATATCGATGTTAACTTATAATTCTGACATGCAGGTTGTGCACATGTTTGACCTATAACAATAGACAATAGGTGCAGGAGTAGGCCATTTGGCCCTTCGAGCCAGCACCGCCATTCACTGTGATCATGGCTGATCATCCACTATCAGTATCCATTTCCTGCCTTATCCCCATAACCTTTGATTCCACTGTCTTTAAGAGCTCTATCCATCTCTTCTTTGAAAGCATCCAGAGACTTCGCCTCCACAGCCTTCTGGGGCAGAGCATTCCATATATCCACCACTCTTTGGGTGAAGAAGTTTTTCCTCAACTCCGTTCTAAATGGCCTACCCCTAATTCTTAAACTGTGGCCTCTGATTCTGGACTCACCCATCAGCGGGAACATGCTTCCTGCTTCCAGTGTGTCCAATCCCTTCAGAATCTTATATGTTTCAATAAGATCCCCTCTCAGCCTTCTAAATTCCAGAGTATACAAGCCCAGTCGCTCCAATCTTTCGACATATGACAGTCCCACCATCCCGGGAATTAATCTTGTGAACTTACGCTGCACTCCCTCAATAGCAATAATGTCCTTCCTCAAATTTGGAGACCAAAACTGCACACAGTACTCCAGGTGTGGTCTCACCAGTACCCTATACAGCTGCAGAAGGACCTCTTTGCTCTTATACTCAATTCCCCTTGTTATGAAGGCCAGCATGCCATTAGCTTTCTTCAATGCCTGCTGTACTTGCATGCTTGCTTTCAGTGACTGATGTACAAGAACACCTAGATCTCGTTGTGCTTCCCCTTTTCCTAAATTGACTCCATTTAGATAATAATCTGCCTTCCGGTTCTTACCACCAAAGTGGATAACCTCACATTTATCCACATTAAACTGCATCTGCCCACTCACCCAGCCTGTCCAAGTCACCCTGCATTCTCATAACATCCTCCTCACATTTCACACTGCTTCCCAGCTTTGTGTCATTGGCAAATTTGCTAATGTTAATTTTAATTCCCTCATCTAAATCATCAACATATATTGTAAACAGCTACAGTCCCAGCACTGAACCCTGCGGTACCCCACTGGTCACCGCCTGCCATTCCGAAAGGGACCCGTTAATCGCTACTCTTTGTTTTCTGTCAGCCAGCCAATTTTCAATCCATGTCAGTACTCTGCCCCCAATACCATGTGCCCTAATTTTGCCCACTAATCTCCTATGTGGGACTTTATCAAAGGCTTTCTGAAAGTCCAGGTACACTACATCCACTGGCTCTCCCTTGTCCATTTTCATAGTTACATGCTCAAAAAATTCCAGAAGATTAGTCAAGCACGATTTCCCCTTTGTAAATCCATGCTGACTCGGACCAATCCTGTTACTACTATCCAGATGTGTTGTAATTTCATCTTTTATAATTGACTCCAGCATCTTTCCCACCACTGACGTCAGGCTAACTGGTCTATAATTCCCTGTTTTCTCTGTTCCTCCCTTCTTGAAGAGAGGGACAACATTAGCCACCCTCCAATCCACAGGAACTGATTCTGAATCTATAGAATATTGGAAAATGATTACCAATGCGTCCACGATTTCTAAAGCCACCTCCTTAAGTACCCTGGGATGCAGACCATCAGGTCCCGGGGACTTATCAGCCTTCAGACCCAACAGCCTATCCAACACCATTTCCTGCCTAATATAAATTTCCTTCAATTCATCCATTACCCTAGGTCTTTTGGCCACTATTACATCTGGGAGTTGTGCCTTCCCTAGTGAAGACAGATCCAAAGTACCTGTTCAACTCGTCTGCCATTTCCTTGTTCCCCATAATAAATTCACTCGCTTCTGTCTTCAACGGCCCAATTTTGGTCTTAACTATTTTTTTTCTTTTCAAATACCTAAAGAAGCTTTTACTATCCTCCTTTATATTCTTGGCTAGTTTACTTTCGTACCTCATTTTTTCTCCGCGTATTGCCTTTTTAGTTACCTTCTGTTGCTCTTTAAAAGTTTCCCAATCCTCCGGCTTTCCACTCGTCTTTGCTATGTTATACTTCTTCTCTTTTATTTTTATGCTGTCCATTACTTCCCTTGTCAGCCATGGCCTCCTCTTACTCCCCTTAGGATCTTTCTTCCTCTTTGGAACGAACTGATCCTGCACCTTCTGCATTAATCCCAGAAACACTTGCCATTGCTGTTCCATTGTCATCCCTGCTAGGGTATTGTTCCATTGAACGTTGGCCAGCTCCTCCCTCATAGCACCATAGTTCCCTTTGCTCAACTGTAATACTGACACTTCCGAGTTTCCCTTCTCCCTCTCAAATTGTAGATTAAAACTTATCATATTATGGTCACTACCTCCTAATGGCTCCTTTACCTCGAGGTCCCTGATCAAATCCGGTTCATTGCACAACACTAAATCTAGAATTGCCTTCTCTCTGGTAGGCTCCAGTACAAGCTGTTCTAAGAATCCATTTCGGAGGGACTCCACAAACTCCCTTTCTTGGGGTCCAGCACCAGCCTGATTCCTCCAGTCTACCTGCATGTTGAAGTCCCCCATAACAACTGTAGCATAACAGTGAGATCAAGGCATGTCTAAATTCCCTTCAAGGTGTTGCTAGAGAATGGGGAGTCTTTGTGAGCAGCTTCAAAGGGACTTATCACATATTCCCATTCAGGACTACTTTCTGTATATGCCGAAAGAGAGAGGCCTTGAAGAAGTTTCATATATATATATGATATGGCCACAACCAAGTGGGACCTTCTGCAACCTGTTCCCTTTATCCCAGCAATAACAGCTATAACCTACAGACCAGTATATTCCCCACAGCTCTCAGCTTCTCCAAATCCCTTTTGTTTTTGTCACCCTCCTTGGAATCCCTTCAACAGAACAAAATCTGAAATATCATTTGGCTTAGTACAATTTTTCCTCTGTTATGGTCTTGAACGTGTTTCTCGCTTTTTCAGTCTTCTGGAATGCCTGTGTTTCTTGACAGAGATTCATTGCATGTACATTGAAACATATAGTGAAATGCATCGTTTGTGTCAATGACCATTGCAGTCTGAGGATTGTTCTGGGGAGAGTCCGCGAACAATCACGCTTCTGTCGCCAACATAGCATGCCCACAACTTACTAACCTTAACCTGTACTACTTTGGAATGTGGGAGAAAACCCACGCGATCACAGGGAGAACCTGCAAACTCCTTTTAGCCATTGGCGGGGATTGAATACCTGAACACTGGCTAATGTGCTACCGCTCCACCCCAAATGTCCAAAAGTTTGAAAATTTGAAATGTTTCATGATTTAATGGGTGCAGTGCAGGGCAGCACAGATACAGAGTGCTGAAAGGGATCCTGAGTCTAGGGTAGGGATGGGAAAGCAGTGTGAAGTGGGGTCAAGTACCTGCGTGCCTGGGGAAATGCTTGGGCCAGTTTGCAGACCAGAATGTTAGAGTTATAGAACACTACAGCACAGAACAGGTCCTCGAGCCAACTTACCAACTTGGTCTTCTGCTTTGTCCCATCTACCTGCATCCGGACTATAGCCTTCCACACCCCTCCCATCCATGTACTTATCCAAACTTCTCTAAAAGTAGCAGTTGATCCTGCATCCATCACTTCCACTGGCTGCTCATTTCACATTCACTCCACCCTCTGAACGAAGAAGTACCCCCAGAGCTTCCCTTTAAATAGTTTACCTTTCACCCTAAACCTGTGACTTCTAGTCCTAGTCTCACCCAACCTGTGGGGGAAAAAAGCCTGCATCCATTCACCCTATTTACACCCCTCATAATTTTCTATACCTCTTTTAAATCTCCCCTCAAACTCCTACACTTGAGAGAATAAAGTCCTAACCCATTCAGCCTTCCCCTGTTCAGCTAAACTCCACCAGTTCCAGCAACAGTCCCATAAATTTTCTTGGTACTCTTTCCAATCTTACTGATATTTTTCCTGACGGTAGGTGACCAGAACTGCAGCCAATACTCCAAATTTGGCGTCACCAATGTCTTATAGAACTTCAACATAACATCCAGGCAACATCCTTGTAAATTTTCTCTGTGGGTTGTCAGCACCCATTTCAAGATGCTGTTGCACCACTACTCTGCCAGACTGCTCCCCTGCAGAATGGGTTGTCCAACCCTTCCACTGACACACCTTGTTGAGAGTGAAGCCCTACTTGCCAGACCACATTCTATGCAGGCAAGACGGAGGGAGGCATGAGTGAGATGGGGTAGGGAGGGAGGCATGTGTGAAACGAGGGAGGGAGGGAGATAGGCGTGCACGAGATAGAGGGAGAGGTGTGCGAGATGCAGGGGAGCATGTGCGAAATGAAGCAGGGAGCCAAGTGTGTACAAGACGGGATGATTCTCATGGAGTACAAGGAGGGAGTGAAGTGTGCATAGGGTAGGGTGAGGGTGGGTGAGGTGTTTGATTGGGATAGGGAGTGGTGTGCTTGGGGACAGAATGGGAATGGTCTGAAGTGTGTTGCTTATGAAAACATTCAAAAAATTAACTTTGTCACATGTACATTGAAATGTCAAAACATACAGTGAAATGTATCATTTGCATGAAATCAAATCAGTGAAGATTGTGCTGCAGGCAGTCTGCAAGTGTCACCATGCTTTCAACACCAGCATTCATGTCCACAGCTTAATAACCCTCATCTGTACATCTTTGGAATGGGGGTAAGAACCCACATGGTCACAGGGAGAACATACAAACCCCTTACAGATAGCGGCTGAAATTGAAAGACTTATCATAGGAGGAGCATTTGTCGGCTCTGGATCTGTACTCACTGGAGTTCAGAAGAATGAGAGGAGATCTCATTGAAATGTATCAACTGTTGAAAGGCCGCGATAGAGTGGATGTTTCCTATGGTGGGGGAGTCTTAGACTCACCACTAGACTAGTGTGCTGCCTCATGCAAGCTGTGTTTACCATCCAGTCAACCTGTGTTATTTCTGAGTGAAGTGCTGATGACATGGATTATTTGCCAGCCTTTCCCTTATACAATTCATATTCATCTTAGTCCAGATTGATCTCTCTGTTTTTGCTTAAATGATACAAAAGAAAAATATCTGTTACTTTTGTATTCATATCCTCTTATGGTAGAGGTTAACATACTTAATCACCAGATACACCAATGTGTTAACATTATTTAAAGGCTGTTTTAGGTTTATGGAAGCCTTCGGGGTGAAAGGAATCCATTTGGGCTATTGTGTCTGCAACATATCTTTTGAAGTGGCAGAAATTGGATGTAGAGAGGATGTTTCCTATGGTGGGAGAGTCTAGGCCCAGTGAGTGGTGAATCTGTGGAATTCATTGCCACAGGCAGCTGGAGGGAAATGTTCTATATTAGTATAACTGAAGGAGTGTTTCAGAGTGCAACACATAGCCCGGCATTTCAAAGATGCGGGGAGTGATGGACTGATTCAAACATTAAAACTTACAAAGATGTTACTTGGACTTGAGTTAAAGGGAAAGATTTTATAGTTTAGGACATTATTCCCTGGAGCACAGGAGAATGAGGGGAGACCTTATAGAGATGTACATAATTATGAGGGGTATAGATAGGGTAAATCCAAGCCAGTGAGTGTGAGTGTGAGTGTGGAAGAGCTGCCAGTGGAAGTGGTGGATATGGGTTTGATTGCAACATTTAAGAGAAGTTTGGGTAAGTACGTGAAAGGTAAGGAGGGCTGTGATACAGGTGCAGGTCAATGGGACGGCAGTATAGCAATTTGGCTTAGATTAGATGGGCTGAAGGACTGATTCTGTGCTGTAGTACTCTATGACCATTGAAATATGAACACTGATGACACCACCTCAAGAAGTCAAAAGAAAACACTGTCAGATGTTCTGACTTTTCAACTTGAGCAACATGTCAGGAGGCTAAAGAAATTCAGCATGCCCCCTTTGACTCTCACCAATGGATATAGGTGCACTACAGAATGTATCATGGCTTGGTATAGCAAATATTTTGCTCCTGACTGTAAGAAACTTAGAGTTGTGGACACACCTCAGTATTTCATGGGAACCAGCTTCCTCTCCGTAGACTTTTGACTACATTTTTCCTTAGCTCAGCAAAGCAGCAACATTATCAAAGACCCTATCCACTCTGGACATTCTCTCTTCTTCTCCCAAGCCACCATTGAGCAGAAGACATAAAATCCTAAGAGAATATACCACCAGGCTCAAGGACAAATTCTATAAGAATAGAAGTTGCAAGGCCATGACAAGGTAGATTGTGAAGTTAAGACAAAAGACCCAACTAGTTCCCCTCCACCACTACCACTCTACTCTGTCTAGTAGAACTAGTTCTCACTCTCAACAATTTATCCTTTGGCACCACCCACTTTTTCCAAAAGCAAGGGGTAGCCATGGGCCCTAGCTATGCCTGCCTTTTCAATGGCTACATGGAGCAGTCCATGTTTCAAGCCTTCCCTGGTCCTGCTCTCCAATACTGTCTGTGCTACTTTCGTGTCTGTATTGGTGCTGCTTCAAGCACCTATGCTGAGCTCATTAATTTCATCAACTTTGCTTCCAACTTCCACCCTTACATTCTTACATTCACTTGGTCAATTTCTGACACCTCTCTCCCTTTTCTCAATCTCTGTCTCCATCTCTGGAGACAAACTGTCTACCAGCATCATTTATAAACCTGCTGATTCCCACAGCTGTCTTGATTATACCTCTTCCCACCCTATGGCCTGTAAAAATACTATTCCCTTTTCTCAGTTCCTTCGTCTCCACTGCACCTGTCCCAGGATGAGGCTTTCCATTCCAGGTCACCAGAGTTGTTCTCCTCCTTCAAAGAATGGGATTTCCTTTCCTCCACCATTGATGCTGCCCTTATCCGCATCTCTTCCACATCCCGAGAAGTGCTCCCCCATCTTCCAGCCGCCTTAACAGGGATAGAATTCCTCTTGCCCTCACCTACCATTCATTAGCCTCCGCATCCAACACATCATTATCCACAAAGTCCACCATCTTCAATGGGATTCTACCACTAAACTGGTCTTTGTCTCCTCCCCACTAACCTCCTCCTGTCACATATCCCTGCAGGTGACAGAAGTGCTGCTCACTTCCATGCATGGCTCATTCACCTCCTCCCTCACTTCCACTTAGACGTCCAAACAGTCCTTCCAAGTGAGATGCACTTCACCTGCGAATCTGTTGGGGTTGTCTATTCTACCTGGTACTCCCAATGTTCCTCCTCCTCCACATTAGTGAGATCCAACGAATATTGTGGGACTGCATTGTTAAGCACCTCCACTCTATCCGCCAAAACCAGAATTTCCAGCTGCCTGCCAATTTTAATTCCTATCCTCTTTCCTGTTCTAACATGTCAGTCCATGGCCTCCTGTTCTACCACAATTAGGCCACTCTCAGGGTGGAGGAACAATGTCTTATATTCTGTCTTCTATTCTCCACTCTGGCCTCATCTCTTCTCCTTGCCTACCTATCACTTCTCTCTGGTGCCCCTTGTCCTTCCCTTCTTCCCATGGTCCATTCTTCACTCTTATCAGATTCCTTTCCCATCCACCTGGCGTTACCTATTATTTTCTAGCTCATTGGTCCCCAACCACCGGGCCACGGACTGGTACCGGGCCGCAAGGAAACAATATGATTTAGCGATATGAAACAATATGAGTCAGCTGCACCTTTCCTCATTCCCTGTCACGCCCACTGACGGAACTTGAACGCACGCAAGGTCATTACATAAGGAGCCCCCTTCAAGTATCGCTGTCTCGATTGGACTGTCTTGTTGCAGGGAAACAAGCCCAGGGCTTCCACTGATTCAGCCATATTGGTGTGTTGCAATGATTTTATATGTTCATACGGGGAAAATATGCGCTGTGTGTTTAGTAGCCAAATGTTACTTAAAATGTTGTGGTGCTATTGACTTATATAAGTGACTTATAATTGGCTTATCACTATATTCACGTGAGGAAAATATGCGCTGTGTGTTTAATATTAAGTTCGTTAGATAAACCCTTTTAGAAATGAAATTGAGGGTATTAGTCACTTATAAGTGACTTATCACCTATATTCCGGTTGTGATTAACACCCTCCCCCCGGTTGGCCAGACCGCAAGAATATTGTCAATATTAAACCGGTCCACTGTGCAAAAAAGGTTGGGGACCCCTGTTCTAGCTGGTCTTCCTTCCCCATCCCTCACCTTTTTATTCTGGCATTTCCCCTTGCCTTTTAAATTCTGAAGAAGGTACCCATCCTGAAATGTCAACTGTTTATTCATTTCCATAGATGCTGCCTGATCTGCTGAATTCCTCCAGCATTTTGTGTGTTGTGAGGTTAGGAGTCCACCTGATTATACAAGGGAACTATTGTGCATTAAGGACACAACCTCACAATCTACCTTTTAATGGCTTGCTCCTTACTTTCTGCTTGCACTGCAATTTTTCTGCAACTGTAACTAACACAACTGCATTCTTTTATTGTTTTCCCTTAGTGTATTGATGTGATGAATGAATTGATCTGTATGGATGGCATGTAAAACAGAGTGTTTCACTGTACCATGTACATGACAGTAATAAACCAGTTTTACTATTCTCCGTTTTTCTTAATCAGGTTATTGGAGCAGGGACTTTATAGTGACATTTCCTTCCTAGTTCATGGTGAGATGTTCCGAGCCCATCGCTGTGTGCTGAATGCACGCTCGACGTATTTTGCAGAAATGTTTCAGACTAAGTGGAAGGGAAAGAAGGCGATAGCCCTTAAGCATCCGCTGGTAAGTTAATGCATTGTTTACCCGTGCAAATAATACATATCTCAGAACAATTGTCATGGATTCATAGAGTACTGCAGCACAGGAACAGGCCTTTTGGCCCATGTATTATTCAAAGTATTATTCAGTCTAGTGCCATTGATCTGCACCCAGACCATTGTCCAAATATCTCTTAAATGCTTAAGTGCTGCATCCACCACTTGTGCTGGCAGCTCATTTCTCACTCTCACCGCCCTCTGAGGGAAGATGTTCTCTCTCAGGTTCCCCTTAAATATTTCACCTTTCACCTTTAACCTATGACCTTTAGTTCTCGTCTCTCCCAACCTCAGTGGAAAAAGCCTGCTTGCATTTACCCTATCTGCACCCCTCATAATTTTATATACCTCTATCAAATCTCCCCTAATTTTTCTACATACCAGGGAATAAAGTCTTAACGGTTAAGTGGTTCCCAAATCTTATGGTTGGGTTGCATTTCTAGAAAGTGGTCCACATCGTGAGTTGCCATAATGCGAAGCTGCATCATAGGCACATGCAACAAGAAATGCAGGTTGAAACAGAATATGTATATTTTTTAAAAAATTTTAAAAAATCATTTATTCATTTTCACATAAATTTTGTTGGAGCAATTTTTTATTCTGATTTTTGCTGATTCAGATTTTTTTGCTAGTAAATATAAAGCGGGTAAATGGAATGTTGACATCGAGTGTCAGAGGGATTGAATTAAAGTGGCCTTCATCAGTCGTGGGATTGAGTTTAGGAGCCAAGAGGTAATGTTGCAGCTATATAGGACCCTGGTCAGACCCCACTTGGAGTACTGTGCTTAGTTCTGGTTGCCTCACTACTGGAAGGATGTGGAAACCACATAAAGGGTGTAGAGGAGATTTACGAGGATGTTCCCTGGGTTGGGGAGCATGCCGTATGAGAATAGGTTGAGTGAACTTGGCCTTTTCTCCTTGGAGCGACGGAGGATGAGAGGTGACCTGATAGAGGTGTATAAGGTGATGAAAGGCATCGATCGTGTGGATAGTCAGAGGCTTTTTTCCCCAGGGCTGAAATGGCTAACATGAGAGGGCACAGTTTTAAGGTGCTTGGAAGCAGGTACAGAGGAGATGTCAGGGGTAAGTTTTTTACGCGAAGGGTGGTGGGTGCATGGAATGGGCTGCCGGTGGCGGTGGTGGAGGCGGAAATGATAGGGTCTTTTAAAAGGTACATGGAGCTTAGAAAAATAGAGAGCTGTGGGTAACCCTAGGTAATTTCTAAGGTAAGGACATGTTCGGCACAGCTTTGTGGGCCAAAGGGCCTGTATTGTGCTGTTTTTTTTGGCTATGTTTCTAAAGAGAAAGAAAGTTGTGTTGCAATCATACAGTGTACTAGGAAGGCCACACCTGGAGTACTATATACAATTCTGGTCTCTTTACTCTGAGAAAAGACATACTGGCTTTGGAGGCAGTGCAAAGGAATTTCTCCAGGCTGATCTGGAGATGAGGAGCTAGAGCCGCTTGGAGTTATACTTGCTGGAATTCAGAAGAATGAGAAGGGATCTTATAGAAATCTCTTTTCTATTATTATGAAGGGATAGATAAGATAGAGACAGGAAACTTATTTATACTGAAGTGAGACTAAAATTAGGAAAAATAGACTTAGGGGAATAATAGATTTAGGGGAGTAGGTTTACGATAGAAATGAGGAGAAAATGCTTTTCCCAGAGAGTAGTGAATCACCGGAATTCTCTGCCCAGGGAAGCAAAAAAGGCTAAATATATTCGAAGTTCAAAGCAAATTTATTATCAAAGTACATATATGTCACCACATACAACCCTGAGATTCATTTTCTTGTGGGCATACTCAATAAATCTATAGAAGAATAATCATAATGAAATCAATGAAAGACCACACAAACTTGGCGTTCAATCAGAGTGCAAAAGACAACAAACTGTGCAAATACAAAAAGAAAGAAATAATAATAATAAATAAATATTAAATTAGACACAGATTTTTGTGTAGCAGGGAAATTAAGGACTATGGGGATAAGGCAGGTAGGTGCGGCTAAATCCAGAGCCAGATCAGCCGTGACCTTACTGAATGATGGAACAGGTTCAACCAGCCAGATGGTTGACTCATGCTCCTCTTATTATTTATATTCTTCCGTAAGGGTGAATCTCCAATACCTGAACCTCTATAATGTACTAGTTACTCAACATTGTCAGCTTTTTTTGATAATAGCTTTCAGATTTGGCAGAATAGGACTCTCTTTTTGGATGATAGTTGAATTTGAATTAAAATTGTGGTCATTAACCAGTAAGGTCATGCATATTCCATTCCTCACTGACTCTTGCAAAAGTGCTGTTGACTTGTTGTTGATTTAGTTAGTCTGCCATCTGGTGGTTGTTTTATACATGCCTGTCTAAAACTGGGAGAGATCACCCACTCATTTGTCATCAGGTTGTGTGGTTGGTGGAGAATGGAGAGATGAAAGGAGCAGCCCCTCTTGGAATACTGAGAAGGCAGGGCAGGAGATGTGTCCAGTTGTAGAATTTTGTTGAAGGTGGTAGAAAAACTGAATTAGAATTAGTTATTGCCACATCTACTGAGACACAGTGAAAATCTTTGTTTTGCATGCTATCCAGACAGATCTTTTCATTACATCAGTGCACTGAGGTACCACATTATCAGATCCTATCGTGAGAGACTCTCACCATCCAGTACATGCCCTCTTCTCATTACTACCATCAGGGAGGAGGTACAGGAGCCTGAAGACCCATGTTCAACTCTTTAGAAATGGCTCCTTTCTCTCTCTCATCAGATTTCTGAACACTACCCTTTTTGCATTATTTATTTATTCTTATTCTAAAACATAGCATTTTAATGTATTGCTGCTGCAAAGCAACACATTTTGCAATGTATGTCAGTGATAATAAACCTAATTCTGAATCTTGTTGAAGGTGATAAAAACTGAATTGCAATTGGTTTATTACTGTCTCATGTACCAAGGTACAGTGGAGAAACATTGTTTTGCATGCCATCCATACAGATCATTTCATTGCAACAGTGCGTTGAGGCAGAACAAGGAAAACAATAACAGATTGATCTGTTGAATATGACGGGAGATGAGGTGGAACACAAGGACACTGCAGTTTCAACAGATTGCAGATAACTCTATAACGCTGTAGCAGTTCTTCTGAAGGTTACCCATGTAATACTAACTCAGTTTTTCCTCGCTTTATTGCACTGCTGATCTGCTGTGTGTTCCCGATACAGTTACTCAGTATCAGAGACCGAGCACTTGAATAGTCAAGGCACAGGAGGATATGAATCAGGTGGGCAAAATGGTCAGCATGGGCAAAGTGAGCCAAATGGTCCATTTCTCAACTGTATGACTCTAAGAGTAGGATTGCCCACCAATGATTCCTGCTCTGACCTGACCTGTATTTCATACTTTGATGTGACCCTTGGTTTTTCTGTCTTTCTCTAACTGCATTTTTAAACTAACATCTAGATAGCTTCTTCACCACTTATCACCATAACAATTTCGCCTTTTCTTTGTCCTTATGCACCCCTCTCCCACCGCTTCAGCAACTTAAAACTGTAGTTTCCTGTCTTTCCTAGTTCTGAAGAGTAGACTTAAACACAAGAGATGCTGGAAATCTGGAGTGACAGTGCTGGAGGAACTCAGCAGGTCAGGCAGCATCTGTAGAGAGAAATAAAGAGCCAACTTTGCAGGCTGATGAAAGGTTTTGGCCCAAAAAGCATGTTCTTTATTCCTCTCCACAGATGCTGCCTGACCTACTGTGTGTTACTCTGATGAGTAGTCATTGAGCTGCACCATTAAATCTGTTTCTCTTTCTGCAGATGCTGCCTGACCTGCTAAGTGTTTCCCGCATGTTCTATTGTAGCCAATTTCTAGTTTCTGCAGTTTTTAGGTTTTAAATGCTTGATAATGCTAGATTATTTATTTTGCCAGAGTAGCATGAAAACAAAGTACATATGTTTTAAATGTAATATCTTTCTCTCTTTCACACAGATTAATCCAATGGCCTTCAGGGCAATTCTGCAGTATTTATACACAGGTATGGAATACTAAACTTTGCACGAATATATTTATTTATTGAGATACAGCACAGAATATGCTCTTCTGGCATATTTGAGCCATGCCACTCAGTAACACCCAATTTAATAGGACAATTTACAATGACCAATTAACCTACTGATTAGTATGTTTTTAAACTGTGGGATGAAGCTGGGGGACCCGGAGGAAACCCATGTGGTCACGGGGAGAACGTACAAACTCCTTACAGGGAGCAACGGGAATTGAACCCAGGTCACTGGTGCTGTAAAATGTTGCACTAACCACTACGCTACTGTACCACCCTAATACTTGGAACTCAAATACTTGGAGATACTTGAATATAGGTGATAACTGTGACTCAATATATACTGTTGCCTTTGAAACAAAGGGTTGTGCATTCAAGTTTTACACTACTAGCCATTTGACCAAAAATACTGTTGCATATTTCAGACTTGCTCCTGAGGGAGTGGTGCTCTACATTTAAAATTCAGAAGTTTGAAGTAAATTTATTATGAAAATATGTATATATCACCACATACTACCCTGAGATTCATTTAAAAGCTACACACAAAGCCTGACAAACGACCAACGTGCAAAAAAAAATACAATATGTGCAAGTATTTAAAAAAATAATTCGTACCTGCATCCTGAGAACATGAGTCATCAAAGGTGAGTCCATAGGTCAGTCACAGAGAAGTACAGCACAGAAACAGGCCTTTTGGCCCATCTGGTTCATGCCGAGACCATTTAAACAGTCTACTTCCATCGATCTGCACTGGGATCATAACTCTCTGTATTCCTACTGTCCGTGTACCTATCCAAACTAATCTTAAATAGTGAAATTGAGCACACATGCACCACTTGCTCTGGCAGCTCATTCCACACTCTCACAGCCCTCTGAGTGAAGAAGATTTCCCTCATGTTCCCCTTAAACTTTTCACCTTTTACCCTTAACCCATGACCTCTGGTTGTTCCACCCAACCTCAATGGAAAAAACCTCCTTGCATTTACCTTATCTATACCCCTCACAATTTCGTATACCTCTATGAAATCTCTCAATCTTCTATGTTCTAAGGGATACAGTCCTAACCTATTCAGTTTTTCCTTATAACTCAGGTCCTCCAGACCCAGCAACATCCTTATAAATTTTCTCTGCGCTCTTTCAACCTTATTTACATCTTTCCTGTAGGTAGGTGACCAAAATTGCACACAGTACTCCAAATTAGGCCTCACCAGTGTCTTATACAATTTCAACATAATATCTTATCTCCTGTACTCAATACATTGATTTATGAAGGCCAAAGTGCTGAAAGCTTTCTTTACAACCCTTTCTATCCGTGACGCCACTTTCAATGAATTATGGAGCTGTATTCCCAGATCCTATCTTCTACCATACTCCTCAGTGCCCAATGTGTAAGGTCGTGGGATCAGTTCAGAATTGAGGTGAGTGAGGTTATTCACGCTGGGTCAGGAGCCTGATGGTTGAAAGGTAATGACTGTTCCCATGCACCCCTCATATAAACTCTTCTCCCTTCTGCTATCTGGAAAAAGGCACTGAAGCATTCAGGCTCTCATGACCAGACTATGTAACAGTTTCTTCCCCCAAGCCATCAGACTCCTCAATACTCAGAGCCTGGCTTAACACCAACCTACTATACCCTCTACTGTGCCTACTGTCTTGTTTACTATTTGTTATTATTTATTGTAGTGCCTGCACTGTTTTGTGTACTTTATGCAGTCCTGGATAGGTCTGTAGTCTAGTGAAGTTTTTGTGTTTTTTCTTACGTAGTTCAGTGTAGTTTTTGTATTGTTTCATGTAGCATCATGGTCCTGGAAAACGTTCTCTCATTTTTACTATGTTCTGTACCAGTAGTTATGGTTGAAATGACAATAAAAAGTGACTTGACTTGACATGACTTGAACCTGGTGCTGTGGGACCTGAGACCCCGTACCTCCTTCCATCCTTCAGGAGAGACAAGCCTATGTGCAGTCTGTTTCCCACCCCCACCTCCAAACCTCTCACAGATGAATATAAAGGATCTCCTAATTAAAAGAGAGAAGTGTTTTCCACAATGTCCTGAAATGATATTTTTCTCTGTCTACAATTTACACGTTACTGTTTTTGAAAGCTTGCTGTGTACAATTTGGGAACCTGCAGACTGGAGGCTTGGAGGACTGCCCTAGATTTGGAGGACACTCTGAATGTGTGTGGGTGGGAGGGACGAAGGGAAGGGGTTTGTTTTGTTGCTTGTTGTGTTCTGTGCTGTTCTTCTGAGCACTGTGAGCTTGCTATGGTGGCGGAATGTGTGGTGACATTTGGCGGGATGGCCTCAGCACATCACTAGGTAGCGGTGGTTGTTAACACAGACGATACATTTCACTGTACACTCTGTAGCCCCTTCATTAGGTACAGGTGTGGAACCCAAAGTCGTCCTTTGCTGCTGTAGCCCATCCACCTCAAGGTTCGATGTATGGTGCGATCAGAGATGCTCTGCTGCACACCACTGTTGTAAGGTGTGGTTATTTAAGTTATTGTTGCCTTCTAGTCAGCTTGCTTATCCACTCATCCATCTCTCCCTCCCTCCCTCCCTCCCCTCCACCCCCCCAACCTTTCCGGCCCTTCGAGCCATATCGCCCTGATTTAATCCTAACTTAATTACAGGACAATTTACATGACCAATTAACCTACCAACTGGTACGTCTTTGGAATGTGGGAGGAAACCAGTGCGGTCATGGGGAGAACATACAAACTTCTTACAGGCAGTGGCAGGAACTAGTCTGGCCATCTCCTCTTATCTCTCTCATTAACAAGGCATTTTTGCCCACAGAACTGCTGCTTACAGGATTTTTTTGTTTTTTTTTTGGCACCATTGTCTGTAAACTCTAGAAACTTTTGTGTGTGAAAATCCCAGAAGATCAGAAGTTTCTGAGATACTCAGTTGTCTCTATCTGGCACCAACACTCATTCAAATAGCAAAGTTACTTTGATGATATTTTTCCTCGCTCTGATGTTTAGTCTGAACAACAGCTGGACCGCTTGACTACGTCTACATGCTGTTATGCATTGAGTTGCGATTTGATTAAATATTTGCATTAATGAGCAGCATGTAGAAACATAGAAACATAGAAAGTAGGTGCAGGAGTAGGCCATTCGGCCCTTCAAGCCTGCACCACCATTCAGTATGATCATGGCTGATCATTCAACTCAGAACCCTGTACCAGCCTTCCCTCCATACCCCCTGATCCCTTTAGCCACAAGGGCCATATCTAACTCCCACATTAGATGTGTATCTAATAAAGTGGCCCTGAATGGCATGTTTCAAAATACATGTGATAAATAGCTGAATATGATTCTGGTTGTTATTCTGACGCTGACAGAGTGATTTTACTTCAAGTATGCTCAAATGAGGAGAGAAACATTATTTAAATGCATACTTAAAAAACTGATATTCAGCTGTTTATTGATTACAGCTCAGTGTTCAACACCATCATACCCTCAGTACTAATCAACAAGATCCAAAACCTGGGCGCCTGTACCTCCCTCTGCATCTGGATCCTTGACTTCCTCACTGGGAGACCACAGTCAGTGCGGATTGGAAACAACATCTCCTCCTCACTGTCAATCAACACCTGTACACCTCAAGGATGCATGCTCAGATCACGGCTCTATTCTGTCTATACCCATGACCATGTGACTAGGCACAGCTCAGATGCCGTCTATAAATTTGCTAATGACACAACCTTTGGTAGCAGAATTTCAGATGGTGACGAGGAGGTGTACAGAAGTGAGGTAGTTCAGTTGGTTGAGTGGTGTTGCAACAATAACCTTGCATTCAAAATCAGTAAGTCCAAGAAATTGATTTTGGACTTCAGGAAGGAGAAGGTGAGAGAAGTCAAGATGTCAACAGTGGAAAGGGTGAGCAGTTTCAAGTTCCTGGGTGTTAACATCTCTGAATATTTATCTTGGGCCTAACATGTTCATGTAATTACAAAGAAGGCAATAAAGCAGCTATATTTCGTGAAGAGTTTGAGGAGATTTGGTATGTTACCAAAGACTCTAGCAAATTTCTACAGATATACCGTGGAGAGCGTTCTAACTGGTTGCATTACCATCCGTTATGGAGGGACCACTGCACAGGATCAGAAAAAGCTGCAGAGGGTTATACATTTAGCCAGCTCATCATGGGCATTAGCCTTCCCAGCATCGAGGAAGATAGTCTTCAGAAGTCTATCTTCAAAAAAAGATGCCAAGTCATTCTGTCGGTGTCAAAAAGGTGGTATCTATCACCTATGACATGCCCTGTTCTCATTGATACCATCAAGGAGAGGGTACAGGAGTCTGGGTGCCACGGTAGCATAGTGATTAGCGTGACACTATTATAGCTTGGGTGTTGGAGTTAGTTCCGATGTCATCTGTAAGGAGTTAGTATGTTCTCCCTGTGAATGCGTAGGTTTCGTCCCGGTGCTCCGGTTTCATCCCACATTCCAAAGACCTGCCAGTTAGTAGGTTAATTGGTCATTGTACATTATCCCATGATTAGGTAAGGGTTAAACAGGAGGGTTGCTGTATGGTGCGGTTTGATGTGCTGCATCTCTAACTGAAATAACTAAAGCACACACCCAACATTTTTGCAATACCTTCCTCCCTTTTGCCATCAGAATTTTGAATGGACAATTAATCCATGTACACCACCTCACTATTTTTTGATCTCTTTTTGCACTATTTATTTAATTTAACTTTATATATACATTTCTTAATGTAATTTATAGTTTATTTTTATTATGTATACAGTGTACTGCTACTCCGTAACAACAAATTTCACAACATAGATATTAAACCTGATTCTAATTCTGATTCTGAGCTTTATAAAGCAATGTCATAGAGTCACAGAGCACTACACCATACAAACAAGCCCTTTGGCCCGTCTAATCTGTGCTGAACTGTTATTCTTCCTCATCTCATCGACTCACATGTGGGCTGTGGCCTTCTGTATCCCTCCATTCACTGATCTATACAAACTTCTTTTAAACGTGGCAATAAAAACTGCCTCCACCATTTCCGCTGGCAGCTTGTTCCACACTTGCACCACCCTCTGAGTGAAGACGTTCTTTCTCAGGTTCCCCTTTAACATTTCACCATTTACCCTTACAGACATCCCACTCTGCAAAAACTGATTTCAGGGAGGTAGCACCATCAATTTGCGGGAGACTCCCGGAACTTCCGGGAGAGGTGGGATGTCTGCAATAGAGTAGCTCCTTAGCAGCTAGCCAGCTAGTTTAAATAACGTTGGCTATGCTAATGAACGAATGACACCTGTTAAACTCACCTCAACACGTCTTTTACAGTCTTAACCCACCATGGGCAATAGAAAAGTCACTGTTGCAAACAGTGCAGCGAGCAACACTGTCATTATTTTTGACCCCTATTAGGCAGAGGTACACTTTAGTGTAGTCTGGGGTGACGTACATTTTATATTTTCTTTTCTTTTGGAACACTCTGCCATGGCGCTCTTTCTGTCGCTCTCGTGGTCGCTCGTGCGCTCTCTCGTGCTCTCGCTTGCTTTCTCGCGCGCTCTCTCATGTTCTCCCTTGCTTTCTCTCTAGCTTTCTCTCTGGCTTGCTTGCTCTTGCTTTCTCTCTCGCTCTCTCGCTTGCTTTCTCTTGCTCGCTCGCTCTCAAAAAAATTGATTTCCGTGATATTGTATATAATTTGCGGGCATCAGGGAGCCACTATTAATATGCGGGAGACTCCCGGAACTTCCGGGAGAGGTGGGATGGCTGCCGTTAGCCTGTGACCTAGCTGTAGCTTCACCCAATCTCATTGGAAAAAGCCTGTTTGCATTTACCCTATCTGTATCCCTCAAAACTTTGTATCCCTCTATCAAATCTCATTCTCCTGTGCTCCAGGGAATGAAGTCCTAACCTATTAAACCTTTCCCTATAACTCAGGTCCTCAAGTCCCAGCAACAAGTGAGGATTGATGACAGAAAGCCAGCATGGATTTGTTAAATGCAATTGTGTGCAAGTAGGCTTATCGAGTTTTTGATCAAGTAGGAAATGAGGGAAATGCAGTTAATATCACAGTATATAATGTGAGCTTTCAAAACACATTTAATAAAATGCAACATAATGGAGCTGTCATCAAGATGGAAGGCATGGAAATGGAAGAGCTGCAGAGCGTGGATAGCATATTGGCTCCTTCTGCAGTTCTGAATTTGTAATACATTCTGTATTGTAACTTGTACAAACATCTGTCTATCAAAGCCCTTTGTAAATATGAAGACCTTTTAAATTAATTTTTTTAGTTTTCTGCATTAAAGAGAATAATTTTGATTTCTGTTTCTTCCCTTTTTAATAGGCACCTTAAATTAGTGCTGTTCCAGTTGACTTTCTTAGACATTATTTTTACCAAGATTCAAGATTGTTTATTGTATTTTTTTAATATACTAGTGTAAAGAAGAATGAAATGATTGTTACTCTGGATATGCTGCAGCATTAAAAACACAATATGCGTAAAGAACACAATAAAAACACAATATAAATATAAAAGCACTCCTATAAAAGACAATGTACAAGTAATTGTTATATACAGGACTGATTTTATGTACATAAAGTGATGCTAGATGATCTGTATGTGGCGGCAGTGTGTTGTAGGTGGGTAAGTTGTTGATCGGCCTGATGACTTTGGGAAAGTAACTGTTTTTAAGTTACAAAGAAACTATCACAATCTGGTCATTACAAAAAAGTTTTATAATAAATTTCTTGCTTTTGCATTTATGTTTATATTTATAAAGCCAGGAGTCTCCTAGATAGGCATATTGATGAAAGAAAAATGGAGGGTTTATGTGGGAGGAAGGGTTAGATGGTCAAAAGGTTGGCACAACATTGTAGGTCGTAGGACTTGTACTGTTCTACATTATGTTCTATGTTATAATGCTGTGTGCATTTTAAAAATATCTTTACCAGCTCAGCATTTTACCTTCAGCAATTTTCAAATCAAATCAAATCAAGTTTAATTGTCATTCAAACCATACATGGATACAGCTGAATGAGACAGTGTTTCTCTGGAGCCAAGGCGCAAAAACATACATGCGCATTCAAAATAATGAGAAAGGAAAAAAAGAACATAGTGATGTAAGAAAACAAATTTTTAGACCCAAGTTCCTGAACGAAGTCCTGCAAATTGATGGTTCCTGGCCGTCCAGCCTGTAATTTCACTGATCCACCACTAGAGGGCAGCATTAGAGGCCACCCCCAACTGAGCCTGGACACCACACTACCACGCAAGCTGGAGGACTGAGGCTTGGTCCAAGCTACAACCGAAGCAACACTGCTGTCTCACCACCAAACAAGTGAAGCAGGCCTGACACAAACAATGTACAACAAGGTCTTGGATGCTGCCTTCATGCCAACTCGAAGGCACAAACTCTGGTGCCTCTGAGTAGAATGCATGGTCTGCATCTTCATTTTCTTGTTTCCACAGGCCGCCTAGACATTGAAGTAGAAAATGTGGAAGATTTTAAAATCTTGGCAAAGCAGTGCAAATTAGAAGAGCTTATCAGTGAAGTAGAAAGGAAATGCAAGAAAGTGTATGAGTTTGGTAAGTTCTTGCAGTATTCAATGTACTATATCACTGAAATCTCCAAAACGAAATATGTTTTCTTTAGCCATAAGAAAACTGGAGGGCTATGTGGGAGGGAAGGGTTAACTTGGCCAGAGGGTGGTGAATCAGTGGAATTTAGGCAAATGGTGGTTTATCTGGAATTCATTGCCACAGACGGCTATGAAGGCCAAGTCATTTGGTATATTTAAGCAGAGGTTGATAGGTTCTTGATGTGTAATGAGGTCAAAGGTTATGGGGAGAAGCAAGAGAATGGAGTTGAGGTCAATAATAAATCATATATAATGGAATGGTGGAGAAGACTCGATGGGCCAAATGGCCTAATTCTGCTTCTATGAATTATAGTCTTTGAGTCAGTTAAACGGTTGGCACAACATTGTGGGCTGAAGGGCCTGTACTGTGCCGTACTGTTCTGTGTCCTATAAGCTTCCTTGGTTACAGAATCTGAAGATAAAGGTAGCATTTTATTACTTGCAGGATCTTCCAAAGTGCTTTGTAATTAATATATCACTGTTTTGTGATGTAGGGAGTGTGATGGCTAATCTGCAGACAGCACTGTCCTTTATGTGATCAGATAATTAAAGTCAAAGTCAACTTTATTGTCATCTGCACAGGTGCAGTGAAAATCTTACTTGCAGCAGCATCCCAGGCAAAGAGCATCAGATAAGCAGCATTCTTGAGGAAAAACATAACTTCAACATAAATTGTACATGACTTTTTACTAGGAAGCACACAATTAAATTCAACAAAGTCTATTTTGGTTTGTGGTGAAGACATTTTTTCCCAATGTTGGAGAATAAAGAGCTCGGAGGCCATAAGTTTTAGGTGAGAGGAGAAAGATTTAAAAGAGAATTTTAGGGACAATGTTTTCATACAAAGGGTGGCACATATGTGAACTGAGCTTCCAGATGAAGTTGTTGAGCAAATACAGTAAGAACTTTTAAGAGACAGTGGACAGGTACGTGGGTAGGAAAGGCTTTGAGGTTTATAGGTTAAACATTGGTGAATGGGATTAGTTTGGATGGGGCAAAGGTCAGCATGCAATAGATGGGCCAAAAGGTCTGTTTCCCTGCTGTATTATTCTATAATTCAGTAGAAACGATCTTATAGCATGGTTTTAAAAAGAGCAGTGGAGTAATTCCCAGTGTTCTGGTATTTATCTCACACCCAACATCACTATTGGAAATTATCTGGTTATTAGCACATTGCATTTTCCTACATTACAAGTGTGATTCTACTTCTGAAGTACTTAATTGCTTTGAAATGAACATGAGTGCAATATAAAAATAAAAGTGAGTAAGGAATTACTTTAAAAAAGTTGGTAGAGCGGTTATATTTTTTTAATACAGTCTCTTCAAAGCCTGGGACCTGGGTGAAAATCTTAACTTTGGAACCTCAAGAGAACGGCAGACTGCAAGACGATTTGGCCATGCTTGCGGACTGTGCCCTGCCACCTGAGCTTCGGGTAAGTCTTGTCTTATTAAAGTATATTTTGCAAAGGATTTCAGAAGATGTTGAATGATTAATTTTTCCTGAAATACAGGAGGCTAGGAAATGTCAGATTACTGAGGTTGGAGTAAATGTACGCTTGAGCAGGAGAGAGAGAGAGAGAGGGAGAGGGGGAGAGAGAGGGAGGGGGGGAGAGAGAGAGAGAGGGAGGGAGGGAGGGAGAGAGAGAGAATGATCAATTATCAAGGATACTGGCATACACTATCGGTGAAGGAAAAATTTATGTACACATTTGGAGTGCACATCCTATAAAGATGGTGGAGGTTATTAAACTTTCAAAAGAGGAATGGATATATATTTGAAACAGGATTTTTTTACAGGGCTACACTGCACTGCAATAGGATAGGAATTTTACTTGGTTAGTTAATTTGCTGATTTGGAACAGACACAATAGGCAGAATGGTCACCTGTGCTAGACACACTTTGATTGTTTAGTGAGCCTGAGATTTCCAAAGAGCACTGGGGAATATTTGAGCAAAAATCGCAGTATCTAATACAATATTAATTCCAAAATATAAAACGTACAGTACTGTGCAAAAGTCTGAGGCACATATATATATATATATATATACTGTATTTGTCATCGTGGAGCAGGGAGTGAGTTGGAAATCTGGTGGGAGCAAAGGATGTTGGGAATGGTGAGGATAGAGGGCTGAGGGATGGGTGTGGGACAGGTGGCAGGGAAGGAGTGCCAGAGGTAAGGGGTGGCACAGGTACAGACACAGCCAGCCCTAAGACACCAGGCAAGTTCATTTGATTTCAAACAATTAGTTTATTGATCATTATAGAATGCCTCTCTGTGCTTCCCACTACCCACTCTCCTCCTTTCTCCTTTTGCCAACTGTGATTTCCCTCTCTCCCTTCCCCCTTTCCTATTCTCAGTCCACAATAGAGACTCATATCAGAACCCGGTATATCATCACTCACATCTGTCATGAAATGTGTTTTTTTTTTGCAGCAGTACACTGCAATACATAAAATTACTACAGTACTGTGCAAAGTTTCTAACTATACATATGCCTGTGACTTTGGCACAGTACAGTAAATGGAGTAAGTATTTGACATAAAAATGTAGAATATGTTCATGTCATCGTTTCTTCTCTCTTCGACACACAAATGACTTAAAGTACAGGAATCTAGAGTAACTCAGCAGGTTGAGCTGCATTTCTGGGAGGAAAGAAAATGTTAAATGTTCCGTGTCAAAACTCTGCAAAAGGACCAGGTTCTCATGCATGGTTTCAACTGGAAATGTCAATTCCTTTTCCTCCACAGATTATATGCTTCAACAAACAGCATTGGGGTAAATATTTAGGTAGCTGATTTTAATGAACTTAAAGGTATATATTAGTTAGAAAACTAGCTTCCTGCATTTCTTCAAGTGGTGCCACAAGACCTTTTACCCCATCTGACATGGGGTCTGGACTTGACATGGTAATTTTGAAAGCACAGCTGTTCCATTTCAGGATCAGGCGTTGAGATGTTACCTTGAAGTTGTATAAGACGTTGGGGAGGCCTAGTTTGGAGTATTGTGTGTAGTTGTGTGGTCAACTACCCACAGGAGAGGTATCAGTAAGATTGAAAGGGTGCAGAGAAAACTGATTTTATATCACTGGCATTTGTTGCGAAATTTGTTAACTTATCAGCAGGAGTACAATGCCATACATGATAATATAGAAATAAATAAATCAATCTATCTGTCACTGTAAATGTATGTATGTGTGTGTACATATATAATATATATATAATTGTTTAAAATAGTGCAAAAACAGAAATAACGGAAGTGCAGTGGTGTTGAGGGGTTCAATGTCCATTTAAGAATTGAAAAGCAGAGGGGAAGAAGCTGTTCCTGGATCACTTACAGTATGCCTTCAGGCATCTGTACCTCTTTCCCAATGTTAACAATGAGAAGAGGGCATGTCCTGGGTGATGGGAGTCCTTAATAATGGACCCTGCCATTCTGAGGCACTGCTTGAAGATGTCTTGGATCTTCAGTACTATTCATTGCTGACTGGGACATCAGTCCTGATATTACATAGCATAAAGAACATAGAACAACACTTCAGCTCTAGTCCATGTCAAACTATTAATCTGCCCAGTCCCATCGACCTGCACCTGGACCACAGCCGTCCATACCCCTCCCAGCCATCTACATTTCCAAATTTCTCTTAATTGTTGAAATCAAAACCACATCCACTTGCGCTGGCAGCTCATTCCACCATACTCTAAGTGAAGGAGATCCCTCTTCATGGTCCCCTTAAATATTCCACCTTTCACTCTTAACCCATGACCTCTAGTTCTACTCTCAGCCAACCTCAGTGGAAAAAGCCTGCATTTACCCTGTCTATACTTTTCTTAATTTTGTATACCTCTATCAAATCTCCCGTCATTCTCCTACGCTCGAGAGAATAATTCCTGACCTGCTCAGCCTTTCTCTATAACTCAGGTCCTCAAGTACTGGCAACATTCTTGTCAGTTTTCTCTGCACCCTTTCAATCTTACTGATACCTCTCCTGTGGGTAGTTGACCACACAACTACACACAATACTCCAAACTAGGCCTCCCCAACGTCTTATACAACTTCAAGGTAACATCTCAACGCCTGTACTCAGTACTTTGATTTATGAAAGCCAATTTGCCAAAAGCTCTTGTTATGACCCCATTTGCCTGTGTAATGTGCCCCAATATCAAGAAAGTGTCTTGAGAAATTTAATTTTCTGAGTGAGTCCAAGAAAATTGCTTCCATTCATCTCGTTTGGTCACCTAGGTCATTTTTTCTGCTGTAATTCCAAAGAATGCGTGGGGATCTTATCAAAACATATAAAATTATGAAAGGAATAGTTAAAGTTAGAGGCAAGAAAGTTGCTTCCACTTAGATAAATGAGACTAGAACCAGGGGACATACTCTCAAGATTTGGGAGTAGATTCAGGACAGAGATGAGGAGAAGCTGCTTTTCCCAGAGAACAGTGAATTTGTGGAATTCTCTGCTCAGGGAAGCAGTAGAGACCACCACATTAAGTATATTTAAGACCCAGTTGGATAGATTTTTGAGATAAAGATTAAAAATTGGCTTTATGTGTCACATGCTCATTGAATCATACAGTACTGTAAAGTGTTCCTTTTGTGCAAGTGAAACCACACTTCAGGTGCCAACGTAACATGCTCACAACTCAATGACTGGATGTCTTTGGAATCTGGAGGAAACCAGAGTACCTGGAGGAAGAGCACAGGGTCATGGGGAGAACATACAAACTCCTTGCAGACAGCAGCAGGAATACCAGACAGTGATGCAACCAGTCAGAATGCTCTCCATGGTACATCTGTAGAAGTGTGCGAGTGTCTTTGGTGACGATTGACGGTTGTGGGGAAAGGCTGGTGTGTGGAGCTGAGTCCATGGCCAAATCAGCCATGATCTTATTGAACGGAAGAGTGGTCTTGATGGGCCAAATGGCTGACTCCTGCTCCTGGTTTTTGTGTTCTCGTTCTATAGACATGGGTATCTGCACTTCCAAATGAAATCATAGAGCAGAGAAACAGGCCCTATGGCAGACAATATCTATGTTGACTATCAAGTACATATGTCTAAATTCCCTTTACAAGGACTTGGTCCATAGTTCTCTATTCCTTGACAATTCAAATTCTTGTCTGGATGCTTAAGTGTTCTCAGAGTACCTTTCTCCACAAACACTTTGCCATTGTTTCTCACATTCCGATTACTCTCTTTTTTTCAAGAACTCTTCCTCTGATCCCCTCTAGCATAGCAGTAGAGCAATTGCTGTACAGAGCTAGACCATAAGACATAGGAGCAGAATTACGCCATTCAGCCCATCGAGTGTGCTTCGTCATTCCATCATGACTGATTTATTATCCCTCTGAACCCTTTTCTCCTGCTTTCTCCCCTTAATGATTCAGGCCCTAACAGCTCAAGAATTTATCAACCTCCACTTTAAATATACCCAATGACTTGGTTTCCACAGATGCACCCTCTTCCCCCAGCTAAAGAAATTCCTCCTCATCTCTGTTGTAAATGAATATCCTTCTATTCTAAGGATATTCCCTTTGGTCCTAGATTCCCCCACTTTAGGAAGCATCCTCTCCATATCCAGTCTATCTAGGCTTTTGAATATTCAGTAGGTTTCAATGAGATCCCCCTCACCTTATTCTTCTAAATTCAAGTGAATACAGGCACAAAGCCATCAAACACTCCTCATACGTTACTGTGGAAATCTGACTTTACAAAATTTCTCCCATATAATTCACAGCTTTTTTCTAGCTAGTAATAATAATAAAATATGTCATGGTATTCATTAGTGAAAGGATACAGATATATATCCATAATGGAGACTCGAGACTGTAGATGCTGTATTCGAACATTTTTACATCTCTGGTTGAAACCCTTCATCTGGACTGAAGGGTAGAACGGTGATGGTCAGTGGTTTAATTATGGATAGTATTAGGGTGATTCTTCAATGGAATGAAAGAACTATGGCAAGTATTTGAAATACGATATGGGTCACTATGGGAGATGGATATTCCTGACTTCGGAGAGATCAGTTTATGGACAGTTCTCAGGAACGGAGTCCTTACATGCCCAACCACTGTCTTTATAAACGTTTCTGCTTTACTGTCCTTCTAAATCAATGTTTTTAACCTGATCCTGCTCTTTCACTTGCAGGTTGGATTTGGTGAGCTACCTTTCGACAGCACAGACAACTTCAGCAGCTACCCAGACCTGAGCTTCAGAGTGGAAGGCTACATCTTCCTTTGTCATAAGGTCTCTATGTTGGTGTTATTTTATAAAGCTAACAGCACAAACCAGGCCCTTTGCCTCGCTGTGTGCACTGACCATCAACCATCTATTTACACAGATACACTTTTCAACCAATTTTGTGTGTAATTCTCCATACATTCTGATTAACTCCAGAGATGAGTTACAGAATCGTACAGCATGGAAGCAGGCTCCTTGGCCCAACTCTCCCATCCTGACCGTGTTGCCCAGCAAGCTAGTCCCACTTGCTTGCATTTAGCTCATGGCCACCTAAACCTCTCCTAACCATGGGCTTTTAAATTTGTTAATGTGCCAGCATCAGCACCATTTCTGGCAGCACATACCACCCTTTGTGTGAAGAAGCTGCCCCTTTTAAATCTCTCCCCTTCGATCTTAAACCTAAGCCCTCTCGTTTTTAATGCTCCTAGTGATGATACCTCAGTGGTAGCAGGGTATTTATTAGTCTCACAGTCAGAGGGAAGAAGCTGTTACTCAGTGTGGCAGTCATAGTCCTGATGCTCTACCTTCTTCCTGCTGGTAGAGAGTCAAAGAGATAGTGGGATGGGTGGCAGGGATCCTCGACAATGCTTTAGGCCCTTCGCATACAGTCCTTCTGGTTAATGTCACAAATAAGGGGGAAGGGAGACCCCAGAGATCCTCTTGGCAGTTCTTACTGTCCTCTGAGGGTTATTGTGGTCTGTTGCCTTTCAGCTTCCATTTTTGATTCTCAGAAATCATTAAATAATGATTTGTTATATGTCAAATAGACTTATTTAAATGTTAATAAGAAGTTACATCAAGAATGTTACAATTATGTTGTAAAAATTTACGATACGGACCTGGCTATTCAGCCAATGTTAGCCAAAAAACATTCAAGTTAAACATCCAAAATTCTGGAGGAACTCAGCAGGTCAGGTAGATCTTTGGAGGGGAATAAGCAGTTTATGTTTTGGGCCAAGACGCTTCATATGGATTGCATAGTCCTGTGGTGCACAGGCTTTGACGCTGGTCCCTTATTTTGTGCTTGCAGGCATTTTTTTGCAGTCGTAGCGATTACTTCAGAGCACTTTTGCAGGACCATTTCTCTGAGAGTGAGCAGCTTCAGAGTCAGCCCAGTATTCCCATGGTGACGCTGCACAATGTGACAGAAGAAATCTTCATTCGAGTCCTCTACTACATCTACAGTGATGAAACCGAGGTAAGATAGGGTGACCAGTCAACAGGTTCAGGTTCAGATTGATTGATTGATTGATTGATTGATTTATCTATCTATCTAAACAACACACTTTTCGTCCCTCTTCCCTCCGGGAGAAGGCTTAGGAGCTTGAAGACTTGTACGGCCAGATTTGGGAACAGCTTCTTTCCAACTGTGATAAGACTGCTGAACGGATCCTGACCCGGATCTGGGCCGTACCCTCCAAATATCCGGACCTGTCTCTCGGTTTTTTTGCACTACCTTACTTTCCCTTTTGCTATTTTCTATTTATGATTTATAATTTAAATTTTTAAATACTTACTATCGATTTGTACTCCAGGGAGCGCAAAGCGCAGAATCAAATATTGCTGTGATGATTGTACACTCTAGTATCAATTGTTTGGCGACTATAAAGTATCGCATGAGCATTGAAGCATACAGTGAAATGTGTTTGCGTTAACAATCAACTCATCTAAGGATGTGCTGGGGGCAACCCACAGGTGTAGCCACACAATTTGGTGCCAACAAATCATGCTCAGTCTTGTTGAACGGTGCTCGGGCTTGATGACACAACATCACCAATGTTGTTTCAAAGGAACGGGACGAAATAAAAACAGACATTGCTGGATCTTCTTAGCAGGCCAGCAGCATCCGTGGATATTGAAGCAGTTAACATTTTAGTTTAATGATCATTCATAAGAACGTGGTTGTGTTAATTCTGTTTCTCTGTAAGAATGCTACTTTTTCTGCTTGATATTTCCAGTGTATTCTGTTTTTATTTAAGATTTCCAAAATAAGCACTTTTTTGCATATAGACAGTAAATCTCTTTTCAGAATTGATGCTTTTGTTCAAAGTTCAGATTCAAAGTAAGTTTATTATCCTAAGTGCATATATGTCACCAAATGCAATCCTGAGATTCATTTTCTTGTGGGCATTCACAATAAATACAAAGAAACACAATAGAATCAGTGAAAGACCTCATACAACACGAATGGACAAACAACCACTGTGCAAAAGACAAGAAAGTGCGAATACAAAAGGAGAAAAAATTAATAATAAATAAGTGATAAATTTCGAGAACATGAGATGAAGAGTCCTTGAAAGTGAGTCCAGAGGTTATGGGAACACAGTTCAATGATGGGGCAAGTGAAGTTGAGAAGTTATCTCTCATAGAGATGGTAAGAGCCTAAAGAGCCTATAAGAGCCTAATTGTTGAGTGGTAACAACTATTCCTGAACCTGTTTATGTGAGTCCTGAGGCTCCTGTACCACCTTCATCATGGCAGCAGCGGGAAGAGAGCATGGCCTGGATGGTGGGGATGGGCGGGGTCTTTGATGATAGATAGGACAGCGTTCCTTGTAGATGTGCTGAATGGTGGAGAGGGCTTTACCTGTGATAGACTGGGCTGTATCTACTTCTTTTTGGAGGCTTTATTATTAAAGGGAATTGGTGTTCTCATACCAGGCCGTGATGCAACCAGTCAATATAGAATTCACTGCACATCTATAGAAGATTGTCACAGTTTTGAATGACATGCTGACATTTTTGTCTGTTTACTCCAGTGGTTCTCAATCTTTTTTATGCCATGAACCCCTACCATTAACCAAGGGGAATGTGGACCACAGGTTGAGAACCCCTGATCTACGTTAATCTCACTTGCCTTCATTAGGACTGTGTCTTTCTATGTCTTGTCTACTTAAGTGTCTGTGTAAATGTCTCTTAAATTTAGTAATTATATCAATCGTAAGGTCATCACCATCATTATGTGCTGTACGAAGTAGGCGAGATGTACCAGCTGCCCGTTCGACCATCCACCACCTGCTCCCATGGCTTCATGTAACCCTGTTCAGGGGGGCTAAGCAGGTGGAACATCTTGTCCAAGGGTAGCCTGCAGGCTAGCGGAGGGAAGGAGCGCCTTACACCTCCTTTTTATCAAGCCATGATGGAATGGTGGAGCAGACTCGATGGGCTGAATGGCCTAATTCTGCTCCTATGTCTTATGGTCTTAGGGTCCTTTGGTAGAGAGGTATCTCCATCCTGCTATCCAAATTCCAATGATAGCAAGTTCTAAATATTAACCAATCTGTCTGAAAATTAACTTAACCATCAGATCCCCTCTAAAATTCCTTCCTCTCACCTTAATCTATGACCTCTTTCTTTTGATATCCCTACTATGGTTATGATCATACTAATATGGTTATCATACTACCATGGTTATCTGTCATACTATCTACACCTGTCATAATCCTGCATGTTTTTAATCAAGTTGTACCTCAGTCCTTGTCAGTTGAGGGAAAACAAACCCTTCCTATCTCAGCTGTCCCCATAACTAAAGCCCTCCAGTCCAGGCAATATCTTGGTGAATCTTTTCTTCTAAAAGAGCTTTTTTTTAAACAATATGCTCTATTTGTCGCATGTACGGTACATTGAAACATACGGTGAAATGTGTTGTTTGTGAAAATGACCAACACAGTTGTGCAGAGGAGACTTACAAGGATGTTGCCTGGATTGGAGGGTGTACCTTATGAGAATAGGTTGAGTGAACTTGGCCTTTTCTCCTTGGAGTGACAGAGGATGAGAGGTGACCTGACAGAGGTGTATAAGATGATGAGAAGCATTGATCATGTGGATTGCCAGAGGCTTTTTCCCAGGGCTGAAATGGCTAACATGAGGAGGCATAGTTTTAAGGTGCTTGGAAATAGGTACCAAGGGGATATCAGGGGTAAGTTTTTCACACAGAGAGTGGTGGGTGTGTGGAATGCACTGCTGGCGGCAGTGGTGGAAGCGGATACAATAGGGTCTTTTACGAGCATCTTAGGTACGTGGAACCTAGAAAAATAGATGGCTATGCACTAGGGAAATTCCAGGCAGTTTCTAGAGTACATTACATGCTCAGCACAACATTGTGGGCTGAAGGACGTGTAATGTGCTGTAGATTTCTATGTTCACGGTAGGAGAATGTGTTGGGGCAGGCCACTAGTGTTACCATGCATCGAACCGCCAACATAGCATGCCCACAACTTACTAACCTCAACTTGCTCGTCTTTGGAATATGGGAGGAAACCTGAACACCTGGAGGCAATCCACACCATTACTGGGAGAATGTACAGATTCCTAACAGAGAGCGGTGGGAATTGAACCCCGATCACTGGCGCCACAGCACTGCCCTCGCTACGCTACTGTGCCCATCTCTTCTCTGTACTCCCTCCCGCACAATTCCATGCTTACTGTTGGCATATTTCACTGAATTTTAAATAATTTTGGAAGAATCTCCAACAGTTCCCCCAGGGATGATGAAACGTGTGTTAGGATGTTTATTATTCATTGATGAGTAAATAAATTGGTTCTCCTGAGATCCCACACTTAATTAGATTTGCATTTGTAAAATAGAGGAGGGACTTGTCACCATCTGTGCAGAATATGGGTTTTAATAAGTTAAATTGTGGCACATATGTAAAAGAGAGCTTTCTATTTTCTTACACTGCAGATACATTTATTGGTAGTGAACCTGATAAAATATTCATGTGTTTTATTCAAAATCACTTTCCACATTTGATTAGCAGCCTGCTGATATGATAAGTTGCTGATTTATTTTCATATTCTGGTGTAACAAGATCTTTTGTAAGCAGAGTGGGTCCAAATGACCTTCAGTACCGTAGAATTTTCTGAGTAGGAATTTTTCATTGATTCACAACTAAATTTATGGCTGAATTTCACCTGTTTCTTGTCCTCCCAAAGTTTGAAGGGGTATTTGAAGGAATGGTTGATACTCTTCCAGTTTAGAGAAGGAGATAACATTTATATAGTGCCTTTTGTGTTGAGTTGAATGTATCTTCAAACACATAACTACTTTGTGAAGTGTGCTCTCTGCTATGATTTAGGTTCAGGAGCAGTAACACATGGTAAGCTCACAAAATCAATATATTAATGATTATTGGTGTTACTTGCGATCGGCATTGTTCAAGTTGATGAGGAGAATCTTCTTTGAAAAAAGGGCCATGGTATCTTTTGACCACCTGATAGTGTTTATCGTTTCTTCTAAAGGATAGCACTTCCAAAGGAGAATTCCTTTTATACAGTACTAGAATATTAGTCTAGATTTTAGCACTTAAGACTCTGGAAGTGATAGACAGGTCAGCAGAAAACATCACTGGCTGCAGACTACCATCACTGCAGGACTTGTATATGTCCAGGACAAAGAAATGGGCAGGAAAAAACATTGTGGACATTTCCCACCCTGAAAACTGCCTTTTCCAAAAGTTTCCTTCTTGAAAGGGCTTAGGGCCATTAAAGAAAAACCTCACATACCTTACAAGTTTCTTCTCCCAGACAGTTAATCTGATCAACCATTCTAGATATTCCCTCCAACTATTACCCCCGTCACTGCACTGTTAAACTTAAAGCCACATTTTGTAATGCTGTTTATATCATAAATACTTACTTCAGTGGTTGGTAAGTTGATGGAGAAGCTCCTGAGAGGCAGGATTTATGGACATTTGGAGAGGTATAATATGAATAGGGATAGTCAGCATGGCTTTGTGAAAGGCAGGTCATGCCTTACGAGCCTGAATGAATTTTTTGAGGATGTGACTAAACACATTGATGATGGTAGAGCAGTAGAGTGTATATGGATTTCAGCAAGGCATTTGACAAGGTACCCCATGCAAGGCTTATCGAAAAAGTAAGGAGGCATGGGATCCAAGGGGAAATTGCTTTGTGGATCCAGAACTGGCTTGCCCACAGAAGGCAAAGAGTGGTTGTAGCCGGGTCATATTCTGCATGGAGGTCAGTCACCAGCAGTGTGCCTCAGGGATCTGTTCTGGGACCCCTACTCTTCGTGATTTTTATAAATGGCCTAGATGAAGAAGTGGAGGGATGGGTTAGTAAATTTGCTGATGACACAAAGATTGGAGGTGTTGTGGATAGTGTGGAGGGCTGTCAGAGGTTACAGCGGGACATTGATAGGATGCAAAACTGGGCTGAGAAGTGGCAGATGGAGTTCAACTCAGATAAGTGTGAGGTAGTTCATTTTGGTAGGTCAAATATGATGACAGAATATAGCATTAATGGTAAGACTCTTGGCAGTGTGGAGATCAGAGGGATCTTGGGGTCCGAGTCCATAGGACACTCAAGGCTGCTGCGCAGATTGACTTTGTGGTTAAGAAAGAAATGGCCTTCGTCAATTGTGGGATTGAGTTTAAGAGCCGAGAGGTAATATTGCAGCTATATAGGACCCTGGTCAGACCCCATTTGGGGTACTGTGCTCAGTTCTGGTTGCCTCATTATAGAAAGGCTGTGGAAACCATAGAAAGGGTACAGAGGAGATTTACAAGGATGTTGCCTGGATTGGGGAGCGTGCCTTATGAGAATAGGTTGAGTGAACTTGGCCTTTTCTCCTTGGAGTGACGGAGGATGAGAGGTGACCTGATAGAGGTGTATAAGATGATAAGAGGCATTGATCATGTGGATAGTCAGAGGCTTTTTTCCAGGGCAGAAATGGCTAGCACGAGAGGGCACAATTTTAAGATGCTTGGAAGTAGGTATAGAGGAGATATGAGGGGTAAATTTTTTACGCAGAGAGTGGTGAGTGTGTGGAATGGGCTGTCGGCGACGGTGGTTGAGGTGGATACAATAGGGTCTTTTAAGAGGCTCCTGGACAGATACATGGAGCTCAGAAAAATAGAGGGCTATGGGTAACCCTGGGTAATTTCTCAGGTAAGGACGTGTTCGGCACAGCTTTGTGGGCCGTAGGGCCTGTATTATGCTGTAGGTTTTTTATGTTTCTATGTTTCTATAAATACATGCTGGTATTTATACAGGTATATTTATGGACAATTTATTCCATATCCGTCCTTTAACCCCTAACTTTATTTTCATATAATTCTCTATTCTTTATTCTTTATAATTGTTGAATGTTGGTATTTTTGACAAGGAAGATGGCACCACTGACTAACAGCAACATTTTGCAGACTGCTCACAAAACTACTAGATACTCCTCTTCTAAGCACACTTCTGAACTGCATTAAGTGCAGCCTGTATTTCCATTTTAAGGATGTATTTTTGATCCAACTGAATGACCTGGTGCTTTTGCGATCTCCTGGGGATTCGGCGAGGAGAGTGCAGGGGCAGCCATTGCTGGGGGTGGCTGCATTGATTCCTAGTGGCGGAACATGAACCCATGGTTGGGTCCATTACTCCACGCCAATTAAAACGTTGAGCAAGCTTAAAATTGGCAAGTATGAGAGTGGAAAATGAAGAGGTGTTCAGCAGCACCTGGTGCGTTTGACTGGTCTCCCTCTCTTCCCACTGCTGCTGGCAGATGGTGCAGGAATATTGAGACCCATGCTGCTGTGTTTGGGAGCATAAATCGGGCTCCTGGATGGGTTTCACTCACCTCAATGCTGAATGCGTTCCACAGCTGTGGACTCACTTTCGGGGGCTCTGCAGTTCATGTTCCATGTGCTCTTGTTTACTTTTTTTTTGCTATTTACGCGATTTGATCAAGGTGCTTCGGCGCTGAATTAACTCTGCAGCCATTGGGCTCCTGGAATGGCTTTACTCGCCTCCACAGCTCGTGGCTGTGTACTCACTTTTGGGGACTCTGCAGTAAATGTTCTGTGTGTTATTTGTTTACTTTTTATTGTTTGCACAACTTGATGTTTGTTTCACACATTGGGTATTTGATGGTCTTTATTGTGTGGGGATGTTTCTTTGTTTTGTGGTTGCCTGCAGGAAGACAAATCTCAAGGTTGTATACTGTATATGTACTTTGATAATAAAACATGCAAACTCTGGTTAGGCCACACTTGGAGTACTGTGTCCAGTTCTGGTCGTCTCACTATAGGAAGGATGTGGAAGCATTGGAAAGGGTACAGAGGAGATTTACCAGGATGCTGCCTGGTTTAGAGAGTATGCATTATGATCAGAGATTAAGGGAGCTAGGGCTTTACTCTTTGGAGAGGAGGAGGATGAGAGGAGACATGATAGAAGTATACAAGATATTAAGAGGAATAGATAGAGTGGATAGCCAGCGCCTCTTCCCCAGGGCACCACTGCTCAATACAAGAGGACATGGCTTTAAAGTAAGGCGTGGGAAGTTCAAGGAGGATATTAGAGGAAGGTTTTTTACTTAGAGAGTGGTTGGTGCGTGGAATACACTGCCTGAGTCAGTGGTGGAGGCAGATACACTCGTGAAATTTAAGAGACTACTAGACAGGTATATGGAGGAATTTAAGGTGGGGGGTTATGTGGGAGGCAGGGATTGAGGGTTGGCACAACAATATGGGCCGAAGGGCCTGTGCTGTGCTGTACTATTCTGTGTTCTATGTTGCACCCTGGGCAACACACCACAGCAAATTCGTAATACATGTAAATGTACATAACGAATAAAATTGATCCTTGATCCTTGATCTTTGTTCCTTGGAATACCTTGATGAGAAGAGAGAATTGGTTTGAGCCACATCTGAACCAAAATCTTTTTGATTCCATGAAGGTAACAATCCACTGTTAAGGTTTAGGATACCTGAGAAAGGAAAAGCATTTACAGTTCACAGGAATGGCATAGTGGCATAGTTGTTAACGTAACGCTGCTACAGTGCCAGTCACCGGGGTACAGTTCAGGCACTGCCTGTAAGGAGTTTGTACATTTTCCCTGTGACCATGTGGGTTTCCTCTGGGTGCTCTGGTTTCCCCCCACAGTCCAAAGTTATAAGTTAGTAGATTAATTCGTCACATGGGTGTAATTAGGCATCTCAGCCTTGTTGTGCTGGAAGGACCTGTAACAATGCTGTATTCTAAATAAATAAATAGACAAACAATTTCCGAAAGTATTTCATCAATACAATAATTTTTTAAAGAATCATCACTGTAGTTGAAAGTTTCTTTGTATGCAGACCCAGCCTAGTAACTTAACCAATGTGCCCAGGTAAAGGTTAATTGTCACATAGGTGTAATTGGTCAACGGGAAGGGCCTGTTGCCATGCGGTATCTCTGAATAAAGAAGGAATTGTGGCTGTGGGCTTCGGGTGTGTGAAAAGTGAAATAGATATTGCGGGGAGGTGGGAGCAATGAAACTGAGCTTAAGTACCCAGGGCATGGACAAAAAATGAGAAACAGTGTTACTGGAATTACTGCAACACACATCAAAGTTGCTGGTGAACGCAGCAGGCCAGACAGCATCCCTCGGCCCGAAACATCGACTGTACCTCTTCCTAGAGATGCTGCCTGGCCTGCTGCATTCACCAGCAACTTTGATGTGTGTTGCTTGAATTTCCAGCATCTGCAGAATTCCTTGTGGTTACTGGAATTACTGCATGGAAACCTTCCTGAGGCATTTTTAATACAGACAATGTGACTGTAAAGGTTTCAGTCATATTCTTGTCAGTGTTGCATTGTGATGTCTCACTTCAGGAAGAATCAAGAGGACAACTCAAACAGGCTGGATCTGGCGTGACATCTATATTTCAATAAAATCCAAGCTTCAGGGCACAAGTGACCCTATGACACAGCCGGCTGTTAAGCTTGGCTCAGTTGCTAGGCATTTCAGGATAACTGTAAGGAAATGCTTCTGCATGCACAGGATGGTAAAAGGTCGGAACTTTTCCATCAAATGTAGTTTGAAGTTGTGTCGCAGCATGGAAACAGGCCCTTCAGCCCATCTTGTACATGCCAACCCAACCACGATGCCCATCTAAGCAAACCTGCATTTGGCCCATATCAGTCTTAACCAGGGGTTCTCAACCTTTTTTTTTATGCCAGGACCCTTACCATTAACTGCGGAGTCTGTGAACCCCAGGTTGGGAACCCTTCCTATAAACCTTTCCTATCCCTGTACCTCTCTGAGTGTCTTTTAAATACCCTATTGTACCTGCCTCAACCACTTACTGATTCAATTTACTCAGCAGCCTCTGTGTGAAGAAGTTGCCTCTCAGGTTCTTATTAAATCTTTCACCTTTTACCTTAAACCTGTGCCCTCTAGTTCTTGATTTCCCTTCTCTGGGAAAAAGACTGTGTTTCTCACGATTTAATACACCTCTATCATGACATCCCCCACCCTTCTTAACGTGCCCAACTTCTCCCAATAACCCAGGTGCTTGCATCTGGCAACTTTTTGGGCACCACAGTAGCCTAGCGGTTAGCACGACACGATTACAATTTGGGGAGTTCAGAGTTCAATTCCCGCATCCTCTGTGAGCAAGTTTCAATATTCCTTTGTGTGTGTGTGTGTGTGTTTCCTTCCACAGTCCAAAGTAGGTTAGTAGGTTAATTGGTCATTGTAAGTTGTCCCGTGATTAGGTGAGGATTAAATTGGTGTGTTCCTGGCTGGTGCAGCTCAAAAGGGCATATTCCACCCTGTATCTCTAAATAAATGAAACAGTTTTTTTCGCAAATCTTGGCAATTGTTAATGTAAAATCTCTTACAAGGCAACAGATGAGCCTTGTGAAGATTTGAGAAGCTGTGGACTTGTGCACCTCTGTTCCTGTGTGAAATGGTACTTTGCAGCCCCAGTCTCCTGCCTTCTCACTGTATCCCTTCATACCCTGACCAATCAAGAACCTATCAGCTGTTATTTAATGTTGATCCAGTCCTGATGAAGGGCCTCGACCTGAAACATTGACTGTTTATTTACCTCCTGGCCTGCCGGGTTCCTCCAGCGTTTCAGCTATTTAATGCTGCTTGAACTGATTGGCAGTTTCAAAAAATCAGGTACGTAATACTGCAGTACTGGATTTTGCCACTAGGGAGCACTGGTGATTTGCAAATTGAAAAATAGTCTCCCAAGTTGAGGCAAAGGTATGATTGATTACAAATATTGCCATGATCTACTAATTTCAATTTGAATTTATTAAATTTTGTAGATTATTAAAGGGAATAAACATTTATTTCAGTGACAATTCCATCAAAGGTACTGTGCTGTATTAAAAACAAATCAAAAATAAATAATGGATGTGCCCTCATCCTACTTTGAAAGTCATACACTGTACTAAGTCGTGGATAATTATGCACTGTTGGCAGCCATTCAGCCCATTAAGTCTATTCTGTTTTTCAGTTGGATCATGTACTTCAGCTCCAGTTTGGAACTTCTGCTCTCTATCTCTTGGTATTATTAAGGGATGGAGAGCAGATCTTGAACTATGTGGGGTGGCATGGTAGGGCAGTTAGCATTGCCATTTACAGTTCCAATGATCACCGATTCCTGTCACTCTTTGTAAGGAGTTTGTATGAGTTTGTACGTTCTCCCCATGACCATATGGGTGCTCTGGTTTCCTCCCACATTCCAAAGACGTACAAGTTAGTTAGTAGATTGTGCTTGGACTATGTTGGTCATTGATGCACACAGTACATTTCATTATGTTTGGATGTATGCGTGACGAATAAAGCTAATCTTCTCCTCTTTATTTAACAACCTTTCTGATAAGATCTTAAAAATTCCAACTCAAAGAGCATTAGAACACATTGAGAAAGCAAGTAACAACAACAGGAATTCTGCAGATGCTGGAAATTCAAGCAACACACATCAAAGTTGCTGGTGAACGCAGCAGGCCAGGCAGCATCTCTAGGAAGAGGTACAGTCGAGGTTTCAGGCCGAGACCCTTCGTCAGGACTAACTGAAGGAAGAGTGAGTAAGAGATTTGAAAGTGGGAGTGGGAGGGGGAGGGGAGGATCCAAAACGATAGGAGAAGACAGGAGGGGGAGGGATGGAGCCAAGAGCTGGACAGGTGAGCTCACCAGCAACTTTGATATGTGTTGCTTGAGAAAGCAAGTTCTAGGTTTCTATAATTATTCTTATGAAAAAACGTTTTGTTTATTTCACTTCTGATGATCATATAAAACATTGGCGATCGATTTGCTGGCTTGGATAAGATGAGGGCTTGGGGCTGAATAAGTAATGGGAAGGGGATGCATGATAGGATCATTTTTGGGAGGGGTATTGTAAATTCATTGAATCTGCCAATCAACTTTGCCTTATTGATTCCATGCCCACTCAGGTTATGTGGCAGGGTGGAGATACGTCTCTATCAAAGGTTTAAGGCACTCCTTCTCTCCGCTGGCCTGCAGGTCACCCTTGGGCAAGGTGTAGCACCTACTTAGCCCCCGATCAGGGTCGTGTGAAGCCATGGGATCGGGTGGTGGATGGTCGTATGAGCAGCTGGTGCATATCACACGTCCTGGTTATGCGACCACTGGTGCCAGACAGACAATCTGTGAAGAGTTTTAATGATGACTGGGGTCACTTGTCTTGTAAAGACACTGCCCAGAAGAAGATGATGGCAAACCACTCCCGTAGAAAAATTTGCCACGACCAATCATGTTCATGAGACCATGATCGCCCACGTCATATGACACAGCACATAAAGATGACCATGATGCCTGCTCATGGAAATACTAGGCAGGACAATATATCAGTACTGTTCATCTGTCTATTCCGTATCTCCATTCTGATTAAGTCGGTTGTTCTTACACAGTAGAAGCATGCAATTGCCTTTTTTTATAGAACTGCAAGTAATTGCATCTTTTATCTCAAAGACTCTGACAGGGCTTCTTCCTCGTTACTGTGAGAGTGTGACAGGAATCACTTTTACCCTCATTAATGCCATTAAGGAGAAGGTGCAGGAGCCTGAACACACACACACACACACACACATTCTTCCCATCCACCATCAGTTTTCTGAAAAGTCATGATCCCATGAACGCCATCTCAACATTTTTCTCTCTTTTTGCACTATTTATTCATATTTTATAGTCTTTTAGTATTTATAGTAATTTTTATGTCTTACACTGTACTGCTGCCATAAAACTACAAGTTTTATGATTTATGCTAGTGATAATCTCAACTATGTAGTTGCATGCTTTTCAGACATGAAATAATTAACTGTAAACACAAGAGATTCTGCAGATGCTGGACATACAGAGTAACATACGCACAAAATGTTGGAGGAACTCAGCAAGTCAGGCAGCATCTATGGAGGGGACTGAACAGTTGGCATTTAGGGCTGAAATGTCCTGATGAAGGGTCTCGTCTCAAAACGTTGACTGTTTATTCCCCTCTGTAGATGCTGCCTGACTTGCTGAGTTCCTCCAGCATTTTGTATGAGTAGTTGGTCAAGTACTTGGGTTTACTGTTAGATCAGTAGCTTGTATGGCTGTTTACTCTTGTCAGTGGTTCATAGTTTGAGCAGATTTACCAAACTGCACTTTGTAGCACACTGCAAATAGGATTTCTAATTCGCCCCAATAAATGATCATACCCTGAAAAATCACCACTATA
The DNA here is from genome assembly GCF_030028105.1 of Mobula birostris. Taxonomy (NCBI): domain Eukaryota; kingdom Metazoa; phylum Chordata; class Chondrichthyes; order Myliobatiformes; family Myliobatidae; genus Mobula; species Mobula birostris. The sequence continues at coordinate 5,356,398 of NC_092385.1, read as the reverse complement.
AGGCATGTTCCTTCCCTCTTGATGTGACTTAAAATCTTTGTTGGGGTTGCATTATAAGGATACCATAGAACATAGGTCAGTACAGCAAAGGAACAGGCTTTTGGTCCCACAATGCTTGCAGTGAACATGATGCTGAATTTAACTATACAGTGGCATGCAAAGGTTTGGGCACTCCTGGTCAAAATTTCTGTTACTGTGAATAGTTAAGTGAGTAGAAGGTGAACTGATCTCCAAAAGTCATAAAGTTAAAGATAAAACATTCTTTTCAAAATTTTAAGCAAAATTAGAGTATTATTTTTGTTTTGTACAATTTTAGAGTGGAAAAAGAAGGAAAGGAGCACCATGCAGAAGTTTGGGCACCCCAAGAGATTTGAGCTCTCAGATAACTTTTACCAAGGTCTCAGAACTTAATTAGCTTGTTAGGGCTATGGCTTGTTCACAGTCATCGTTAGGAAAAGCCAGGTGATGCAAATTTCAGAGCTTTATAAATACCCTGACTCGTCAAACCTTGTCCCAACAATCAGCAGCCATGGGCTCCTCTAAGCAGCTGCCTAGCACTCTGAAAATTAAAATAAATGATGCCCACAAAGCAGGAGAAGGCTATAAGAAGATAGCAAAGCGTTTTCAGGTAGCCATTTCCTCAGTTTGTAATGTAATTAAGAAATGCCAGTTAACAGGAACGGTGGAGGTCAAGTTGAGGTCTGGAAAACCAAGAAAACTTTCTGAGAGAACTGCTCGTAGGATTGCTAGAAAGGCAAATCAAAACCCCTGTTTGACTGCAAAAGACCTTCAGGAAGACTTAGCAGACTCTGGAATGGTGGTGCACTGTTCTACTATGCAGCGACACCTGCACAAATATGACCTTCATGGAAGAGTCATCAGAAGAAAACCTTTCCTGCGTCCTCACCACAAAATTCAGCATCAGAAGTTTGCAAAGGAACATCTAAACAAGCCTGATGCATTTTGGAAACAAGTCCTGTGGATTGATGAAGTTAAACTAGAACCTTTTGGCCGCAATGAGCAAAGGTATGTTTGGAGAAAAAAGGGTGAAAAGAACACCTCTCCAAGTGTTAAGCACGGGGGTGGATCGATCATACTTTGGGCTTGTGTTGCAGCCAGTGGCACGCGGAACATTTCACTGGTAGAGGGAAGAATGAATTTAACTAAATACCAGCAAATTCTGGAAGCAAACATCACACCGTCTGTAAAAAAGCTGAAGATGAAAAGAGAATGGCTTCTACAAAAGGATAATGATCCTAAAGACACCTCAAAATCCACAATGGACTACCTCAAGAGGCACAAGCTGAAGGTTTTGCCATGGCCCTCACAGTCCCCCGACCTAAACATCATCGAAAATCTGTGAATAGACCTCAAAAGAGCAGTGCATGCAAGATGGCCCAAGAATCTCACAGAACTAGAAGCCTTTTGCAAGGAAGAATGGGCGAAAATCCCCCAAACAAGAATTGAAAGACTCTTAGCTGGCTACAGAAAGCGTTTACAAGCTGTGATACTTGCGAAAGGCGGTGTTACTAAGTACTGACCATACAGGGTACCCAAACTTTTGCTTTGGGCCCTTTTCCTTTTTTATTATTTTGAAACTGTAAAAAATGGAAATAAAAGTAATCTTGCTTAAAATATTAAAGAAACGTGTCATCTTTAACTTTATGTCCTTTGGAAATCAGGTCATCGTTTACTTGCTTAGCTATTCACAGTAACAGAAATTTTGACCGGGGGTGCCCAAACTTTTACATGCCACTACATCTCCTCTGCCTGTACATGACCTATATTCCTCCATTCCCTGTATGTTTATGGTTCTATCTAGCACCCGCTTAATCTCTACCATTATATCTGCTCCAACATCACCTCTGGCAGCCCATTCCAAGCATCTGCCACTCTCTGTAAAAAAAAAACTTGCCACATGCATCTCCTTTAAACTTTCCCCCCTTCATGCTTGCCCTTAACATTTGAAATTTCTAATAACTCTTCTCGGGCTTCAAGCTGGTAACAGGTATTGATTATAATTGATTCTTTGATGACAAACACTGCTGTCTTCTTCAGGGTTGATGCCTGGGCATGTCCATTCTAGTGGTTTGTCTTCATCCAATCAGATTCCCTTTCAGAAACCGCCTGTCCTCCCTATATTTCCACATTTTCTGGAAGGATCACCAGGATCCTGAAGAAACACTGGATTAATACCATCCACAAACTCGTAAGGAAGCTCAAGTCACAACGTATGCAGGTCAGAGATGGCTGGCATTTACAGGATCCCCTGTGAATGCAGAGCAGCGTATATTGGCCAGACGGGATGAATGGTGGAAACACGCATCAAGGAGCACAGGAGGTGTATCCACAGTAGCAGAACATTGCATTCGCAATGGCCATAGGATTGACTTTGAGGGTACAAATCTACTATGCCGTGCCAATGGCTTGTAAAACCTGGTAAAGGAAGCCATTGAAATAAAACTAAATGAAACAAATTTTAACAAAGCTGAAGGTTTCGCTCTAAAAACTGAAATTTGATTGTAAACAAGGTGGGAGAGCAGAAGTCTGATTGGATGAGGACTAACCAATCAGGGAGGATGGAATACAGAGTTATAAATACCACCAGACTAGACATGTCTAAGCATCATCCCTGAAGAAGCTGGCAGAGTTTGTCATTGAGACGTCGGTTATAATATACCTGTCCTGGCTTGAAGCCCAAGAAGAGTTTATTTGTCATTAATGCTGGGAAGCACTAGACCCTGTTATTTTCATTTGAAGTTCTCCCCTGAGAGAAAAGAATTAAATCTATGTGTGACTCTTATCAATTATAAATCTTCTACCCAGTCACCTTCAATCTCTGATGTTCTGGAGAAAACAGCCCAAATTTATCCAATTTCTTCTTGTAGTTCTTATCAAGGACAATCCCTGCACCGTGAGAGTGTTGGTTAGTGTGAGAATTCCTTCATACCCATCACTGTCTATTGAGAATACTTCATAAACTCTTCCTGACACCCAGCAATGGCAAAGTTAACTAGAAACTTACTTAACTATTCTGTAGCACTGCCATTTGTTAACAGCAACAAAAAATCTGCTGGAGGAACTCAATGGGTTGAGTAGTAGTCTATATTGGAGCAAACCTCCCCACCTCCAACCTCAGGCAACATGCACACAAAATGCTGGAGGAAGTCATTGGGTTGAGTAGTAGTCAATATTAGAGCACTGTTCCCACCTCAGGTAACATGCACAAGATGCTGGAGGAACTCAGCAAGTCAGGGAACATTGGTGGAGGGGAGTAAACAGTCAATATTTCAGACCAAGGCTCTTCATCAGGACTGGAAAGAAAGGCGACAGATGCTGGAATAAGGTGGTGGGGGAGGGGAAGGAGTACAAGGTGGCCGGTGATAGGTTAGATCACGTGGGTGGGGAAGGGGGTATGAAGTAGGAAACTGAGAGGTGACAGGTGGAAGAGGCAAAGGACTGAAGAAGAAAGAATCTGATAGGAGAGGACAGTGGACCAAGGAAGAAAGGGAAGGAGGAGGGGAAACCAGAATGAGGTGATGGGTGGGGGAGGAGAAGAGAAAGGGTGAGAAGGAACCAAATGGGGAATGGAGAAAGGGAAAGGGGAGGAGGGGAAGTTACCAGAAGTTAGAGAGTTTGGAGAAAACCCAGTTGGAATATACGGTTCTGCTCCTCCAACTTGAGTGTGGCCTGATGTGGCTGTGGAGGAGGCCACGGACCAGAATGCCTGTCATCCTCCCTCCACCACTAACCCACCTTCTCTTTTACCTGGTCTCACCTATCACCCACCTCTGTCTACTTGGTGCAACCTGCCTGTGATTTCCACCTCTCCTCATTCTGTCAATTATGGCTCCTGTCTCTCCACTCCCCGCCATTCTTCTTTATATATTGGCCATCTCCCCCTTTCTCTCCCAGTAGTTTTGCGGCAGCAATACAAAATAAAAAAATCAAAGAAAGGTTAGATTAGATTAGATTATGAAGACACGCAGTCCTCTTTTATTGTCATTTAGTAATGCATGCATTAAGAAATGATACAATATTTCCTGCAGTGTGATATCACAAAACACAGGACAGACCAAGACTGAAAAAAACTAACAAAACCACATAATTATAACATATAGTTACAACAGTGCAACAATACCATAACTTGATGAAGAAGTCCATGAGCACAGTAAAAAGTTCAAAGTCTCTCAAATGTCCCACATCTCACGCAGGCAGGAGAAGGAAGAAAAACTCTCCCTGCCATGCTCGACCACTCTGAGTCATCCGAAAACTTTGAGCCTCCGATCAACTCTCCGACAGTACTGAGCACCATCTCTATCCGAACGAGCCGACCTCAATCTCTGTCGCCAACAGCAGGCAAAGCCGGGGATTTTGAGGCCTTCCCGCCGAAAGATTCCCGATCGCGCAGTAACAACAGCAGCGAACTGGCGTTTCAGAAATTTCTCCAGATGTTCTTCTGTGCTTTCACATCTGTCTCCATCAAATCAGAATTGTCCATGGCCCCTATTAAACGGATACGATATCATTTTTCACTGGAGGGTTGCGCACGTGTGGCGCGCTGCTCTCTCTCCTCCTGACAAGCTTTATTTGCCACATGTACATTAAGACATACATTGAAATGTGCTGTTTGTGTCCGAGGATGTGTATGGTGAGGAAGTGTCGCCATGCTTCCAGTGCCAGCATAGTGTGACCACAACTTACTGATCCTAATCCATACTTCTTTGGCCTCGGGGAGGAAACTGGAGCACCCGGAGGAAACCCATGCCGTCAAATGGAGAATGTAGAAACTCCTTACAGACAGGCAGGAATGGAACCTGAGTCGCTGGCACTTGTTCTAGCTGCTACACTTCAGTACTACCCTACAGTAGTACACAAAAGACATAAAAATTATTATGTTATAAAAACATGTAATTTGGCAGTCAAAGCCAAGCATCACATTGAAATAAAACAAAAGAAAGGAAACCTATTCAAAATGCTGGTGAAGCTATGGAGGGGAATAAATAGTCAAAAGTTTTGGCCTGAGACCCTTCAGGACTGGAAAGGAAGGGAGCAGGGCCAGAATAAGAAGGTGGGGGTGGGGGTGAGGGGAGGGAGTGTAAGCTAGAAGGGGATAGGTGAAACCAGGTGAAAGGGAAGGTGGGTGGCTGAGTGGGGTGGATGAAGTGAGAAGTTCAGAGGTGACAGATGGAGGAGGCAAGGGGCCGAAGAAGAAGTAATCTGATAGGACAGCAGACCGTGAGTGATAGGGAAGGAGGAGAGGCACCAAAGGGTGTTGATGGGCAGGTGGGGAGAAGACTAAGGGTAAGAGGGGAGCCAGAATGGGAAATGGAAAAAGAGAGAAAGGGTAGGGAAATCACCATAAGTTAGCAGATTCGATGTTCATGCCCTCAAGTTGGAGGCTACCCACACAGAATTTGAGATGTTGCTTCTGCAGCTTGAGTGTGATCTCATTGTGGCAGCTGAGGCCATGGCCTCATTCCTTGGTATGTTGGAATGGAAATGGGAAGAAGAATTAAAATGGGATGCTATTGGGAAATCTCTTATGTGTAAAAGCAAGGAAATTAGTTTGTGAGTCTTGACAAGAGCGTTACAGTCCTAGTTGTTCATTCTCCCTTTCTCCTGCTTGCAGTTATCCCCGGAAAATGTGTATGAGGTGCTGTGTGTTGCTGACATGTATCTTCTGCCAGGCTTGAAGAGGCTATGTGGAAAGACCCTTGCAACCATGCTGACTGAGGACACCGTAGTCAGCATCTGGAAGACAGCAAAACTCTTCAGACTTTCCCGGCTGGAAGATCAGTGTACAGAGTATATGGCTAAAATCATCGAGAAGGTAATTTTTATTTGTGCTCTGGTGGGTTAATAGGTCGGAGGTGTTCAGCAGGTCTGGCAGCATCTGAATTCAACCTGAAATTTCCAGCATCTGCAGAGTTCCTGTTGTTTGAAACATTCACTGTCCATTTCCTTCCATGGATGCTGCCTAACCCACTGAGTTGCTCCAGCATCACATTCCTTGTTCCATATTCTAGCATCTGCAGTTTCTTGTATGTCCATGACCGAATTAGCTACTCTAGGGTGATTGTGTGTGAGAGGATAGTGGGTGAATATTAATAATATTTCATAATTCAAAGCTCAGATAATCAAAAAAAAGCTGGTTACTAATTACGGGCCTTTTTTGTCAATTGATGTACAAAATTGAAGTTCTTGGCATGCTCTGAAGACTGTTGACTGGACTCTAATGCTGAGAAATTTGTAATTTTTGCTTGTGGACAAAATGCCTTCATGTGAAGGTTGATAAAGGAAATAATAAAATTGCTCAATCTGAATTGTACTCTCATCTGGCACGCCAGCAATACACTAGGATGTTAGGAATGGGAAAAGAGGTCGGCAAGAAAACTTTTGCCCAACATGTAACATAGTTTTAGAAATATTATCAAAGAACAGTACAGCACAGGCCCTTTGGCCCACAATGTTGTACCAACCTTTTAACCTTCTCTAAGATCAGTCTAAACTTTCCCTCCCACATAGCCCTCATCTTTCTTTCATCCATGTGCCTATCTAAGGGGCTCTTAGACATCCCCAATGTTTCTACTATCATCCTGGCAGCCCATTCCATGCACCCACCTCTCTCTGTGTAAACAAAAACTACCTTTAATAGTGTTGTGATAACCACTGTGTTACTATAGCACCCATTGATATTTAAGCATTGTTATTTAAGAGAAGAATTTGAGGGTTCAAATAGATAATTGCATTGGTCTCTGATTTAATGACTTGTTTATTTTTATGAGCTGTTTATCAATCTTGAGTAATGTTTGGCCTACCCTTTAAATTGCTGCTCTTTTCATGCACTGGCAGTGTTCACTCAGAAATGCTGGGGCACTAATTCGATATCTTTGTGGAGTAGTGATTGTTGTCCCAAAAAGAATGTTGTGTTATTTAGGGGGAATGATAGTTCCATGATCTTAAATGATGTATTCATTTGGAAGTCATTGTACTGATTTATTTTTTGTTGCCTGGTCTGGAAAAGAATTGCCGCAGATTTCATAATAATACTAATAGCAGCAGGAATATGCTCATCAAACAGCCTTTTCCAAAAGCTCCCTTCTATAGGGTTATTAAAACAAAAACTTCACACCAATTTAAAAGTTTCTTCCCCCGGGCAGTTAATCTGATTAACCATTCTACTTAGCTTCCCCCTCTATATATTAACCCCTTCATTGCACTGTAAACACTTTAAACCACTTTTTATAATGCTGTTTACATTGTAAATCTGGTATTTATGTATTTAGGCACATTTTCTCCCATATGCATACTTCTAACATCAGTTTTATATAATTTGTTATCTTTTATAATTGTTGAATGTTTTTTGTTGCATGTCACACACTGACTAACACGCCACAGCAAATTCCTAATACATGTAAATGTATACAGCAAATTGTTGATCATTGATTGACTTTCCAAGAATGGTCTGAAGCTCATCATTGACCTCCACTTGATCTTCCCACACTATCCTCATAGTCCTTGAGTCATGTAGTATTCAAAAGCCTCAGTTTTTGGTAAGTTGGAGAACTGACCCTCAATGTTTAAGTGAAATATTTTTCCTCATCTTAGTTCTGAATGGCCGACTTCATAGTGTGAATTTGTGACACTTTGTTCTAGGGTTCCAAGCCTGAAGAAACTTCCTCCCAGCACTCACTCAGTAAAGTTTATTAAGCATTTTATGTTTCAATGAGAACACCTCTCATTAGATTTCTAGGGAGTATTTCCCTAGCCGTCTTGATCTTAGTTGTAAAGCAATGCCGCAGATCAGAACTCCATCGTGTAATCAGCATGAAATCGGTAGGGTAAGCTGCTCTTCCTGTATCATGCCCCCCTCAAAGATCTATTAAGCTCTAGTCCCAATTATGAACTGTACTGGAAGACTTGGGACTGTATTTGTCTCGGAGTGCTATCGCCCAATCTAGCCAGGATTTTGTCATTAGAGCTGATACAAAATCTGCAAGATCATTGATTTCAGGGTTTTGAAGGAGAAAAATTAGGCAAGAATATTTTAAGACACACCTGGCTTCACATTATTTAAATACGCTCTTGTGGTCGCGCTGATACGCAACGAGTGAAAGCAACACACTGAGTCGAGCAGGGTCTAGTTGGACTGTTTACTGTTCTGTCTGTCTGTATCTTGTTTTACGGCGGTCGGCATCCAGCTTAATGGTGCATTACCGCCACCCTCTGCTCCGGAATGTGCACTAGACATATATTCTAAATCCCTTCACCCAATCGCGCACGCACACACACACAAACCTACACTTTACCCTCCCATCTCTGACCATCCTAGTACCCTATTCCTGTTTATCCGTCATATCCTATAAAAAAAACCCTATACCCCTTAAAAACGCTAAACATACCCGGACTTGTGCTCTCTCACCCATGCCCAGCAACCCTTTTAATGTGAATTCCTGCACCCCCAACTCCCTTAATTTATTTCTCATCATCTCTCTCTGTCTCCCATACTTCCTGCAACACAAAACTACATGTTCTACTGACTCCTCTTCCTGACATTCCTCACACAATCCTGTCTGGTGTTTCCCTATCATTTTCAATGTTTTGTTTAATGCACAATGCCCCAGCCTTAACCTAGTCCACACAATTTCCTCTCTTCTGTTTCCATTACCTACCCTAGTAACTGCAACACTCTTTTGTATTTGATATAAATGCCTCCCTTTCCCCTCCCTGTCCCATCTTTCTTGCCACATTCGGTTGACTTTTTCCCAGATTACACACTTAACCTCTGCTTTACTGATACTAATGCGCGTTTCCACATTTTCTTTCTTTAACGCCCTCTTTGCCAACTCATCCACCCTGTTTACTGTTTCAATCCGCGCGCGCTTGTGCCCGCTCCCAGCATCCCCCGCTGTTTGCGGGGCGGAAGTGACATCAGCTTCCGGGCTGAGCTCTGCCCCTCAGAGCCCTCTCAGTTGCCGCTGGCTGCAGACTCGCCCGCTACTGCTGGAGCCAGTTTGCTTGCGGCGTGGTCGAGCCGTCACACTGCTATTTTAATTTTTCACTTTTGTGGATTCCAAGTCTTTGTGGATGTTTGGGAGTTTTGTTGTTAGGGCTCCTCTGACCTGCCCATGTGAAGACACAGTCTGAAGTCCGACCACCACCTAGGGCCTTGCAGCTTGGCTCCAGGAATGACTGAATAAGCAGTTTGGCCATTGGGATTGGCAGAGGTGGGTTCCAGGGGATTAGTGGTCACAGCAGTGAATGTAGGCATCAGGTTCCGCTCTGGAAAATCCAGCTCAATCCCTTTTTGCAACAGGGATTTTTCAGTCTCTTTTTCAAAGCTGCCAGCTGGCTCATAACAAGGCATTTTATCTGGTCTGCAGTTTTGGCCCAGTGCTGAACAAGGTTGTTTAGCAGTCTTAATTTTATTGATGTGGGGGACCACAAACTAAACCTTTGCATGGGGCCATCAGAAAACTGAGGTTTTGTCTGTTTATACAGAGGAGGCGAGATAGTCCTGGCTTGAGGTTCACGAAGTTTGAATTTGCCACCTTGCATTCTGTTCTTCCTGGCTAACTAAATCAGAATCAGGTTTAATATCACCAGCATATGTTATGAAATATGTTGTCTTTGTGGCTGAATATAATGCAATACATAATAAAAACTGTGAATTACTGTAATTAAATATATTAAATAAGTAGTGCAAAAATGTAGTGAGATAGTGTTCATGGTCAATGTCCATTCAGAAATGGGATGGTAAAGGGAAAGAAGTTGTTCCTGACTCATTGAGTGTGTACCTTAAGGCTCCTGTATGTCCTTCCTGATGACAGCAATGAGAGGAGGGCATGCCCTAGGTGACGGGCGTCCTTAATAATGGACGCTACCTTTCTGAGGCACCACTCCTTGAAGATGGCTTGGATACTACAGGGATATACCCAAGATGGAGCTGACTAATTTTACAACTTTCTGTAGCTTCTTTTGATCCTGTGCAGTAGCACCCCCTCCCCCATATCAGACAGTGACGCAGCCTGTCAGAATGCTCTCCAAAGTACATCTGTAGAAGTTTTTGAGTGTTTTAGGTGACAAAACAAATCTCAACCTCCTAGTGAAATATAGCCACTGTTTTGTCTTTTTTATAGCTATATCAATATGTTGGGACCAGATTGTTGACACCCAGGAACTTGAAATTGCTCTCTCTCTCTCTCTCTCTCTCTCTCTCTCTCCACTTTTGATCCCTCTAAGAGAATTGGTTCGTGTTCCCTCGTCCTACGTTTTCTGAAGTGAAATATAGCCACCGTATTGCCTTCTTTGTGACTTTTATTAAGTGGTTCATGTATCTCTTAAGTACATTGTCAATAGGGCACTCAATGCAAATAAGAATAAACTGGGATCTCAATGGAAACACAAGAAAAAATTGGAAACTGGATGTTCAGGTGCATGCACACTTACCATATGAAAGCACTTACCTGTATTTACCTGTCAAAGGAACATTCCTTGTGAAACAGGCTGGTTATAGTCACTAAATCATTGTGTGTTTAGACCTCATTAGTTGCATAAATTAGCTATAAATATCACATTCAGAGTGTATTCAGGTTCAAAGTAAATTGATTATCAAAGTGCGTACATGTCACTGTATCCTACCTTGAGATTCAATTTCCTGCTGGCATTCACAGCAGAAAAGAGAAATACAATAGAATCTGCAACACAGCACACAAAGTGTGACACACAGTCAATGTGCAAAAGAAGACATCTGTGTAAATTAAAAAGAATAAATAAATAAATAAATAATACTGAGAACATGAATTGTGCAGTCATTGAAAGTGAGTCTGTAGGTTGTAGAATCAGTTCAGAGTTGCAGTGAGTGAAGTTATCTACGCTGGTTCAGGAGCCTCACACTCAGAACACTGGAGGAACTAAACAGGCCGGGTAGCACCTATGGAAAAGAATAAAGAGTCAGTATTTCCGATGAAGGGTCTTGGCCTGAAATGTCAACTCTTTATTTTTTCCCCTCGATGCTACTTGACATGCTGAGTTCAAATAAATTTATTATCAAAGTACGTTTGTACATATATGACACCATATACAACACTGAGATTCATTTCTGTGGGCATACTCAATACTTCTAGAGAATAAAAAGCATAATAGAATCAATTAAAGACTGCAGCAACTTGGGTGCTCAACCTCGGTGCAAAAGACAACAAAATGTGCAAATACGAAAAAGAAAGAAATAACAGTAATAAATAAATATTTAGAACATGAGATGAAGAGTTCTTGAAAGTGAGTCCATTGGTTGTGGGAACATTTCAATGATGGGGCAAGTAAAGTTGAGTGAAGTTATCCCCTCTGGTTCAGAAACCTGATGGTTGAGGGGTAGAAACTGTTCCTGAACCTGGTGGTGTGAGTCCTGAGGCTCCTGTACCTTCTTGATGGCAGCGGTGAGACGAGAGCGTGTCCTGGGTAGTGGAGGTCCCCAATGATGGCTGCTGCTTTTCTGAGACAGCATTTCGTGTCAATGGGCTCATTGGTGGGGAAGGCTTTACCCATTATGGACTGGGCTGTATCCACTACTTTTTGTTAGAGTTCCTCCAGCATTTTGTGTGTGTTACTCAGGATTCCAGCATTGTAGAATCTCTTGTGTTTGTAGTTCAGGAGCCTAATGGTTGAATGGTAATAACTGTTCCATTGTTCATTGATACATTGAGGCATTGTAGTAGTGTAGAAAATTCTTGAATGCTAAATAAGTAAATTTTTTTTCAAATTAAAAAGCATTCTTTGAGTATTGTTCAGTTCTGCAGTAATTTTTTTTCTCTACCAACAACAATGTGCTTATTTTGTTTAACCTATAAAACATTTCCATTGAATTAACTGTCAAACAGCTTTGTAGAAATCCCTCCATGGTGCCTCACATTATACAGAAGTGGAATTATTAACCATTGGAGTTCAGTCCATCACCTAGCAGTTTTGATTGTATACAAAATGTACTTGCATAGCACAGATGGCGTCTCTCAGGAAACTCTCAAATAAATTACTTTGAAGGGTAGAGATGTAGAAAAAACGTGGTCATGTTCCAGTCAGCTTGACAGCTACATACAGGCGCCACAGGGGAGCCCACCCAGCTTATGCCCAGAATTGAAATGGTGCCTCTGATAAAAATTACTCTTCTGGCATCTGACCACTGTCACATTAGCTGTGGAAACACTGGCACCAAGGTGTAAATGCTTCAGGGATAATCTGTAATATGTATTACATACCTTACCCCACCCCCCATGCTTTCTTCTCACACCTGCCATTGGGAATGAGTTTCAGGAGCCTTAGGGCCCACATCAAATGTTCAAAGTAAATGTTATTATCAAAGTACATATATATCACCATATACAACCCTGAGCTTCATTTTCATGTGGGCACACTCAGCAAATCTATATTATAAAGATCAACCAGAATTCGGAGGACAACGAACTGTGCAAATGCAAATATTGTAGGAGTGTCCACAAAAAATCGACATGAGTGTAATTACTTCTAATATACACTTTATTCCACTCCCAAACAAATGGCGACGTCGTATATATGTAAGAAAAAACCCAGCCCTCAAAACGTAGTAACGTACAATGTAACACATAACATACATGGCAAACTTAATCCTTAACAACCTGGGTGAATTCTGCCCAATGAAATTAAGGAGTCTCTACAATATAAATAAATAGCAGTAAATAATGAGATAATGAGATAAAGAGTCATAAAGTGATATAATTGGTTGTAGGAACATTTCAGTGGTGGGGCAAGTGAGTGTATTTATCCCCTTTTATTCAAGAACCTGATGTCTGAGGAGTAGAAACTGTTCTTGAACCTTGTGGTGTGAGTCCTGAGGCTCTTGTATCTTCTACTTGATGGCAGCAGCAAGAAGAGAGCATGACCTGGGTGGTGGGGATCTCTAATGTTATGGATGCTGCTTTCCTATGGCAGCATTTCATGTAGATGTGCTAAATGGTTGGGAGGGCTTTACCAGTGATGGGCTGGGCCATATCCGCCAGGTTCAGGAACGGTTATTACCCTTCAACCATCAGGCTCCTGAACCAGCAAGGGTAACTTCACTCACCTCAGCTCTGAACTGATTCTACAACCGATGGATTCACTGTCAAGGAGTCTACAACTCATGTTCTCAGTATTATTTATTTGTCTATTTTTTATTTGCACAGTTTGTCTTTTTTTGCACATTTGGTTGTTTGTCAGTCTTGATTGTGTGTATTTTTTATTGATTCTATTGTATTTCTCTGTACTGTGAATGCCTGAAAGAAAATGAATCTCAAGGTAGTATATGGTGATAATAAATTTATTTGTACTTTGATTTGGACTAGTATTCTCCCTTTAATCAAATATATTAAAATCAGTGAATATTCACCATGATGCTGTCTGTTTCTCCAGCTCTACATCAGACCAGCATGTACAAAGTGCTGAAGGAACTCAGCAATTCAGGAAGCATCTGCATATGGGAATAAACAGTCAACGTTATTCCCCTGAGCTGCCGAGTTCCTCCAACATTCTGTGTGAGTTGCTCAAGATTTTTAGCAACTGCAAAATCTCTTATGTTTATGATTTGGTACTCTACCTCAGAGGAAGCTGTTTTAGGTGAAACCTTGGACTTTGCAGTTGGGACACAACTGTTCTTTTAACAATGTTGAAAATGACTTACGTTTTATACTGTACCTGTTTAAGAGAGTAGGCGAGGGCTCAGATTAACATTTCATTTGAACGATGGCACTGCTCACTGCTGCTGTGGAGTGTAAGACAGTGTAAGTCATGCATGCCTAGTCTTCTGAGTATGTGGTGGCCAGAGGAACTGAGTTCAGATATGATGTTGAGGATTTATGGAGTCATACTGTGCAGAAACGGGCCCTTTGTCCATCTAGTCCATGCTGATGTCTTCTGCCTAGTCTCATTGACCTGTACTGGATCATACTTCTCCCATCCAGTACTTACCCAAATTTCTTAAATGCTGAAATTGAACCCATATCCACCACTTCTGCTGGCAGCTTGCTCCACACTCTCTCCACCCTCTGGGTGAGGAACTTCCGCTTCAGGTTCTCCTGAGATATTTCATCTTTCACCCTTAACTTACAACCTTCAGACTTAGACTCATCCAACCTGCAAGCATTCACCCTATCTGTATCCATAATAAATTTGTATACGTACCTCTTTATGATCTCCCCTCATTCTCCTGCACTCCAGGGGATAAAGTCCTAATCTATTCAACGTTAAAATTCAGGTCCTCAAGTCCTGGCAGCAACCTTGTAAATTTCTCTTCACTCTTTCAAGCTTATTGATAGCTTTCCTGTAGGTAAGTGACCAGAGCTGCACACAGTACTCCAAATTCAGCCTCACCAAACTCCTATACAACTTCAACATAACATCTCAACTTCTGTACCCAAACACTCAGATTTAAGATTTACAGTGCCTTGAAAAAGTATTCAGCTCCCACAAGTATTTTCACATTTTACTGCACATTTTCTAAATTTAAAATGTATTGAAGCAGGATTTTTTGAGCTAATCTATAAAAGATAGTGCGTCATGAGATGAATGATGTGGAGAGGATGTTTCCTGTGCTGGGGGGTGGGGGTGAGCAGGAGAGAGGTCTAACACCAGAGGACACTGTCTCAGAGTACATAGAACATAGAATAGTACAGCACATTACAGGCCCTTCAGCCCATAATGTTGTGCTGACCCTCAAACCCTGCCTCCCATATAACACCCCATCTTAAATTCCTCCATATACCTGTCTAGTAGTCTCTAAACTTCACGAGTGTATCTGCCTCCACCACTGACTCAGGCAGTGCATTCCACGCACCAACCACTCTCTAAGTAAAAAACCTTCCTCTAATATATCCCCCTTGAACTTCCCACCCCTTACCTTAAAGCCATGTCCTCTTGTTTTGAGCAGTGGTGCCTTCAGTAAGAGGCGCTGGCTATCCACTCTATCTATTCCTTTTATTATCTTGTACACCTCCATCATGTCTCCTCTCATCCTCCTTCTCTCCAAAGAGTAAAGCCCTAGCTCCCTTAATCTCTGATCTTAATGCATACTCACTAAACTGGCAGCATCCTGGTAAATCTCCTCTGTACCCTTTCCAGTGCTTCCACATCCTTCCTATAGTGAGGCCACCAGAACTGGACACAGTACTCCAAGTGTGGCCTAACCAGAGTTTTATAGAGCTGCATCATTACCTCGCGACTCTTAAACTCTATCCCTCGACTTCTGAAAGCTAACACCCCATAAGCTTTCTTAACTATCCTATCCTACCTGTGAGGCAACTTTCAGGGATCTGTGTACATGTACCCCCAGATCCCTCTGCTCCTCCACACTACCAAGTATCCTGCCATTTACTTTGTACTCTGCCTTGGAGTTTGTCCTTCCAAAGTGTACCACCTCACACTTCTCCGGGTTGAACTCCATCTGCCACTTCTCAGCTCACTTCTGCATCCTATCAATGTCCCTCTGCAATCTTCGACAATCCTCTACACTATCTACAACACCACCAACCTTTGTGTCGTCTGCAAACTTGCCAGCCCACCCTTCTACCCCCACATCCAGGTCGTTAATAAAAATCACGCCTTGTGCAGGCAAGCCAATTCTGAATCCACCTGGCCAAACTTCCCTGGACCCCATGCCTTCTGATTTTCTGAATAAGCCTACCGTGTGGAACCTTGTCAAATGCCTTACTAAAATCCATATAGATCACATCCACTGCACTACCCTCATCTATATGCCTGGTCACCTCCTCAAAGAACTCTATCAGGTTTGTTAGATATGATCTGCCCTTCACAAAGCCATGCTTGACTGTCCCTGATCAGACCATGATTCTCTAAATGCCCATAGATCCTATCTCTAAGAATCGTTTCCAGCAGCTTTCCCACCACAGACGTAAGGCTCACTGGTCTATAATTACCCGGACTATCCCTACTACCTTTTTTGAACAAGGGGACAACATTCGCCTCCCTCCAATCCTCCGGTACCATTCCCATGGACAACGAAGACATAAAGATCCTAGCCAGAGGCTCAGCAATCTCATCCCTCACCTCATGGAGCAGCCTGGGGAATATTCCGTCAGGCCCCGGGGACTTATCCGTCCTAATGTATTTTAACAACTCCAACACCTCCTCTCCCTTGATATCAACATGCTCCAGAACATCAACCTCACTCATATTGTCCTCACCATCAAGTTCCCTCTCATTGGTGAATACCGAAGAGAAGTATTCATTGAGGACCTCGCTCACTTCCACAGCCTCCAGGCACATCTTCCCACCTTTATCTCTAATCGGTCCTACCTTCACTCCTGCATCCTTTTCTTAACATAATTGAAGAATGCCTTAGGATTTTCCTTTACCCTACTCACCAAGGCCTTCTCATGCCCCCTTCTTGCTCTTCTCAGCCCCTTCTTAAGCTTCTTTCTTGCTCCCCTATATTCCTCAATAGACCCATCTGATCCTTGCTTCCTAAACCTCACGTGTGCTGCTTTCTTCCACCTGACTAGATTTTCCACCTCACTTGTCACCCATGGTTCCTTCACCCTACCATTCTTTATCTTCCTCACTGGGACAAATTTATCCCTAACATCCTGCAAGAGATCTCTAAACATTGACCACATGTCCATAGTACATTTCCCTGCAAAAATATCATCCCAATTCACACCCGCAATTTCTAGCCTTACAGCCTCATAATTTGCCCTTCCCCAATTAAAAATTTTCCTGTCTTCTCTGATTCTATCCTTTTCCATGATAATGCTAAAGGCCAGGGAGCGGTGGTCACTGTCACCCAGATGCTCACCTACTGAGAGATCTGTGACCTGACCCGGTTCATTACCTAGTACTGGATCTAGTATGGCATTCCCCCCTAGTTGGCCTATCCACATACTGTGACAGGAGTCCGTCCTGGACACACTTAACAAACTCTGCCCCATCTAAACCCTTGGAACTAATCAGGTGCCAATCAATATTAGGGAAGTTAAAGTCACCCATGATAACAACCCTGTTATTTTTGCACCTTTCCAAAATCTGCCTCCCAATCTGCTCCTGTGTATCTCTGCTGCTACCAAGGGGCCTACAGAATACCCCCAACAGAGTAACTGCTGCCTTCCTGTTCCTGACTTCCACCCATATTGACTCAAAAGAGGATCCTGCTATGTTACCCACCCTTTCTGTAGCTGTAATAGTATCCCTGACCAGTAATGCCACCCCTCCTCCCCTTTTTCCCCCCCTCTCTATCCCTTTTAAAGCACTGAAATCCAGGAATATTGAGAATCCATTCCTGTCCTGGTGCCAGCCAAGTCTCTGTAATGGCCACTACATCATAATTCCATGTATGTATCCAAGCTCTCAGTTCATCACCTTTGTTCCTGATGCTTCTTGCATTGAGGTACACACACTTCAGCCCTTCTGCCTTACTACCTTTACACCGTTTATTCTGCTTCTCTTTCCTCAAAGCCTCTCTATATGTTAGATCTGGCTTTACTCCATGCACTTCTTTCACTGCTCTATCGCTCTGGGTCCCATCCCCCTTGCAAATTAGTTTAAACCCTCCCGAACCATGCTAGCAAACCTACCTGCAAGGATATTGCTCCCCCTTGGGTTCAGGTGCAACCCATCCAATCTGTACAGGTCCCACCTTCCCCAGAAGGGATCCCAATGATCCAAAAATCTAAAACCCTGCTCCCTGCACCAACTCCTCAGCCACGCATTCAACTGCCATCTCTTCCAATTCTTGCCATCACTATCACGTAGCACTGGCAGCAATCCTGAGAACACCACCCTTGAGGTCCTGTTCTTCAGCCTTCTGCCTAGTTCCCGAAACTCACACTTCAGGACCTCATCCCTCTTCCTGCCAATGTTGTTGGTCCCAACATGTATCACGACTTCTGGTTGCTTTCCCTCTCGTACCAGGATGTTGTGCACCCGGTCAGAGACATCCCGGACCCTGGCACCCGGGTGGCAACAAACCATGCGGGTGTGGAGGGATGTCTGTTTAGAACGGAGATGAGGAGAAATTTCTTTAGCCAGAGAATGGTGAATCTATGGAATCTGTTGCCACAGGTGGCTGTGATCGTCTGTAATTGCCCCCCCCTTCACCATTCCCCATTTCTCATTTCCTCCTCTCACTTTATCTCCTTACCTACCCATCACCCCCCTCTGGTGCTCCTTTCCTTCCCTTTCTTCCGTGTCCTTCTGTCCTCTCCTGTCAGATTGCCCCTCCTCCAGCCCTTTATCTCTTTCACCAATTGACTTCCCACTTCTTTATATCACTGCTCCTCCTCTCCTGGTTTCACCTATCACTACTGTCTTCTCTTCCCCTCACTTCTTACTCTGACTCTCATCTTTTTTTTTCCGGTCCGGATGAAGGGATTCTGCCCAAAACATCAACTGTTTCCTCTTTTCCATAGATGCTGAGTTCCTCCAGCATTTTGTGTATGTTGATTTAATAATATGGTAGATTTTCAACAGACTAAACCAAAATGAAGACAAAAGAGCATTCAAGACAAGTCAGGGAAATGATAATAGAGAAGCACAAATCTAGGGAAGATTACAGGACTATCTTAAAGGTACTGCACATATCTTGGAGCTCAGTGCAGTCTATCATGAAAAAGTGGAAAAAATACAAAAACACAGCCACACTACCTAGGTCAGGATGTCCCTCTAAACTTAGTCACCAGAGAAGAATGGCACTTGTAAGAGAGGCTACTGTGACACCTACAGTCACTGAGTGAGCTGCAGAAGTCAGTGGCTGCACCTGGAGATGAAGTTCACGGCTCCACAATCTGAGGCCTTGCATAAAAAAGGTATTTTTGGAAGAGTGGCAAAGAAGCCCTGGGTAAAAAAAAAACATATCCTTGCCCGTAAAATCTTTGCAAAGCATCACTTACTGTAAAGATGTAGAAGAAGGTCTTGTGGACAGATGAGACTAAAGTGGAACTTATTGGCCTCAATACTAAGCAATACATGTGGTGTAAATCTAATACTGTGCATTAGCCAGGTACACTATCCCTACTGTAAAGTATGGTAGAGGTAGCATCATGCTACGGAGATGCTTTTCTAGAGATCTGGTCAGGATTGATGGGAAGATGAGTGCTGCTAAGTACAGAGTGATCCTGGATAAAAACCTGTTAGCCTCTGCCAGATAGTTTAAACTGGAGAGGAAGTTCATCTTTCAGCAGGGCAATAACCTAAAGCACACTGCCAGAGCAACCATGGAGTGGCTTCAAATGAAGAAAATTGACGTTCTTGAGCGGCCTAGTCAGAGTCCTGACCTTCAACTGATCAAACATTTCTAGCAAGACCTCAAGATTACCGTGCACTGCTGCTCCCCAACTAACCTGGAACAGCTTGAGGAATTTTGCAAGGAGGAATGGGCAAATCTTGCTCCATCACGTTGTTTCAAGCTAATAGAAACTTATCCAAAAAGACTATTGGCTGTTATAGCTGGGAGAGGTGTTCAACTAAGTACTGAGCAAAAGGGAATGAATATTTTTGAACTGTTGTCTTTTCAAGTTTTGAAATTTTACTTTTCCATGCTTTACCATTTTCCTGTTTTTGGGCTCTACTGTGAAAAAAGGAACATGTGATTGACAAATAAAAAATTGCAGTTAAATTGATCAAAATCCCTGATTGTAATATTCAGTTATGTGAACAAAGGGTTGGTGGCTGAATACTTTTACAAGGCATTGTATGAAGGGAGGGGAATTTATCTCAATTCTCAACACTTTTGTTTTT
The DNA here is from genome assembly GCF_030028105.1 of Mobula birostris. NCBI lineage: Eukaryota > Metazoa > Chordata > Chondrichthyes > Myliobatiformes > Myliobatidae > Mobula > Mobula birostris. The sequence continues at coordinate 5,336,643 of NC_092385.1, read as the reverse complement.
ACTTTGTAGCTTGTGGAATCAGAGGAGTTTGCTCAAGTGGTAAAAGAGGACGCTACAGCTGTAGAGGCCCGCCAGGAGACCGACTCTATCCCCCTTGTAGATGATATCCGCTTCCATGTTACTAGCAACGTACTGACTTACAGTGCTATCGAGGAAGCTAACCAGAAACTGAAAGCTCTGGATGAACTCCTGGCTAGACTGGAACTCGAGTGTTAAATTGCTTTGCAGTTGTGTCTGGCTGCATCGAAGGCCTTGGAGATCAGCACTGAAAACAGTGAGCCTTTGCTCTGGCAATACTTTAACTTGTTTTGTAAGCTTGACTGCATCTTTACACGATAAAAATCAAGGACATTTATGAGACAAGATGTGCCCCATTTCGTTGGAAGTTTAAAGCAATAAGGTAGAAATGTTACAAGTGTTCCAGCTAACACAATTATCGAATTTCAACAATCAATATTTTCTGCAAAATATTTCGAGTATCAGGATTGGTACTTCAGTTTGCTGCATTCTTGTTAGACATCTGTTGTGAACTGAATAGCCACCAAATGCCACCAAATTCTTGACAGTGTGCATCTTAACCAGCATTTGAATAAAAAAAACGGCTAAATATTGACACCTTATCAATCATAATCTGTTATGAGTGAACATCTGATCAAATATCCTCATCCAAAATGTTCCTTTGGTTACTTTTTCCTCTTTCATTGTGAAGCGTTGACTTTGTAGTGTTTTCTGTCCTTTTATTTAAGGTGTTTATTATTTGCTGTTTTTTTTTTTAAAACTTCTACTATGAAGATCCAAAGTTGCTGAAGGTTTGCACAAGAAAACATTGGTCCTAGGAATGAGCACACTAACATCATGGTGCTGTTTTTATCATTTATATAACAGTATTGGTAACTGCACCAGCCCAGCCCAGTGTAACTGTCTGGCAGGCCAAAGAAAAATGTTGGCAGGAAAGCTGAACGTCTGCTGTTGCTGAGATTTCTTGATGATCAGTTCATTTTTGGTTTATTGCTTGGGGCCCATGTGACGCATCTCAAGTATTAAATCCCTAAAGGAGCAGCTACGTGTGATGAATCTGGAAATGGATCACTTATCTACTAATAACTGGATATGGGCGAAGTACAGTGCTGTTATTTTTTCCTCCAAGTTGAAATTGATTATTCCATCTTTACCTATTTTGTTTAACCTCTTGATAAACGCTAGAGATGTTTGATTATGTACTTCGTCCCAGATTCTGTACTGTTATTTATGCAGGCCCACAGGTAATTAGGTCCACCGAGCCTACTCTTCCCATTGTTAGTCATAGCATCTTTAACACTTTAATCTTCAATCTGCCCCCTTCGAGCTTGTGAGTATGGAGCTTTCCACGATGCCATCACTCTTTCTCAGATCATTCTGTAGGGATGCTGATAATAAAGAGGGTGCCACTGTTTACCTCATCCCTGAGTGTGAATTGGCCAACCTGTCATCACATGCTGAACCGTTCTCCTGTCCTCTCCACATAGCACTGTCCCCATCACCAGCACCAGATTATTTCGAATCGAACCACTCACACTAGTGCCCAATTAACCCAGAGATCTTTCAAACCCACAGCCTTTAATAGCAGCTCACCCTGCACCTCCTCATTAAGCCACCTGAGTAACTAATTATAGCACTTCTAATTTCAATCATTTTGGATTCCGGATGCAAAAGTCCACTGGTTCAATGATTCCATTTAATATCATAGAATGTATACCGTATACAACCTGAAATTCTTACTCTTCTCAGACATCCACAAAACAGAAGAAAACCCCAAAGAATGAATGACAGAAAAATGTTAGAACCCCAAAGCCCCCCCACAAGCAATAGCAAAGGTTCAACCCTCCCTCGCCTTGTTCCAGCAGGAAGAATCACCACCCACCACCCACCAAGCAAGCAACAGCAGAGCCCCCAAATAGAGACCATGATCCGCAGTCCAACAAAAGCCATTGTTCATCCAACAATTCGACATGTCACAGGCTAACAAGGGAGAGAGAAGTGTCTCCCTTTCCACAGCGAGAGGTGAGACCAACAACCAGCTCATAGTTACGATGTTACAGTCTGCAGCATTGCTCTTAAGCACAATGTGAAGTTGCTTTAAAAATCATATTTCCAGATCATAGCTCAATGTTTGGCCCGTATTGCACAAAAATTGGAAATTCTTGCTTAATGATTGTTACTGAATAGCTATGACAGAATATATCCTTTATTATTTTATCGAGTTGAGATTGTATATGATATTTTTATATGTCAAACCCCTTTGGCCCACCAAAACAGCAGATACTAAAAATATTACAACTCTCTGGCGCTATGGACATTGGTTATTCTCCTCCTCATTTAATTATTCAGTGCTTCTTTCCAGGTTCACTGTCATGAAGATTTGTTACAGGTGCTGTCAATTTCAAGAGATGAAATTCAGAAATAAGCACGGGTAGTTTCACATTAAAATGTGAGATTTGCTCTCTATGCAAATGAATGTTAATGATCTAAGTTATTTATAAACCTCAATATGTTGCTACCAGCAGGAAGTCTTAATTTTTTTTGTTCTTGGATGAAGAAACTGCTTTCCTCATTGAGTCATTTCTGATTATTTAGTAGAAATTCAATTGAGTGGGGTAACATTGGGGATGCAAGCTGCTTATCATATGTATCTGCTAGATATTAAAGATCAAGTTTTAAATGGGGTTGAGTCTTAATGGACTAAACTTAAAATTTTAAGACCATAAGACATAGGAGCAGAATTGGGCCATTCAGCTCATCAAGTCTGCTCCACCTTCCATCATGGCTGATTTGTTATCTCTCTCAACCCAATTCTCATGTCTTTTCCCTGTAGCTTCTGATACCCTTACTAATCAAGAATCTAGCAACCTCCACTTTAAGTACACCCAATGTCTTGACTTCCACCGCCGCCTGTAGCAATGAATTCCACGGATTCACCACCCTTCTGCCTATATAGGTTCCTCCTCATCTGTTTTAAAGCAACGTCCTTGTATTCTGATGCCCATGTCATCCTCCCGCCACCCTACCAGGGATAGGGTTCCTCTTGTCCTCACCTACCACTCCACCAGCCTTTGTGCCCAGCACATAATTCTCCGTAACTTTCACCATCTCCAAAAGGTTCCCACCACCAAGCACATCTTTCCCTCCCCACCACTTTCTGCTTTCCGCAGGGATCACTTCCTATACAACTTCCTTGTCCATTCGTCCCTCCCCACTAATCTCCCTCCTGGCACTTATTCTTGCAAGTGGAACAAGTGCTATATCTGCCCCTACAACTCCTCCCTCACTACCACTCAAGGCCCCAAACAGTCCTTCCAGGTGAGATGACTCTTCACCTGTGAGTCCGGTATTGTATCCTGTACTCCCAGTGAGGCCTCCTGTATATTGGTGAGACCGACATAAGATTGGGAGACTGCTTTGCTAAGCACCTGCACACTGTCTGCTAGAAAAAGTGGGATCTTCCAGTGGCCACCCATTTCAATTCTACTTCCCATTTCCATTCCGGCATGCCAGTCCATGGCCTCCTTGACTACCATGTGCCGTGATGAGGCCACATTCAGGTTGGAGGAGCAACACCTTATATTCCATCTGGGTAGCCTTCAACCTGATGGCAAGAACATCGATTTCTCAAGCTTCCAGTAATGCCCGCCCCCCACTTCAGCATTCCTCATTCCCATTTCCCTCTCTTGTCTTATCTCCTTACCTGCCCATCACCTCCCTCTGGTGCTCCTCTCCCTTTTCTTTCTACCATGGCCTTCTGTCATCTCCTATCAGATTCCTCCTTCTCCAGCTCTTTATATCTTTCACCAATTGACTTCCCAGCTCTTCACTTTGACCCTCCCCCTCTCCTGATTTCACCCATCACCCTACTACCTTGTATTTTTTACTCCTCATTTTTTTTCTCCAGTCCTGATGAACGGTCTTGGCCTGAAGTGTTGACTGTTTACTTTTTTCCATAGATGCTGCCTGGCCTGCTGAGTTCTTCCAGCGTTGTGTATAGCTGGGATTTCCAGCATCTGCAGATTTTCTCTTGTTTGTCCTTCTATTCTGATGTTGTGCCCTCTGGTCCTAGACTCTCTTGCCGTAGATAACATCCTCTGCATGCCCACTCTATCATAAGCTTTTCAATATTAGGTACGTTTCAATGAGATCCTCCCCACCAATCTTCTAAACTCCAGTGAGTACAGGCCCAGAGCTATCAAATGCTTTACTTACATTAAGCCTTTCATTTCTGGGATCATTCTCATGAAAGTCCACTGAACCCTCTCTGACGCCAGCACATCCTTTCTTCGATCATCATCATTATGTGCCATGTCATATGATGTGGGCAATCATGGTGACCACGATTGTTCTTGGCAAACGTTTCTACAGAAGTGGTTTGCCATTGCCTTCTTCTGGGCAGTGTCTTTACAATTTGGTGGTCCCAGCCATTACCACTACACTTCAGAGATTGTCTGTCTGGCGTCAGTGATCGCATTACCAGGATTTGTGATGTGCAGCAGCTGCTCATACGACCATCCACCACCTGCTCCCATGGGCTTTACATAGCCCTGATCAGAGTGGCTAAGCAGGTGATATACCTTGCCTAGGGTCACCTGCAGGCAGGCAGAGGTAAGGAGCCCCTTACACCTCGTTTAGTAGAGATGTATCTCCACCCTGCCACCCACTTCTTAGATAAAGGGCCCAAAACTGCTCACAATACACCAAGTATTATCTGACCAATATGAAAAGGATCATATTTATGTCAGTTAGCTTCTGTACTAAAACAGTGTAATTCCTGTGTGATAATTTTACCTCATTACTTTAAATTGATCCCATCTGCCAACATCAGTAATTACCATAGCTACAAACACAATCTGCGTTTGCATCCGGAATCTATAATGGCCCTGTTGAGTGATGTTGCATTTAAGGTCTGATAGCTGAATAGAGAGAAAAAAAAACAAATCCCTGCAGACACTGGAAATAGAAGGTCCCGGGGATACACAAAATGGTTCAGTGATGATTTGTGATGAGGGATGCAGGGTTACGTTTCTAAATTGCTAAATCTTCATTGAAAGGCTTAGATTGAGTGGACGTGGCAAGGATGTTTCCAGTAGTGGGGGAGTCTAGGACCAGAGGGCACAGGCTCAGAACAGAAGGACGTCCCTTTAGAACAGAGCGAGGAGGAATTTCTTTTGTCAGAGGGTGGGCGTAACTCTGTGGAATTCGTTGCCACAGAGGGCTGTGGAGGCCAAGTCACTGGGTATATTTAAAGCAGAGGTTGATAGGTTCTTGATTAGGTTACGGGGAGAAGGTAGGTATTGAGAGGGATATTAAATCTACCACGATGGAATGGCAGAGCAGGCGCAATGGGCCAAATGGCCTAATTCTGCTCCTGTTTTATGGCCTTATGAGCTGGACTAGTGAGGAAACAAGTGTGGGGGGAGAAGGCAGGTGTGAAGATGATGAAGGAAATGCTGTGAGAAGGTGGGGGACAAGACTACCCAGCTGACTGTCTAGAGTTTGATGCCAATTAAGAGGAGGGAATGAATGCCTGGTAATTGTAGCAGATCGAACTGGAGAAATGCATACACCAAAGGATGAATGAGTATAGTAGTGAGCAAATCTGGCCATTCAGCCCATTGAACCTGCTTCACCATTCCATCAAGTCTGATTTTTTTTATCCCTCTCAACCCCAATCTCCTGCCTTCTCCCAATAACCTTCACCCTTGATATATACGCGCACACAGGTACACATTCACACAAAACTTTCATGTACACTTTAGTTTGCATATAGTAAATACAGTATGCAAACATACAATATATGTGAATATGTAAGTGTATACCACATAGACTGACACACATTCACATAGATACTTATATACTGCATTGTGCAAAAGTCCTTAGCTAGTGTGCCTATGAGTTTTGCATAGTACTGAATATTGGTTAAAATAGGTAGATAGTTGGGAAACAGAAATAAAAAGTAGTTAACTTTGTATTAGCTTAGTAGTATTAAGCATTATTGGGTAACTGGAAAGACATAATATACACTGCTGTGCAAAAGACTTAGGCACCCGAGCTACAGTATATATATGTGCCAAAGACTTTTGCACAGTATTGAACATGTAGACATGTATTCAAGGACATATGGAAAGATGCAGTACATTCAGATATACAGTCTCAGATGCGCACACAAACTCACACAAATAGACATACATATAGGTATACATTCAGCCACATAAACATATGCTCACACACAAATAGAAAAACACACACACACACACACATTCTGGCGTGCACATGCATACATACACACATACTCTGGGTTACAGAGTATTAGCTTTAAGGAAAGGTTGAACAAACTTGGATGTTTTATTTTTTGCAGCTTCGGAGACTGAGGGATGACCTTTTAGAAGTTTATAAAATTGAGAGGTATAGATAGGGTAGATAGAGTCTTTTCCCCAGGATATACTGTTTATGTCCATAAGACCATAAGATACAGGAACTGAATGCAGCCATTGGGCCCATCGAGTCTGCTGGCCATTTGATCATGACTGATCCTTTTTCCCTCTCTGCCCCAGTTTCCTGCCTTCTCCCCATATCTCTTCATGCCTTGCCTAATTAAGAATCTATCAACCAGTGCCTTAAATATACCCAGTGACTTGACCTCCATCGCTGCCTGTGGCAACAAGTTTCACAGCATCACCACCCTCTGGCTAAAGAAAATCCTCCTCCTTTCTAAATGGATGTCCTTCTTTTCTGAGGCTGTGCCCTCTGGTCCTAGACTCCCCCACCATAGGAAACATCTGCTTCACATCCACTCTATTAAAGCCTTTCAACATTTGATAGGTTTCATGAGCTCCCCCCTCCTTCTTCTGAATTCCAGTGAGCACAGGTCCAGAGCTATCAAATGCTCCTCATATGATAAGCCTTTCAATCCTGGAATCATTTTTGTGAACCTCCTTTGAACCCAAATACTTGAGAAATTAGCTTTAAGGCGAGGAGAGTTTTAGGAGGTAGGTTTTTTTTTCCACACAGAGTGGTAGTGACTGGAATGTATTGCCATGTGAATGGTCATAGCAGATACAATAACAATGTTTTAGATACATTAAGGAAAACTCAGGAACAGGCAGGGATTGGAGAGGTACAGACTCCATGTGGGAAGATGGGATAGATGTGATAGTCCGAAGGGCCTGGTCCTAGGCATGGTATACTATAAGGATCAGTGCAGTGACTCTCAGTCCATTGTAAACATGTCACCAATTTGGATGTTGATGTAGGAGGTATGATTGATAAACTTTCAGATAATTTGTGCTGTTGTCATAGTTATACAGATTATCTTTAGCTACTGAATTACCTTAAGATATAAGAGTAGAATTAGGCTATTCAGCCCATCAAGTCTACTCTGCCATTTCATCGTGGCTGATTTATTATCCCTTTCAACCCAATTCTCCTTGCCTTCTTCCTGTAACCTTTCACACCCTGACTAATTAACAATCTATCAACCTCTGCTTTATATATATATCCAATGATTTGGCCTCCACAGCCATCTGTGGCAATGAATTCCACAGAGTCATTACACTCTGGCTAAAGAAATTCCTCTTCAGTTGTTTCCTAAAGGGACGTGCTTGTATTTTGAGGCTGTGCCCTCTGGTCCTAGACTCCCCCGCTGTAGGAAACATCCTCTCCACAAATGTCATAGGAATGATATTGATAAATTGGTTAATTGGGCAGAGGAGTAGCAGATGGGATTTAATCCTAAAACATCAGTGGTGCTATGTTTTGGGAGGCTAATACACACTGAATGTTGGGAATTTATGCCTTTATCAGTCACGGCATGGAATATAAGAGCAGACAGACTGTGGATCAACTATGTAGATTTTCTCTTGTGTCAGAGCTGGAGTTCAGGTCCCTGCACTATAGGAATGTTATGATTACACTGAAGATGATCAATGTAACACATTTGTATTGCAGCCGAAGTACAGTGCAATACTGTACATAAAAAACTATACAATATGAAGTATATAAAAATATAGAGTGTAAAAAGACAGCAAAACCAGAGGGTGGGCTGGCTAATTGACCATTCAGAAATATGATGGTGGAAGGGAAGAAGCTGTTCCTAAAACATTGAGTGTATCTCCTCCCTGATGGTGGTAATGAGGAGAGGGCATGTCCTGAGAGAAGGATGCTGCCTTTTAGAGACATTGCCTTTGAAGGTGTTCTCGATGGTGGGGAGACTAGTAGTCATAATCGAGCTGGGTCAGTTTGCAACCCTCTGCAGACGTTTTCCAATCTTGTGCACTTGTCCGTCCGTACCAGACAGTGGTGCAACCACTTAGAATGTTCTCTACAGTGTATGTGACCTGCTGAGTTCCTCCGCTTTTTCTGTTACGGATTTCCAACATCTGCAGAATCCCTTGTGTTTTGGAGTGTTTTAGATTGAGAATTAATGAGCTCATGACCCAGGTATTAATTAAGCAACCGTTTGGGTGAGATATGAAACAGCCATGGATTCTTCAAACAATTTTGTTTCTCCCATAAGCCTTACAATTGGCAGTATATTAGTGCTGAGATCATTGCTGGAATATGATATGAAGTACTGTGAAAATGATTTATTTATTGGTTGTTGGTACTATGTGCCATGCTGTGTAGAATCAACCTGTATCATGATTCCAATGCTTCCTGCACCAAGTTGTACCCACCCTGCACAAAAAGGGGAAGATCACAAACACAAGAAATTATGCAGATACTGGAAATCTAGAGTAACACAAACAAAATACTGAAAGAACTCAGTAGGTCTGGTAGCATCTATGGAGAGGAATAAAGAGTTGACGTTTTAGACCCAGATCCTTCATCAGGACTGGAAAGGAAGTGGGCGGAAGATAGAGCAAGAAGGAGGGGGAGGGGAAGGATGGAACCAGACAAGGGAAAAGGTGGGTGCACGGGTGAAGGAGGGGTGGATGAAATGAGACGATCGGAGGTGATAGGTGGAAAAGGTAAAGGGCTGAAGAAGGAATCTTATAGGAAAGGAAAGTGGACCATGGGAGAAAGGGAAGGAGGAGGGGCACCAGGAGGAGGTGAGGGAAAGAGAAGAGGTAAGAGGGGAGCTAGAGTGGGGAACTGAAGAAGAAAGGAAGGCAGAAAAAATTACCAGAAGTTATGAGAAATCAATGTTCATGCCATCAGGTTGGAGGTTACCCAGATGGAAAGTAAGGTATTGCACCTCTGACATCATCGTTCTTGTGATGTTTTGAGATCAGTTTGCTTAACATTCCACTGGTTTCACCTGCAATACTTTAAGTCATTCATTAGAATTCAGTCATGCACTGAAGTTTCTTCCTGCACATATTTTGTTCTGCTGCAACTAAAATAAAACAGCAGGGGTCCTTTCTTCCATATTCATATTTTGAACCTTGTTGCAACTATTTTCATCAAAGCCAATATTGTCATTTCTGTGTGATAAAAGCTTGCCATAGCGGAATTGGATCTGTGCTGTTGGTACAATGATAGCAGTGTACTCTTCTAAAGTCATGGTTTCATGGCCTTTTGCACTACCACATTCATCAATGTCCAGCAGATGTTGTCACATCTCATCTGTATATCAAGATAGAATGCAGGAGGGACGGGTTAGATTGATCTCAGAGTAGATTAAAAGGTTGCTGCAGCATCCTGGGCCAAAGGGCCAGCACTGTGCTGGAGTGTTCTATTTTCTATATTCATTGCATACAACCACACTTATTGATGTTTTATACATCATGCATTTTTAAAAACTACCCCTTTCCCTGTGAACTCTGAGACATAGCAGCAGAATTAGGCCATTCAGCCCATCTGCTCCACCTTTGTATGGGATAGACCCTGTTTGGGGTGTTGGTGGTTTTCACCCAATGGTCAGTGTCTGGTATGGTATGTTGGACAGAACGATCACTGCCTGTCACTCTTGACTTCTTCAGCTCTACCTGGGAAATTCAATTTGCCAGAACATCCAGCAATAATTGGAATGTGTCAGCAAGTGAAATGATCTCGGGTCCAAGAGCTCTCATCCAATTTTCCAATGACATACAAGCAGTCCGATGCCGTGCAAACTCAAAGCGACAGCCCTTACCTTGAGCTTCAGCGGAATTAAGTTCTGGTTTATATTAGTTTTGCTTTCACTAGCTGTGAAAGAGTTTATGTGTCTATGGTGTGAGGAAATGAGTTTAATGACGTTCCTTGTTTCTGTTTCCCCGTGGCAAAAGTTAACACTGCAGTGACTGATGGGTAAGTTGCAAGGTGTATGCTGCAGTTTTCTGTCACCGTTCCAATTGCAGCTCAGGGTAACTAACTCCCAAGTAATTCCTAGTGAACCCTATGAAATCCCCAATAACTTTTGGTCACCTACCTACAGGAAAGATGTAAACAAGGTTGAAAGAGCACAGAGAAAGTTTACAAGGATTTTGCTGGGTCTGGAGGACCTGAGTTGTATGGAGGGATTGAATAGGTTAGGACTCTGTTCCTTGGAATGTAGAAGATCGAGGGAATATTTGATAGAGGTATACAAAATTATGAGGAGTTTAGATAGAGGAAATGCAAGGAGGCTTTTCCCACCGAGGTTGGATGGGACTACAACTAGAGGTCATGGGTTAAGGGTGAAAGGTGAAAAGTTTAAGGGGAACATGAGGGGAAACTTCTTCAGATGGTCATGAGAGTGTGGGATGAGTTGTCAGTGCAAGTGGTGCATGAAAGCTCGATTTCAACGTTTAAGAGAAGTTTGGATAGGTACATGGATAGTCCTGGTGCAGGTCGATGGAAGTAGGCAGTTTAAATGGCTTGGCACAGACTAGATGGACCAAATGGCCTGTTTCCGGTGCTGTACTTTTCTACGACTCAATGACTTGATAGAGTGTAAAAGTTTACAAGAGGCATAGAAGGAGTAGACTAGCATGTACCTTTTTTTTCTAGGGTGGCAATGATCAATACCAGAGGTACTCTTTTTGCAGTGAGCAGAGGGAAGTATAGGGGGATGTCAGAGGTACGTTTTTCCACACAGAGAATGATAGGTGCCTGGAATGCACTGCTAGGGGTAGTGGTAGTAGAGGCTGAAACATTAGAAACGTTTAAGAGACTCTTAGTAGATAGGTGCATGGACATAAGAAAAATGGACGGCTGTGGACGAATACTCATTAACAATGACCCTTTTTTAATAAGGTTAAGACTTTATTCCCTGGAGTGCAGAAGAATGAGGGGAAATCTTACAGAGGTGTACAAAATTATAGGGGGTATAAATAGGGTGAATGCTTGCAGGTTTTTCCTTCTGTGTTGGGTGAGACTAGAACTGGAGGTCATAGGTTAAAGGTGAAAGGTGAAATATTTAAGCAGAACCGGGGGATTTTCACACAGAGGCTGCAACCTGGATCACTCACAGAAACAATTTTTTTGTCATGGGAAACTGTCTTTACTGGACCAGGTCTACATGACACACAATATTGTCTTCTGACGTGTGCAAGTTAGCTGCCAAATTTCCTTCGTTTCAGGAATGCCAACACTTCCAAAGTGCTTCACTGGCTGTAAAGCACTTTGGCACAAGACACCACACTCAGTGGCTAGTTTATTAGGGACACCTGCACACCTGCTCATTAATGCAAATATCTAATCAGCCAATCCTGTGGCAGCAACTCAATGAATGAAAGCACACAGACATGGTCAGGAGGTTCAGTTGTTGTCAGACCAAACATCAGAATAGGGAAGAAATGTGATCTAAGTGACTTTGACCGTGGAGTGATTGTTGGTGTCTTGAGTATCTCAGAAACTGCTGACCTCCTGGGATTTTCACACACACACACAGTCTCTAACGTTTACAGATAGTGTTGCGAAAAAACAAAAAGACATTCAGTGAATGGCAGTTCTGTGGGCGAAAATGCCTTCTTAATGAGAGCGGTCAGAGGAGAATGGCCAGACTGGTTCAAGCTGACAAGAAGGCAACAGTAACTAAAATAATGACATGTTACAACAGTGGTGTGCAGAAGAGTACCTCTGAACACACAGTACATCGAATCCTGAAAGAGATGGGCTACAGCAGCAGGAGACCATGAACATACACTCAGAGGCCACTTTATTAGGTACAGGTACTTAATAAAGTGGCCACTGAGTGTAAATAGGTCTTTTTCCAGATGTCCTTTCCACTGTAATGGGAAGATGAACCACACCTACTGGGAGCGACAAATGAGTACAAAAGCTAAATTTAGCCATAAAGCTCATATTCCCAGAATAAATAATTTAATATAGAAACTACTGAATGATTTCTTAGGAGGAAACAAAAAGAAAAACTTAAAATCTTTTTTTTTGATTTTGAAGGCAGACTTGCGATTTTATGACAATGTTCTGTGTCTTTCTGATGAGGTGAGATGCCCACAGGTGGAACAAAACAAGTGATGAACTTGTTCAAGCTTTGAGTGAGGGGAAGGTCCAGCTTTCGCCGGGGTTGAGAGGCTTCCGACACACACTTCAACGAAGAGCCTTCATCTCATCTACAGAATGGAAACCTTTGATTGCTCGACTTGGGTGTGAGGAGTGCAGTCTTGGGTCATTGCTTAGCATACGGTGTTGGAAAGAGTTCAACCAACAAGGTTTGATGTAAGTGTAAAATAAAATATATGGATTGGCATTGTAAAATGGATAATTTGCCATGAAATGCAATGGCATTATTTGAAAGAAGGAAATAGTTAACAATGAATGCAGTTTTTAAAAAAATTGTAATTTGTTTCTTCTTTGTAATCATTGTTGCTAACCTGAAGCAGATTTCCTGGCTCTTTGGTTCCTTAGAGTCTGGCTGTAAGGCAATTTCCTTTGGCGGTCTGAGAAGTAGATGTAACGTATCTGAATCTTAGATGTTTTAAGGTAATACCGTCAGTACAATGGCCGACAAGCTGTCACCTGCATAGTTGGTCTTGGAAATGACGTTACTTGTATTTGAATCCAGTTTTCCCTTTGTTGTACTCCTAATCCATCTTCTATAAAACTTAAATGCCGTTATAACGCCGAGAATCTCTCTGAGTGTGGGCTCCACAGTTCTCTCCCAGGACACAAAGAAATGCTTTCAGACAGTGGGGGACAGACGAGCTGAGGGAAACTTCACTGACAAGTGGGAGAAGTCGGCACACAGGAAAGGAAACATCTCTTTAACTTTCAAAGTCTTGCCAGAGTCTGAGTTCCACAAACTTCTGATGAAAGTTGCTAGGCAGAGTTTGTTTTTGTTTTAAAAACACCATGGGAAGAGAAAGGATTTTCTTCGTTACTTCTGATTTGAAATTTATTTTCAACTACATTTCCCCAATTAATTCTATTCCATAGAAATGCGTGCCTTCAAAATTTCCAGTATCACAAATCAGTTGCATTTTCAGATGGTAATCGCTCCATAAGCCATGCGTTCAAAGACGCCAACACCTCATTAACAATATCTGGATGCTCATGGTGGAGGTCATGAAAGGCACTCTGAAAGATCTGGCAGAAATTCATAAGAATGAGAAGTAGGAATGACTGAACATCAAAAGACCATTGAAATGCATTATTATGCTTCAAAAACATCTTCTTAGTGCTTCAGAAACTCAAATTTACTTGTTAATGAAATGAAAGAAGAAGTTATTCCTTCACCAAGGTGTTCTAACTGGTTTTATCATCATCTAACTGGTTTTAGTAACATTCTAACCTGTTGTATCACTAACATGAGAAAGTGCTGATGCTGGAAATCCAAAGCAACACCCACAATATGCTGGAGGAACTCAGCAAGTCAGGCAGCATTTATGGATATGAATAAGACCTTAAGACATAGGAGTAGAATTAGGCCATTTGGCCCATCAAGTCTGCTCTGCCATTCAATCATAGCTGACCCTTTTCTCCCCCTCCTTAGCATCACTTCCTGGCCTTCTCCCCATAACCTTTGACGCCATGTCTGATCAAGAACCTATCAAATTCTGCCTTAAAGACACCTAATGACCTGACCTCCACAGCTGCCCATGGTAACAAATTCCACAAAGTCACCATGCTCTTGATGAAGAAATTTCTCTGCATCTCTGTTTTAAATGGATGCATCTCTATCCTGAGTCTGCGCCCTCTTGTCCTAGACTCCCCCACCATGGGAAATATCCTTTCCACATCTACTCTGTCTAGGCCTTTCAACATTTGAAAGGTTTCAATGAGATTCCCCCCTCATCCTTCTAAATTCAAGCGAGTACAGACCCAGAGCTATCAAACGTTCCACGTATGATAACCATTTCATTCCCAGAATCATCCTTGTGAACCTCCTCTGAACCCTCTCAATATGCCAGCATATCTTTTCTTCGATGAGGAGCCCAGAATTGTTAACAATGCTCAAGTGAGGCCTTGATGCCATGTCTGATCAAGAACTCTGCTTTAAATGCACCTAATGACCTGACTTCCACAGTTGCCTGTGGTAACAAATTCCACAAATTCACCACGCTCTCAGCGTCTTTTAGCTTAAGCTTTCTAATCACCTCTGGTTCACTACATAACACCCAATCCAGTATAGCTGATCCCAGTAGGCTCAATGCCAAACTGCTCTAAAATGCCATCTCATAGGCATTCAACAAACTGATTCTCTTGAGATCCATTACCAACCTGATTTTCCAATCGACCTGCAAGTTGAAATCTCTCAAGACTATCATAACATCGCCCTTTTGACACACATTTTCTATTTCCTGTTGTAATCTGTGGTCCACATCAAAGCTACTGTTGGGAGGCCTGTATATAACTGCCATCAGGGTCCTTTTGCCCTTGCAGTTTCTTAACTCAGCCCACAAGGATTCAACGTCTTCCAACCTTATGTCACATCATTCTACTGATTTGGTGCCATTCTTTACCAGCAGAGTCACGCCAACCACTAGCCCCCACCCCGCCTACCTTCCTATCCCTCCAATACAAAGTGTAACCTTGGACAGCTCCCAACTACAACCATCCTTCAGCCATGATTCAGTGACGGCCACAACATCAGACCAGACTATCTGTAAAAGTGCAACAAGATCATCCACCTTATTTCTTATACCCCATGCTTTGAGATATAATGCTTTGCATGCTATATTTACTACCCTTTTTGATTTTGCATCCTTAGGCTTGCAGCCAATAGGCTGATCCTGGACTTACTTCCTGGCAAAATTTGCATATTACTATTTAAGTATTTATAGTTTTATTACTATTTATTATTTATGGTGCAACTGTAACGAAAACCAATTTCCCCCGGGATCAATAAAGTATGACTATGACAATGTACTGATAATCACCCTAATGGCTGCAATTTTGTCCTATCATCTGCCCTTCCTGACAGTCTGACTGCACGCTATCTTTGCTTTTTTACCATCCATAATGTCCTCAGCACAATCAATGGACCAAATAGTATAATTCTGCTGCCATGTTTTATGGTCTATGTTCTATGACTAGGGGGTCTGAGTTATAGGGAGTGGTTGTCCAGGCTAGGTCGATTCCTTGGAATGAAGGAGACTGAAGGGCAACCTTACAGAGTGTTTAAAATCACAAAAAGTGGATGGTAACAGTTTTTCCCCCAGGTAGGGAGTGCAAAACTAGGGGACATAGGTCCATTTTAAATTTCTCCTCCCTCATCCTAAGCCTGAAGGGCAACTTTTTTCATATTGAGCGTGGTGGGTTGCCAGTGAGACGGGGACAATAGTATCATTTTCCTGGTAACATCCTCGTAAATCTATTCTGCACGCTTTCCGATTTAATCATATATTTCCTATGAGGGGATGTCACAGAGAAATGGTATTTTATTAGATTGGCATTTGGGACATGCCTGTCCTAGCATGTGAAATCACCTCCTAGCAGTGGACTGGGCGTATGAGATCAATAGTGAGATCCAACAGGCAGAAAGCTGTTTCTGCAATGCTTTGCGGAGAGTGACAGACATGACAAGGCACAGAAGAAGTCATGGTCATCCATTGCAAGCAAGGAAGACCCCAGTTTGTGATGGTTACTCATTCCACTAGACTCATTTTGCTGAGCTCGAGTGAGTGGGAAATGTTCCAGTGCAACTTTGTTTTCCACACAGGTCTCCAGTCATTATTGGATATGATGGACAACCAATAGATTGGCATGGATGAATTAGGCTAAAAAGCCTGTGTCTGTGACTGTATAGCTCCATGAAACTTTGAATCTATATATCTTTATGAAGGAAGGTGGCGGGGGGTGGGAGTTGGGGGACAGAGGTTGGAAGGTGACAGGTGGAACAAGATGTCTTCTCCCTTTGTTCATCTTTCCACGTCCACCAAAACTCCCGTCTGGTTCCATCTTCCCCTCATGGTCTCCCTATCCAGTTCCACAAGTTCATCAACTCCCCCAGCCCTTCCATATCACAATGCTATATAGACCATAAGACCATAATATATAGGAACAGAGTTAGGTTATTCAGCCCATCAATCATGGCTGATTTATTCTCCCTTTCAATCCCATTCTCTTGCCACTCTCTGTAGTCTTTGACACCCTTACTAATTAAGAACCTATCAGCCTCCGCTTTAAATATGCTCTCTGACTTGGCCTCCACAGTCATCTAAGGCAATGAGTTCCACAGATTCAGCACCCTGTGGCTAAAGAAATTCCTTCTCACCTCTTTATTCCTTGGTCCACCATCCTCTCCTATCAGGTTCCATCTTCTTCAGTCCTTCCTTACTTCCATCCATTACCTCCTAGATTCTGACATCATTTCCACTCTCACCCTCCCCGTCCCTCTCCCCACCCTCATATTCTGCCTCTCTTCTACTTACTTTCCAGTCCTGACAAAAATTCTCAACTCGAAACATCTCAACTTGTTGACAAAACACTTTTCTGCCTGGCCTGCTGAGTTCCTCCAGCATTTTCTTGTGTGTTTCTTGAAATGTCAGCTGCTCATTTCCCTCCACAGATGCTACCTGACCCACTGAGTTCCTTTGCTGCCTTGTATGTTCCTCTAGATTTACAGCCTCTGAAGCCTCCCTTGTGCCTGCACCTCAAACTAGTATAGCCCTGCATTTGAGTATTTATTTAAAGATACAGCGCAGAAAAGGCCCTTCAAGCCATGCCGCCCAGCAACCCTTGATTTAAACCTAGCCTAATCACAGGACAATTTACAAAGGCCAACTAACCTACTAACCAGTATATACTTTCGACTGGGGGAGGGAACCAGAGCACACCCAGATGAAACCCACATGCACACAGGAAGGAACACACAAACTTGCTTACAGAGGGCACCGGAATTGGACTCCAAAATTCAAGGCTCTGGAGCAGAATTAGGCCATTGGACCCATTGAGTTTGCTCCACCATTTCATCATGGCTGACCCATTTCCCTCTCAATCCCATTCTCCTGCCTTCTCCCCATAACTTTTCACACCCTGACTAATCAAGAAACTATCAACCTCCCCCTTAAATGCCCCCAGTGACTTGGCTTCCATAGCCACCTGTGGCAACAAATTCCACAGATTCATCATCTCTCTGCCTAAATACATCTCCTTTCATCTCTGTTCTAAAGTGATGTCCTTCTATTCTAAGGTTGTGCCCTCTGGTCCTTGACATCCCCACTATAAGAAACATTCTCTCCTGTCCACTCTATCTAAGCTTTTCAATGTTGAGTAGGTTTCAATGAGATTCCACCCCCCCCCAACCAATCCTTCTTAATACAAGCAAGTACAGGCTCAGAGACTTCAATTGCTGCTCATATGGTAACCCTTTCATTCCCAGAATAATTCGCGTGAATCTCTTCTGAACCCTCTCCAACGTCAGAACATCCTTTCTTAAATAAGGGACCCTAAACTGCTCATAATACTCCAAGTGATGCCTCATCAGCGCTTTATACAGCCTCAACATTACATCCTTGCTTTTATATTCTAGTCCTCTTGAAATAAATGCTAACATTGCATTTGCCTTCCTCACCATCGATTTAACCTGCAACTTAACCTTTAAGGAATCCTGCACATGGACTCCCAGGTCCTTTTGCACCTCAGAGTTTTGAATTTTCTCCCACTTAGAAAATAGTCTATCCTTTCATTCTTTCTACCAATGTGCATAACTATATACCCTCCTACACTGTATTCCATCTGCCACTTCTTTGCCAATTTTCCTAATCTGTCTCAGTCCTTCTGCAGCCACTCTGTTTCCTCAACACTACCTGCCCCTCCTCCTATCTTTGTATTGTCTGCAAACCTGGGCACAAAGCCATCAAATCCATAATCCAAATCATTAGCTTACAACATGGAAAGAATCAGTCCCATCACAGACCCCTGTGGAACACCACTAGTCACTGGCAGCCAATCTGAAAAGGATCCCTTTGTTCCCATTCTTTGCCTCCTGCCAATCAGCCAATGCTCTATGCATGATAGTATATTTCCTGTAATACCCTGGGCTCTTATCTTGTTTAGCAGCCCCATGTGCAGCACCTTGTCAAAGGTCTTCTGAAAATTCAAGTATACAACATCCATCAATTCTCCTTTGTCTATCCCGCTTGTTATTTCTTCAAAGAATTCCAACAGATTTGCCAGGCAAGGTTTTCTCTAAAGGAAATCATGCTTATTTTGGCCTATTTTGTCATGTGCCTCCAAGTATTCTGAGACCTCATCCTTAATAATTATCAACTTCAACATCTTCCCAACCACTGAGGTCAGACTCACTCACCTATGGTTTCCTTTCTTCTGCCTCTCTCCACTCTTGAAGAGTGGAGTGTCATTTTCAATTTTGCAATCTTCCAGCACCATTCCAGAATCTGGTGACTCTTAAAAGGTCATTACTAATGCCACCACAATCTCTTCAGTTATGTCTTTTAGAACCCTGGGGTGTAGTCCATCAGGTCCAGGTGATTTAACTACCTTCAGACCTTTTGTTTCCCAAGTACCATCCCTCTAGTAATGGCAACTGCACTCTCTTCTGCCTCGTGACACTCTCGAACTTCCAGCGTACTACGAGTGAAGACTGATGCAAAATACTTATTCAATTCGTCCACCATTTCCTTGTCCCATTTCTATCCCTTGTGTAATTTTCCAGTGATCCAAAATCTACCCTTGCCTCTTTTACTCTTTATATATCCCAAAAAACATTTGGTATCATTTTTGATATTATTGGCTAGCTTACCTAAATATTTTATCGTTTCCCCCGTTATGTTTGTTTTTTAGTTGCCTTCTGTTGGTTTTCAAAAAGTTCCCAATCCTCTAGCTAACCACTAATTTTTGTTCTATTATTTGCCCTCTCTTTTGCTTTTATGTTAACTTTGACTTCCCTTGTCAGCCACGGTTGAGTCATCCTGCCTTTAGAATACTTCCTCTTCTTTGGGATGTACCTATCCCATGTTTTCCGAATTGCTCCCAGAAACTCCAGCCATTGCTGCTCTGCTGTCATCCCTGCCAGTGTCCTCTTGCAATCAACTTGGGCCAGCTCCTTTTTCATGCCTCTGTAATTCCCTTTACTCCACTGTAGTACCAATATATGTGACTTTAGCTTCTCCTTCTCAAATTGCAGGGTGAATTATATCATATTATGATCACTGTTTCCTAAGGGTTTCATTACATTAAGCTCCCTAATCGTCCAGTTCATTACACAACATTTAATCCAGAATTGCTGATCTCTAGTGGGCTCAATCACAAGCTGCTCCAAAAAGCCATCTCAGGTCATTCCACACATTCTCTCTCTTGGATGAAGTTGATTCTAGCATCAACTTGATTTTCCCAATCTGTCTGCATATTGAAATCCCCCATGACATTGCCTTTTTGACATGCATTTTCAATATTTCATTTGTAGACCTCATCCTGGCTACCGTTCAGGAGGCCTGTAGATAACTTCCATCAGGATCTTCTTACCCTTGCAGTTTCCCACAAGGATTCCCACTCTAACCACAAGGATTCAACATCTTCCAGTCCTATGTTATGTCTTTCTAAAGGTTTGATTTCAGTTTTTACCAGCAGAGCCACTCCAGCCCCTCTGCCTGCTTGCCTTTCCTTATGATTGTGTACCTCTGGATAGTAAGCTCCCGACTACAATCGTCTTTCTGCCATGACTCCATGATATTCACAACATCATACCTGCCAATCTCTAACTGCGCCACAAGAACATCTAACTTACTCCGTACACTGCATGCATTCAAATATGCCACCTTCAGTCCAGCATTTGTCACCCCTTTCAATTTTGTCCCCCTTTTACGCTGCAACCCATCCCACTGACTGCAATGTTGCCCTATCATCTTCTACTGTGGCGCCCCATGTATTATCCCAAGTATTTAAGAGTTAAGCAAGCTTATGTTACACCAGTTTTAGTATTTTGTTCTTGTGGAAAGATGCATCACCTTAAACGTTTTGTCTGTGCTTGCCACCTTGCCGTACATGATGAAGGAACCCTGATGTCTGAGAGTGCGTCCAAATCACCATGCATTATCAACAGAGGAGAGGTGATGGTGGGGAAAACCTTTTCTATCTTACTTAGTGCATGTAACACCTCAACGAAGAACTTTACGTTCACTGGTCCGTTACAGACGAGAGGATCATTTATGTAGCTCACCACCTGCAAAAATGAGAATGGTTTTCAGCACGCTGGCAGCTGAGTGAATCTTAGTAACTAAATGAATCACTTGAAAGCAAAATTCAAAGTAAATTTGTTATCAAAGTACATCTATGTCACCCTATGCAAATATGAGATTCATTTTCTTGCAGGTGTTCAGAGTAAATACAAAGAAACAATAGAACTAATGAAAGACAGCAACAAAGAAGATGAACTAACAACCAATGTGCAAAAGGCAACAAACGGTACAAATGCAAAAAGAAAATATAATAATAATAAATAAATGAGCAATAAATATCGAGAACATGAGGTGAAGAGTCCTTGAAAGTGTGTCATAGGTTGTGGGAACAGTTCAGTGTTGGCTCAGAGAAGTTGTTCCATCTAGATCAAGAGATTGAGGGGTAATAAGTGTTCTTGAAACTGGTGGTGTGAGTCTTGAGGCTCCTGTACTCCTTCTTGATGGCAGCAGTGAAAAGAGAGCATGACCTGGATGGTGGGGGTACTTGATGATGGATGTTGCTTTTGTTTGACAAAGATGAGAACATAAAAAGATCAGAATCACCAGAAAGCATCAGTAAGACCAAGGAATTGACAGTGGACTACAGGAATGGAAAGTCAAGGGAACACACATCAGCCCTCATCGAGGGATTAGCAGTGGAAAGGGTGAACACTGTCAAGTTCTTGGTGTCAACATCACTGAGGATCTATCTTGGGCCCAACATATTGATGCAATTACAAAGAAGGAACTACAGTGGCTGTGTTTCATTAGGAGTTTGGGAAGAATTTGTATGTCACCAAAGACTCACAAGTTTCTGCACATGTACGGTGTAGAGCATTCTAAATGGTTGCATTGCTGTCTGGTATGCAGAGGCCACTGCATAAGCTATAGAAAGTGGCAAACTCAGCCAGCTCTATCATGGGCACTAGCCTCCTCACCACTGCGGTGCCTTAAAATGGCGGCATCAATCATTAGGGACCCTCATCACCCAGGACATGCCCTCTTCTCATTGCTACTATCGAGGAGGAGATACAGGAGCCTGAAGACACACACTCAATGTTTCAGGAGAGGTTTCTTCCCACCCCCACCAGATTTCTGAATGGACAATGAATCCATGTACACTACCTTACTATTCTATTTATTTATTTAATTTATTTTTAGAAATATATTTCTTATTGTAAGTTATAGTTTTTTATTATTAAGTATTGTAATGTACTGCTGCTGCAAGCAACAAATTTCACAATGCATGCCAGTGATATTATTATCACTGACATAGAGTATGTTGTAAAATTGTTTGTGTAGCAGCAGTACAGTGCAATACTTTAAAAGTTACGAGTTAGAAAATAAATAAATATTGCAAAACAGAATAAAATGGGTTCATGGACCATTCAGAATCCCGACGACAGATGTACATACTGAGCCAATGTATACTAGAGGTGGAGGGTAGAATGGTTGATAAGTTCCAATCAAGTGGCCTACTTTATCCTGGATGACATTGAGTTGTTGAAGGTTGTTGGAACTGTACTTTTCCAGTCAAGTGGCAAATGTTCCAAAGTTCAAAATTAAACTAAGTATATTACAAAGTGTGTATACTACCCTGAGATTCATTTTCTCACAGGCATTCATGGTAGAATAAAGTAATACACTAGAATGAATCAGAAACAAAACACAAATAAAGACTGACAAACAACCAATATGCAAAGAAGACAAACCATCCAAAGACAAATAATAATAATCAAATGGCAAACATCATTCACCAAAATCTTGCTTTAAAATACAAACTTATTAAAGAAGCCTGATCCAGTTTTAGAGTCGGAATACCACAAATTATATTATGACAGATAGGGCAATTACATAATAATCTGTTATTACAGATAGGGCAATCCATAATAACCATCCAGATATAGTAATAGAGGATAAATAAGCAAGAACAGCTTACTTAATAGATACAGCCATTCCAAGCACACATAACTTACGGAAATCAATAAGTGAAAAACACCAGAAATATGCTGAATTAGAAGAGGAAACTGAAAGACTTTGGAACATGAATGTATACATTGTCCCGATAATTTCCAAACCCCCCCCCCCAATTCACCATTCCCCATTGCCTTTTCCCTCTCTCACCTCATCTCCTTGCCTGCCCATCCCCTCCCTCTGGTGCTCCTCCCCCTTTTCTTTCTTCCATGGCCTTCTGTCCTCTCCCATTAGATTCTCCCTTCTCTGGCCTTGTATCTCTTTCACCAGCTCTTTACTTCACCCCTCCCCCTCCTAGTTTTACCTATCACCTTGTGTTTCTCCCTCCCCTTCCCCCACCTTTCAAAACTACTCTTCTTTTTTTTCCCAGTTCTGCTGAAGGGCCACGGCCTGAAACGTCAACTGTACTCTTTTCCCATAGATGCTGCCTATCCTTTGAAAACCTAGAACTACAGAAACGCCAACAGAAGCTCCAAAGACCCCATCTTTAAGAAGACTTAAGAATGCATGCGGTGAAAGTGGAGGCCACAAGGCCAATCAACCTTCCTTCAGCCCAGGACTGAGGACTGTGGCAAGCTGCTGTTGGTGTCCTATGTCCCAGTAAGGGTGATGGGGTCAGGAAGAAGAGGTAAAATATACTTTGAACCATTGAAATATTATTAGCTGTTTTCATATTATCTTGGGAAGTAGGGAAGTTTTCACTGCTGATATTTGATACAATTCAAAAGGACTAAGACGTGAAAGGCTATGAACAAGCACTGGCAAATGGGATCAGTATATTTCTTTATTTAATTGTTTGTTTTATTTCTTACATCCAAGGGGGGTAAAAATCTTTATATTGCGTCTCTGTCGCAATATACAAGCAAGAAAGAGGAGAAATGAGGGAAGGTATTGCCCAAACCCTGAAATTGTATATATAATTGTTTTGCATAATGTATGTACAGTCAGATATGCAATCAGATCAACGTGTATTGATCAATCTGATGACCTAGTGAAAGAAGCTGTCCCGGACCCTATTGGTCCTGAACCTAATGCTGTGGTACTGTTTGCCAGACAGAAGCAGCTGAGGGGTGGCTGGAGCCCCTGATGATCCTCTGGGTGCGTTTCACACACCTGCTGCTGTAAGTGTCCTGAATAGCGGAAGTTCACATCCACAGCTGTGTTGGTCTGTCCGCAGCACTCTCTGCAGTGCCCTGCGATTAAGGGCAGTACGGTTCCCGTACCAGGCAATGACACAGCCAGTCAGGATGCTCTTGATGGTGCCCCTGTAGAAAGTCCTGAGGATCTGGGGACTCACGCTGAACTTCTTCAGCCGTCTGAGGTGAAAGAGGCACTGTTGTGCTTTTTTTTCCACCAGACAACCAGTATGTACAGTCCAGATGAGATCCTCGATGATGTATATACCAAGGCATCTGACGCTACTCACCCTCTCAACTACAGTCCACTTGACGTCAATAGAGGCGGAGTGCAGAGTGTAGACCATATAGTGGAGTGCTCGACGGTCAGCATAAACCTCCTTTATCCTCTACAGAAGTATTCTCAGGTGTTGATCTTTATCTGATCTTTTAACTTTGAAATATCTGAACTTATGGAATTGGAGCAGAATTGGACCTTTAGCAGCATGGTTGTCATATAACGCTTTACAGTGGCAGGAATCGAACCCTGATCAGTGAACACTGGTGATGTACAGCCATGGTGTTAACCATTATGCTACCGTGTCGCCCAAGAATTTGGAATCAAAATAGAAGCACTGCTGCTGACAGCAAAAGACTCTACAATGGGTAGAAAAACTGCCCAGTGCATCACTGGCAACCTGCTGACAGCCTACCTGCTGTCAAGGACATTTTGACAGAGAGATGCTGGCCCATGGACTGCTTGTCCCACTCCCTTCAAGGAGGAAGTTACACAGCATCCACACCAGGACCACCAGACTGAAAAACACTTACTTTCCCCAAGTAGTAAGACTGATTAACACCTCCACCCACTAACCCACCCCTCCATACTCCCAACCACCACTACTTTATCATTTCCTGTTGGTTACCTTATGTACAGACTCTCCTGTGCTTGGTGTCACTTTATGGACATAACAAGCAATCTATGTAAATAAGCTATTTTATGTATATATAGAGCTACATCAACACATTCATATAGAATCCATTGAATTCCTTATTTAACTAGGAAAAGACCGACACACCTCATGTTTGTTGGTGGATATTGCATGGGGATCTATGTACCCTAGGGGTAAGCGTGGTAACATGTGATACATCACTTTGGCCAGAAACATCTAGAGTAGAGAAAACAAAAAGAATTTGAGTAAAGTCCCTGCCCTTGATTAGACGCTGTTCTCGTAGAGATCTGGGGCTGTGGACAACTGAGATGAGAAGATGTACGTCACCGATTGGCTCCCAGCACACATCAGGAACTTGGGGCTGGAGGTCTCACGGCATTCTTACACACTGGGATTAAAATTCCTCGGTCACAGTGGGGGGGGGGGTGTATGTTTGGGTCACTGAACTGAAATGAAGAGCCAATCATAATGGACAAAATTGGTGTCAGAGACATGAATGGCCTTTTCTGGTGTATATTTGGAATGTAGAACATAGCCCAGCACTGGGAAAGGTTCTCCGGCCCATGTCGTCGTGCCAAACTAATTAAATTAGTAATTAAACATCAAATGTAGTGAGTGGGAAAATAAATCAGGCACAATCGAATGGTGGAGCAGACTCAATGGGCTGAATTGCCTAATTATGATCCGATGTCTGTGGTGTAACTCATCTCTTCTGCCACTCAATGTCCATATCCCTCCATTCACTGTACTTTCACCTCATAGCCTCTTAAATGTCTCTGTAGTATCCATCTTCACCACCACCCCTGGAAGCACATTCAAGGTACTTGCCACTCTGTGTAGAAGAACTTGCCCTGAACTTTCCCTTTAAATTTACTGCGTCCCACCTTAAATGCATACTCCTTACTATTAGACATTTTGAACCTAACAAGAAGACACTGGCTACCTACTCTGTCTTTGTTTCTCATAATCTTATAATCATCTACCCATTCTCCTCTCAGCATCTGCAGCCTCAGAGACGGCAACCCAAGTTTGTCTAACCTCTCCATGTAGCACATATCCTCTAATCCAGGCAATATCCTGGCAAACCTCTTCTGCACTTTCTCCACAGCCTCCTGTAATGGGGTGAATGCAAAACTCTAGATCAGGGGCTCCCAATCTGGGGTCCACAGACCCCTCAGTTAATAGTAGCGGTTCAAAAAAAAAGGTTGGGAACCCCTGTTCCAGATGCAGCCTGATTAGAGTTTTATAAAGCTGAACCATAACTTCTTGACTCGAACTCAAAGCCTCGACTAATAAAGGCAAGAACACAAATGCCTTCTATACCACATAGCTACCTTCAGGAAGATATGGATTTTAACCCCAAGTTTCCTCTGTACATCAACACACTTAATTATCCTGTCATAACTGTGTACTGTCTCTTTGCATTTGGGGCGTATGGGGTATTCGGAGAGAGGCAGCTCCTCTGGTGAATGGACTCGTTGTGTCCAGTCTGGGGCAGCTCTCTCACCTTTGGTCCCCGCCAGACATTCAACTTTCATCTGTGGCTTCAAGTAACTGTTGGCGTGCAACGGTGGCCACACCCTGGTACACCACTTCGACAGGTGGGCTAAACCAGGTGAGGGTAGCCGTTGGGCTTCATACCCCGGTGAGGTAAGGACATGCCTGTCCTAGCTTGTGAAATCAGCTCTGGTGGACTGGGGGGGGGGGGCGGGTGCGATGAGATCTATAGTGAGATCCAACAGCCAGGTGGTTCTGCAACGCTCCGTGGAGAGCAAAGGACATGATGAGGCACAGAACAAGTTATGGCCAACCATTGCAACCAAGCAAGACCCCAATTGTGACGACTACCCGTCCCACAGAAGCTGGATTTTGAGGTCAGGTGAGTGGAACTGTCCCAGTGCAGCAGCTTTTTCATTTTAAAATCTCTCCTGTACAGGATTCCTGTCATCATCGTATACGATAGAAACTGCCACCCCCTTTATATTTGACATCCCAAAGTGCAACACCTACACTTGAAAGGATTAAACTCCATCTGCCATTTCTTTGCCCATATCTGTAACTGATTTATATCCTGCTGTGTTCTTTGGCAATCTACACTATTCACAGTGCCACTGATCTTTGTATCATCTGCAAATGTGTTGGGAAACAGGATTAGTGTGAATTAGATGGGGACAACAGAGACAGCAGAAGCTGGAGTCTGGAGCAACACACAGTCTACCGGAGGGACCCAGTGGGTCAAGTAGCATCTGTCGGAGTGATTGCCATTGAGTCCTAGAGCATGGCTGCACAGAAACAGCCCCATTGGTCCATGCTGAACCGTTACTCTGCTTGGTCCCACTGATCCGCACCTGGGCCATAGCCCTCTGTACCCCTTCCATCCATGCACTTATCCAAACTTACCTGAAATGTTGAATTTGAACCCACACTTCCCTGGAGAGAAAGGAATTGTCGACATTTTGGGGTCAAGACCCTACATCAGGACTTAGATCTGATAGTTTTGACCCAAAACGTCGATGATTCCTTCTCCCCTCACAAATGCTGCTCGACTCCCTGAGGCCTAGTGGTCACTTGGAACTCATTGTGCCCAGTGGGGTAACCATGGTAACAGAATGACCAGACCTGCTCTGACTACATGGAGCAAGAATGGGTGCCGGAGCAAATGGAACCTAATAGTACCTGAAACATCTGGTGTTTCAAGAGTCTGTTTTTACCTTAATTGGAGTTGCTGATTCAGGATTCATGAGGACCATGGGTGCTAGAAAAATTGCCCCTGCCACAATATTTGGTCCCTTGTTCATGATATAGATTTGCATCAGTCCTCCCTGGAATGCAAGAAGTGGCAGAAATGGAAGAATAAAGGCATTTATTTAGCTCCTGTCACCGCTTAGAGCAATCCCAAGGCTAGTAAGTTATTTTTAAGTTCAGGCACTCTGAGAACATTGAATATAGAAGACTACAGGGATAATTCAGCAAACACGCAGAATCGCAGATGTTGTAATCCAGAACAAAATGCTGGAGGAACTCAGCGGGTCAGGCAGCATCTACAGAAAAGAGTAAACAGTTGATGTTTCAGGCTTCGGGACTGAGAAGGAAGGAGGGGTAAGGGGAAAGAGGCTAGCTAGAAGGTGATAGATGAAGCCAAGTTGGTGGGAAAGCTCAAGGGTAGGAGAAGAAGGAATCCGATAGGAAAGGAGTGTGGACCATAGGAGAAAGGGGAAGAGGAGGGGACCTGGGGAAGTAGTAGGCAGGTAGAAGACGTAAAATGTAAGAGTGGAGAATAAAGGAAAAGGGGAAGAAATTTTGTTCAGGCACCTTTCCCCTTGCCTCTCAGTCCTGAAGAAGGGTCTCAGCCTGAAACATCGACTGTTTCAAGATTCAAGATCAACTATATTTATTATCAAAGAATATATAAATTACACAACCTTGAGATTTGCTTGCTCTCAGGTAGCCACAAAGCTACCTGAGAAGAACCCAAGAAACCCCAAAGAACCCGATTAAAGAAAAAAAAGAATAAAAATAAAAATAAAAGACCAGCACTCGATGTACAAGAGAAAGAAAACAAAATACAGAGCATGCAAACAACTGAAGCGAACAACGGCGTTCTGAACCAACGGAGTCCTCAGATCAGAACCCCAGTGTAGGCCCACGGCCTCTTTTCCACAGATGCTGTTTGACCTGCTGCGTTCCTCCAGCATTTTGTGTGTGTGTGTTGCTAAGGATAAGTCAGCAATGTGTGTGCCAATCATGGTGCCAAATCATGCTAAAACAAACTGCCATATATCTCCATGTTCACATGTTCATCTAAAAGCCTCTTAAGTGCCACTATTGCCTCGGCCTCCACCACGGCCTCTGGCAGTGGATTTCAGGCACCCACCACTCTGTGTAAAAACAAAAACTAATCATACGCACCCCCTTTAAACCTCTTTCCTCTCATCTTAAAGCTATGCCCTCTAGAATTTGACATTTCCACCACGGAAAAATGCTCTAACTACCCTGTCTCTGCCCCTCAACATTTTATAAACTGATGTCTGGTCTCCCCACAACTTCTGATGCTTCAGAGAAAACAATCCAAGTTTGTCCAACCTTTCCGTATAGCTGAACCCTCTAATCCAGGCAGCAAATCCTGGTGAACCTCTTCTGCACTCTCTCTGAAGCCCCCAAGCCCCTCATGTCATGAGGCGACTACAGAAGGTAGGTAAAACTAGCAATCACTTTGAACAAAGCAATTGCTACAACACTGTCAGATAATCCGATCTTGTGTTGATTGAGGGACAGATATTGCAAAATGATGGCGATACCAGAGTAACACCAGTCCCCTCTACCAGCGGATTGGGGAGTAGGGGCCACTCTGGCTAGAAGAGGTGACATCTCAGACTCGAGTTAACGGTAGCCAGCTCCCACACTGAGGTCCTGGACGCTCTTGTTGCTTGGATGGTTTGGTAGTACAGTGTACAGCATTCATTACATTGAATCTGACTGATGCCCTGAGCATGTTTAACAGGATAAAATCCAAGGCAGAGTACAAAGTAAATGGCAGGATACTTGGTAGTGTGGAGGAGCAAAGGGATCTGGGGGTACATGTCCTCAGATCCCTGAAAGTTGCCTCACAGGTAGATAGGGTAGTTAAAAAAGCTTATGGGGTGTTAGCTTTCATAAGTTGAGGGATAGAGTTTAAGAGTTGCGGGGTAATGATGCAGCTGTGTAAAACCCTGGTTAGGCCACACTTGGAGTATTGTGTCCAGTTCTGGTCACCTCACTATAGGAAGGATGTGGAAGCATTGGAAAGGGTACAGAGGAGACTTACCAGGATGCTGCCTGGTTTAGAGAGTATGCATTATGATGAGAGATTAAGGGAAATGGGGCTTTACTGTCTGGAGAGAAGGAGGATGAGAGGCGACATGATAGAGGTGTACAAGATAATAAGAGGAATAGATAGAGTGGATAGCCAGCGCCTCTTCCCCAGAGCACCACTGCTCAGTACAAGAGGACATGGCTTTGAGGTAAGGGGTGGGAAGTTCAAGGGGGATATTAGAGGAAGGTTTTTTACTCAGAGAGTGGTTGGTGCGTGGAATGCACTGCCTGAGTCAGTGGTGGAGGCAGATACACTAGTGAAATTTAAGAGACCGCTAGACAGGTATATGGAGGAATTTAAGGTGAGGGGTTATATGGGAGGCAGGGTTTGAGGGTTGGCACAACATTGTGGGCCGAAGGGCCTGTACTGTGCTGTACTATTCTATGTTCTATGTTCTATGATAGAGAAGAGGGAAGTGCAGACAACACGCTGGTAAAGGGAAGGAATCTGTAAAGACTTCCAGACTATAGAAGTTGTGTTGGTGACGATGGTTGGGCAGCACGTTAATGTAGTGGCCAGCATAACGCTTTACAGTGCCAGCGATCAGAGTTCAGTTCCCATCTGTAAGGAGTCTGTGCGTTCTCCCCATGACCACATGGGTTTCCTCCTAGTGCTCTGGTTTCCAAAGACATACAGGTTAGAGGTAGTAAGTTGTGGGCATGCTACATCAACACCAGAAACGTGACCTGGGATGGTGAGGGTCCTTAATGATAGATGCCACCTTCCTGAGGCACTGTCTCTTGAAGATATACTCAATGGTGGGGAGGCTTGTGCCCGTGATGGAGTTGGCTAAGTCTACGATCCTCTGCAGCCTCTTTCAATCCCTGCACATTGGAGCCTTCCTACCAGTTAGCGATGCCACCAGTCAGAATGCTCTCCACACTACATCTGTAGAAATTTGCTAGAGCCTTTGATAGCATACCAAATCTCCTCAAACTATTAATGAAGTATCGCCATCGGCGTGCCTTCTTCATGATTGCATCAATATGTAGGGCCCAGGAGAGACCCTCTGAGATATTGACAGCTGCTCACCCTCTCCATGACAAACCCATTGATGAGGACTGGTCTGTGTTCTCCTGATTTCTCTTTCCTGAAGTCCACAATCATCCCTTGGTCTTTCTGATATTGAGTGTGAGGTTGTTGTGACACCACTCAATATGCCGATCTATCTCACTTCTGTATGTCTCCTCATTGCCATCTGAGATTCTGCCAGCAGCAGTGGTGTCATCAGTGCAAGTGGATAAGATGGTAAAGGAGGCGTATGGCATGCTTGCCTTTACTGGTAGGGGTGTTGAGCACAGACCATAGAACAGAGAACAGTACAGCACAGTCCAGGCCCTTCGGCCCACAATGTTGTGCCGACCCTCAAACCCTGCCTCCCATATAACCCCCCACCTTAAATTCCTCCATATACCTGTCTAGTAGTCTCTTAAACTTCACTAGTGTATCTGCCTCCACCACTGACTCAGGCAGTGCCCTCCACGCACCAACCACTCTGAGTGAAAAACCTTCCTCTGATATCCCCCTTGAACTTCCTACCCCTTACCTTAAAGCCACGTCCTCTTGTATTGAGCAGTGATGCCCTGGGGAAGAGGCGCTGGCTATCCACTCTATCTATTCCTCTTATTATCTTGTACACCTCTATCATGTCTCCTCTCATCCTCCTTCTCTCCAAAGAGTAAAGCCCTTGCTCCCTTAAATCTCTGATCATAATCCATACTCTCTAAACCAGGCAGCATCCTGGTAAATCTCCTCTGTACCCTTTCCAATGCTTCCACATCCTTCCTATAGTGAGGTGACCAGAACTGGACACGGTACTCCAAGTGTGGCCTAACCAGAGTTTTATAGAGCTGCATCATTACATCGCGACTCTTAAACTCTATCCCTCGACTTATGAAAGCTAACACCCCATAAGCTTTCTTAACTACCCTACCCACCTGTGAGGCAACTTTCAGGGATCTGTGGACATGTACCCCCAGATCCCTCTGCTCCTCCACACTACCAAGTATCCTGCCATTTACTTTGTACTTGGAGTTTGTCCTTCCCAAGTGTACCACCTCACACTTCTCTGGGTTGAACTCCATCTGCCACTTCTCAGCCCACTTCTGCATCCTATCAATGTCTCTCTGCAATCTTTGACAATCCTCTACACTATCTACAACACCACAAACCTTTGTGTCGTCTGCAAACTTGCCAACCCACCCTTCTATCCCCACATCCAGGTCGTTAATAAAAATCATGAAAAGTAGAGGTCCCAGAACAGATCCTTGTGGGACACCACTAGTCACAATCCTCCAATCTGAATGTACTCCCTCCACCACCACCCTCTGCCTTCTGCAGGCAAGCCAATTCTGAATCCACCTGGCCAAACTTCCCTGGATCCCATGCCTTCTAACTTTCTGAATAAGCCTACCGTGTGGAACCTTGTCAAATGCCTTACTAAAATCCATATAGATCACATCCACTGCACTACCCTCATCTATATGCCTGGTCACCTCCTCAAAGAACTCTATCAGGCTGGTTAGACACGATCTGCCCTTCACAAAGCCATGCTGACTGTCCCTGATCAGACCATGATTCTCTAAATGCCTATAGATTCTATCTCTAAGAATCTTTTCCAACAGCTTTCCCACCACAGACGTAAGGCTCACTGGTATATAATTATCCGGACTATCCCTACTACCTTTTTTGAACAAGGGGACAACATTCGCCTCCCTCCAATCCTCCGGTACCATTCCCGTGGACAACGAGGACATAAAGATCCTAGCCAGAGGCTCAGCAATCTCTTCTCTTGCCTCGTGGAGCAGCCTGGGGAATATTCCGTCAGGCCTTGGGGACTTATCTGTCCTAATGTATTTTAACAACTCCAGCACCTCCTCTCCCTTGATATCAACATGCTCCAGAACATCAACCTCACTCATATTGTCCTCAACATCATCAAGTTCCCTCTCATTGGTGAATACCGAAGAGAAGTATTCATTGAGGACCTCGCTCACTTCCACAGCCTCCAGGCACATCTTCCCACCTTTATCTCTAATCGGTCCTACCTTCACTCCTGCATCCTTTTTTTCTTCACATAATTGAAGAATGCCTTGGGGTTTTCCTTTACCCTACTCGCCAAGGCCTTCTCATGTCCCCTTCTTGCTCTTCTCAGCCCCTTCTTAAGCTCCTTTCTTGCTTCCCTATATTCCTCAATAGATCCACCTGATCCTTGCTTCCTAAACCTCATGTATGCTGCTTTCTTCCACCTGACTAGATTTTCCACCTCACTTGTCACCCATGGTTCCTTCACCCTACCATTCTTTATCTTCCTCACCGGGACAAATTTATCCCTAACATCCCGCAAGAGATCTCTAAACATCGACCACATGTCCATAGTACATTTCCCTGCAAAAACATCATCCCAATTCACACCTGCAAGTTCTAGCCTTATAGCCTCATAATTTGTCTTTCCCCAATTAAAAATTTTCCTGTCCTCTCTGATTCTATCCTTTTCCATGGTAATGCTAAAGGCCAGGGAGCGGTGGTCACTGTCCCCCAGATGCTCACCCACTGAGAGATCTGTGACCTGACCCGGTTCATTACCTAGTACTAGATCTAGTATGGCATTCCCCCTGGTCAGCCTGTCCACATACTGTGACAGGAATTCGTCCTGGACACACTTAACAAACTCTGCCCCATCTAAACCCTTGGAACTAATCAGGTGCCAATCAATATTAGGGAAGTTAAAGTCACCCATGATAACAACCCTGTTATTTTTGCACCTTTCCAAAATCTGCCTCCCAATCTGCTCCTCTGTATCTCTGCTGCTACTAGGGGGCCTACAGAATACCCCCAACAGAGTAACTGCTCCCTTCCTGTTCCTGACTTCCACCCATATTGACTCAAAAGAGGATCCTGCTACATTACCCCCCCTTTCTGTAGCTGTAATAGTATCCCTGACCAGTAATGCTACCCCTCCTCCCCTTTTTCCGCCCTCTCTATCCCTTTTAAAGCACTGAAATCCAGGAATATTGAGAATCCATTCCTGCCCCGGTGCCAGCCAAGTCTCTGTAATGGCCACTACATCATAATTCCATGTATGTATCCAAGCTCTCAGTTCATCACCTTTGTTCCTGATGCTTCTTGCATTGAGGTACACACATTTCAGCCCTTCTACCTTACTGTCTTTACACCGTTTATTCTGCTTCTCTTTCCTCAAAACCTCTCTATATGTTAGATCTGGCTTTACTCCATGCACTTCTTTCACTGCTCTATCGCTCCAAGTCCCATCCTCCTTGCAAATTGGTTTAAACCCTCTCAACCTATGCTAGCAAACCTACCTGCAAGGATATTGCTCCCCCTCGAGTTCAGGTGCAACCCATCCAATCTGTACAGGTCCTACCTTCCCCAGAAGAGATCCCAATGATCCAAAAATCTAAAACCCTGCTCCCTGCACCAACTCCTCAGCCACGCATTCAACTGCCATCTCCTCCAATTCTTACCATCCCTGTCACGTAGCGCTGGCAGCAATCCTGAGAACGTCACCCTTGAGGTCCTGTTCTTCAGCCTTCTGCCTAGTTCCTGAAACTCACGCTTCAGGACCTCATCCCTCTTCCTGCCTATGTCATTGGTCCCAACATGTATCACGACTTCTGGTTGCTTTCCCTCTCGTACCAGGATGTCGTGCACCCGGTCAGAGACATCCTGGACTCTGGCACCCGGGAGGCAACAAACCAAGCATAAGAGTAAGGAAGTTATGCTGCAGCTATATTAAACTTTAGTCAGACTGCATTTGGAGCAATGTGTGTAGCTCTGGTTGCTCCACTATAGGAAGCATGTGGAGACTGTGGAGGGGGCTCAGAACAGGTTAACCAGGATACTCTCTAGGTTACAGTGTATGTGCTATAAGGACAAGTTGCACAAACGTAGGTTGTTCTCCTTAGAGCAGGGATCCCAACCTGTTTTATGCCCTGGATCAATACCATTAAGCAAAGAGTCCATGGACACCATGCTGGGAATCCTTGCCCCACAGCATCGAAGACTGAGGAGAGACCTGTGAGAAGTCACTAAAATTATGACAGGCTCTGACAGTCTGAATTCTTTCCCCAGGGTAGAAATGTCAAACAGTGGAGGACCTGCTTTTAACATTGTGGGTGGAGGTGAGTTTTTTTTTACACACAGAGAGTGGAAGGTGCCAGGAACAGGTTACAAGGGGAGTTTAAGAAGATTTAAGATAGAAACATAAATATGAAGGGAATGGAGGGATATGGATGAAACACAGGAAGAGGAAAATTAATACAAATTAATGTCAAGATTGGCAAAACATTGTGGCTGAGTGGCCTGGCCAGTGCTGCATGGTTGAATGCTCAATCATTGAGTCTGAGTTCCAGGTTATGTTACTCACCCCCCTGTTCATGTGTAGAAACACTGAGAAAACTGAATGCTACCCAGTATAATTCATTTGTATCTTTTTATTTTTATATGTTTTAGAGATACAGCACAGTAACAGGCCTATCCAGCCCAATGAGCCCACGCTCCCCAATTACACCCATATAACAATTAACCGACTAACCTGTACATTTTTGGAATATGGGTGGAAACCGGAGCACCTGGAGGAAACTCACGTGGTCACCGGGAGAATGTATAAACTCCTTACAGCCAGAGTCAGAATTGTCCCGGGTGGCTGGTGCTGTAATTGTCTCACACTATCGTAACTTTTTGTTCCATGAAGCTACTTACCACGGAGAAGGAAATGGTATAAAGCTTTAGATTTGGATGCTGCCTCTTCATTATGTCGATGTCACGGATGTAAAAAAGTCTGAAATCCGATATATTCAGGCGCTTCCCTTCGCTCCGTCCGTGCCCAACTGAGTGAGGAGGAAGAAGATTTAGATGTTAACGAGGAGCTCCCCGCCCCCACAAAAGTGAAATGAGATATCCAAACGAGGGCGATACTCACTGTAAACAATCTGCTGGCGGAGTTCTGGGACAACGTACAAAGTGCAGGTCAGGCTGCATTTCTGGAGGGAAGTGGACAGTCGACATTTCAGGCTGAGACTCAAAGTGTCAACTGGCTACTTCCCTTCATGAATGCATAATGGCTTGGGACAGCAACTGCTCTGCCCATGACTGCCAGAAACCACAGAGGATGATGGATACAGCTCAGTACATCACAGGAACCAGTCTCTCCCCCATAGGATTCCATCTACACTTTCCCACTACTGATGTCAGGCTCACTGGCCTATAATTTCCTGGTGTATGGTTAGAGCTTTTCTTCAATAGCGCAACAACACTGGCTACCCTCCAATCCTCCAGAACCTCAGCTTTTGCTAAGGATGATTTAAATACCTCTGCTAGGGCCCCAGCAATTTCCGTACTTGCCTCCCGAGAGAACACCTTTCAGCCCCAGGGATTTATCTACCCTAATTTGCCTCAGGACAGCAAACACCTCCTCTGTAATCTGTAAAAATTTAGAGAATATTTATCATGCAAGTGTTTTTACACAGAGAATAAATTAAAATTAAATTGGCAAATTGGTTTATTATTGTCACATATACTGAGGAACAGTGAAAATGATCTACATGGATAGCATGAAAAACAGATAGCATTGAGGTAGAACAAGGTATAACAATAACAGAATGTAGAATAAAGCGGTTCAGTTACAGAGAAAGTGCAGTGCAGGTAAACAATAAGGTGCAAGGTCATAATGAGGTTCCTTCAAGAGGACCACAAACCTCGTCATGGTTTGGAGGCCTGGGTGCCTCTATGACCTGGAGAGCTATTGTATGTCAGCTGGAGTCAGGACTTTATGCTTTGGCTCTTGGTAGGGTTGCCCATGCCAAACACGTCAAAGGGTAGAGGCCAGACTAAGAGTGGTCTACTGGTCCTCCAGGATTTGGGGTTCAGCCCAGGGCTAACAACCCTGACTGGTAAAACAAAACTGTTATGGAAACAGCAATGAAGAATCCTTCTACATCTGAGTGTGATGGTGTTCCTGAGTCTCCACCTGGGTCTTGCATGACTGACAGTAGTGAAAACCGGGCTACTGATACGATGAAGGAAGCCCTGAGCACTGTCAGAGATGGAGAACCTTCATTGCTGCCCGAAACGCCATTGGAGTAACAGGCGGTATAGAGTGATAATGAGATAGATTGTGAGGTCAAGAGTCCATCTTATCATACTAGGGAACCATTCAATAGTTTTATAACAGTCTGTCCTTGAGCCTGGTGGTCCATGCTGTCAATCTTTTGTATTTGGCTCCTTCCACTTCCTCCAAACTAAAGGTGTAGCTATGGGCACCCATATGGGTCCCAGCTATGCCTGCCTTTTTGTTGGCTTTGTGGAACAATCTATGTTCCAAGCCTATTCTGGTATCTGTCCCCCACTTTTCTTTCGTTACATCGACGACTGCAATGGTGCTGCTTCCTGCACGCATGCTGAGCTCATTGACTTTATTAACTTTGCCTCCAACTTTCACCCTGCCCTCAAGTTTACCTGGTCCATTTCCGACACCGCCCTCCCCTTTCTAGATCTTTCTGTCTCTGTCTCTAGAGACAGCTTATCCACTGATGTCTACTATAAGCCTACTGACTCTCATAGCTATCTAGACTATTCCTCTTCTCATCCTGTCTCTTGCAAAAACGCCATTCCCTTCTCGCAATTCCTCCGTCTCTGCCGCATCTGCTCTCAGGATGAGGCTTTTCATTCCAGGACGAGGGAGATGTCCTTTTTTAAAGAAAAGGGGCTTCCCTTCCTCCACTATCAACTCTGCTCTCAAACGCATCTCCCCCATTTCACGCACATCTCCTCTCACTCCATCCTCCCGCCACCCCACTAGGAATAGGGTTCCCCTGGTCCTCTCCTACCACTCCACCAGCCTCCGGGTCCAACATATTATTCTCCGTAACTTCCGCCACCTCCAACGGGATCCCACCACTAAGCACATCTTTCCCTCCCCCCCCCTGCATTCCGCAGGGATCGCTCCCTACGCAACTCCCTTGTCCATTCGTCCCCCCCATCCCTCCCCACTGATCTCCCTCCTGGCACTTATCCCTGTAAGCGGAACAAGTGCTACACATGCCCTTACACTTCCTCCCTTACCACCATTCAGGGCCCCAGACAGTCCTTCCAGGTGAGGCGACACTTCACCTGTGAGTTGGCTGGGGTGATATACTGCGTCCGGTGCTCCTGATGTGGCCTTCTACATATTGGCGAGACCCGACGCAGACTGGGAGAGCGTTTTGCTAAACACCTACGCTCTGTCCGCCAGAGAAAGCAGGATCTCCCAGTGGCCACATATTTTCATTCCACATCCCATTCCCATTCTGACATGTCTATCCACGGCCTCCTCTACTGTAAAGATGAAGCCACACTCAGGTTGGAGGAACAGCACCTTATATTCCGTCTGGGTAGCCTCCAACCTGATGGCATGAATATCGACTTTTCTAACTTCCACTAATGCCCCACCTCCCCCTCGTACCCCATTCGTTATTTATTTATATACACACATTCTTTCTCTCACTCTCCTTTTTCTCCCTCCGTCCCTCTGACTATACCCCTTGCCCATCCTCTGGGTTCCCCCCCCCACTTGTCTTTCTCCCCGGACCTCCTGTCCCATGATCCTCTCATATCCCCTTTGCCAATCACCTGTCCAGCTCTTGGCTCCATCCCTCCCCCTCCTGTCTTCTCCTATCATTTTGGATCTCCCCCTCCCCCTCCAACTTTCAAATCCCTTACTCACTCTTCCTTCAGTTAGTCCTGACGAAGAGTCTCGGCCTGAAACGTCGACCGTATCTCTTCGTAGAAATGCTGCCTGGCCTGCTGCGTTCACCACCAACTTTGATGTGTGTTGCTTTTGCAGTTTCTGCCTGATGGGAGAGGGAAGCCGGGGTGGGTGGGGTCTTTGATTATTTTGTCTGATGGAGTGATAGTGGCATGGAATGCAATGCCAAAGGGTTGACAGAAGAATGTACAATAACAACATTTAGGAGTCATTTAGACAGGCACATACACAGATGGGGAATAGAGGGACATGGACCATGTACGGCCAGATTAGTTTAAATTGGCATTGTGGCCAGCGCAGATATCTGTGCCAAAAGGACTGTTACAGTTCTGTTCTATGTTCCAATTACATAATGATAATTAAGGCCACTCTCTCATTCCATTGCAAAGGCAGATTTGTGTGTGAGTGTTCACAATAGATGAGTAGTGGTGGGAACTTAGAGACACTGTACAGTGCCTGAATGATCCAGGAATATGTCAACCCACAATCACCAATCCAAGACAGGCCACTCCAACACAGGCACCACACAGTTCACTGTTGAGGACGTCTTCCAGAGATGGTTCCTCAAAAGGCAGCATCCATTGCCAAGGACTCTGACTATCTAGGATAGCCCTCTTACTACCATCAAGAAGGTACAGGAGCATGAAGATCCAACCTCAAATCTTCTTCCCCTCCACTATTAGATTTCTGAATGGTCCATGAATCCATGAAAACTACCTCATTATCCATATTTTGCACTATTTACTAATTTTGGAATTTTTAGCATAGAAACAGGCCCCTGGCCCATCTTGTGCATGCCAAACTGTTATTCTGCCTAGTCCCATCGACACGTACCTGGACCACAGCCTGCCACATCCCTCCCATCCATGTACCTGTCCAAATTTCTCTTAAATGTTGAAATTGAACCTGCATCCACCGTTATCAGTTGATGGTAATAAACCTGATTCTGATCCCGATTGTGAGATGATAAAATCATAAAATGATGGAAGAACTCAGCAGGTCAGGCAGCCTCCATGGAGTGAGAAACCGAGATGATATTTCAGGTCAGTGACATTTTATCAGAAATGTAAAAATTGGAGAAAAGGGTTGTTGGTTAAGAAGGAAGGAAGTATCTGTAAAACAAGTAGCTGGAATAAGTCAAGGACAGTGGAAAAAGACAAAGCAAATGCCTTTGTTGTTGCCATGGCAAGGAATGGAGTCCACCACTTTGTGAGGCAGTTCTTGTGACCACCTTTTTGTGAACTGTTTTCTGAACTAACCCTTGCTGGATTAAAGCAATCGAAAGTGGATGTAACGAGGCCCCTATCAATAATATTGTAAACCAGAGATAATTTCCAAATAATAAATTATTCATGGAGTGTTCTTTGATAAGGTAGAATGATCAATACAGAAGAACAATCTGTGTATGTGAACTGAAGTAACTGAGCTGGCTGTAACTGTTTGAAATGGTCTGTTTATACTTTTTCTACTTCTACTTTATACTTTATTGTCGCCAAACAATTGATACTAGAACGTACAATCATCACAGCGATATTTGATTCTGCGCTTCACACTCCCTGGATTACAAATATTAAATATTAAAAATAGTAAATATTAAAAATTTAAATTATAAATCTTAAACAGAAAATAGAAAAATGGAAGTAAGGTAGTGCAAAAAACCGAGAGGCAGGTCCGGATATTTGGAGGGTACGGCCCAGATCCAGGTCAGGATCCGTTCAGCAGTCTTATCACAGTTGGAAAGAAGCTGTTCCCAAATCTGGCGGTACGAATCTTCAAGCTCCTGAGCCTTCTCCCGGAGGGAAGAGGGATGAAAAGTCTGTTGGCTGGGTGGGTCGTGTCCTTGATTATCCTGGCAGCACTGCTCCGACAGCGTGCGGTGTAAAGTGAGTCCAAGGACGGAAGATTGGTTTGTGTGATGTGCTGGGCTGTGTTCATGATCTTCTGCAGGTCTTGGACAGGACAACTTCCATACCAGGTTGTGATGCACCCTAGAAGAATGCTTCTACGGTGCATCTATAAAAATTAGTGAGGGTTTTAGGGGACAGGCCAAATTTCTTTACTTTTCTCAGTAAGTAAAGGCGCTGGTGGGCCTTCTTAGCAGTGACCTCTGCTTACTTGGACCAAGTCAGGACATTTGTGATATTGACCCTGAGGAACTTAAAACTTTTGACCTGTTCCACTTGCGCACCACCAATGTAAATTGGGTTGTGCAGTCCGCTACTCCTTCTGAAGTCAACAACCTTCATCTTGCTGACGTTGAGGGATAGGTTATTGTCTTCACACCATGCCACCAGGTTCTTAATTTCCTCTCTGTACTCAAACTCATCATTACCCGAGATACGGCCTACAATTGTTGTGTCATCAGCAAACTTATATATTGAGTTTGATGGAAACTTGGCTACACAATCATGGGTGTACAGTGAGCACAGCAGGGGGCTGAGTACACAGCCTTGTGGGGCACCGGTGCTCAGAGTGATTGTAGAGGAGAGCTTGTCCCCTATTTTTACAGCCTGGGTCCTGTCTGTGAGGAAGTTGAAGATCCAGCTGCAGATCTGAGTGCTAAGGCCCAGGTTTCGGAGCTTAGGAATCAGTTTATTTGGAATGATGGTGTTAAAAGGCAGAGCTGTAGTCAATGAAAAGGAGCCTTACGTATACATCTTTATTCTCCAGGTGTTCTAAGGAGGAATGTAGGGCCAGAGAGATGGCATCTGCCGTTGACCTGTTGCTCCGGTAGGCGAATTGCGAAGCGTCGAGGTTGACCGGTAGGCTGTGGTTGATGTGTGCCATAACCAATCTCTCGAAGTACTTCATAGCAATTGATGTCAGAGCCACAGGTCAATAGTCATTCAGGCATGCCACCCTGCTCTTCTTCGGCACTGGGATTATCATTGCTTTCTTAAAACATGAGGGGATCTTAGACTGAAGCAAGGAGCAGCTGAAGATGTCAGCAAACACTCCAGCTAGCTCGCTTGCACAGGTCCGGAGAACCCGTCCCGGGACACCATCTGGGCCCGTCGCCTTCCTTGGATTTACCTTCAGGAAGGCCCTTCTAACATCCTCCTCGGTGATGATGAATCTCAATGCCACCAGGTCTAGATCATCTGGAGGGAGCAGGACTCTCCTCTTCTGTGCGAATCTTGTGTAGAATGACACTTCACCTGTGAGTCGGCTGGGGTGATATACTGCGTCCGGTGCTCCCGATGTGGCCTTCTATATATTGGCGAGACCCGACGCAGACTGGGAGACCGCTTTGCTGAACACCTACGCTCTGTCCACCAGAGAAAGCAGGATCTCCCAGTGGCCACACGTTTTAATTCCACATCCCATTCCCATTCTGACATGTCTATCCACGGCCTCCTCTACTGTAAAGATGAAGCCACACTCAGGTTGGAGGAACAACACCTTATATTCCGTCTGGGTAGCCTCCAACCTGATGGCATGAACATCGACTTTTCTAACTTCCGCTAATGCCCCACCTCCCCCTCGTACCCCACCCGTTATTTATTTATATACACATTCTTTCTCTCACTCTCCTTTTTCTCCCTCTGTCCCTCTGACTATACCCCTTGCCCATCCTCTGGTTCCCCCCCACTTATCTTTCTCCCCGGACCTCCTGTCCCCTGATCCTCTCATATCCCCTTTGCCAATCACCTGTCCAGCTCTTGGCTCCATCCCTCCCCCTCCTGTCTTCTCCTATCATTTTGGATCTCCCCCTCCCCCTCCCACTTTCAAATCTCTTACTAACTCTTCCTTCAGTTAATCCTGATGAAGGGTCTCGGCCTGAAACGTTGAGGGTACCTCTTCCTAGAGATGCTGCCTGGCCTGCTGCGTTCACCAGCAACTTTGATGTGTGTTGCTTGCGTAGAATACGTTAAGTTCGAGTGGAAGAGAAGCGCCACAGTTATTGATGCTCCCAGCCTTTCTTTGCGCCCAGTGATCTCATTTAGACCCTGCCATAGTCTACTGGCATCCCTCTGGTTAGCCTGGGCTTCCAATTTGGCTCGATATTGCCTCTTGGCGCCCTTAATGGCTTTCTGGAGTTCACGCCTGGATTCCATGTTTCAGGGGAATGGCAAGAGAATTACATCAGAGGCATAAAATGACCAAAAAAAAATTCCTATCTTCCAATTCCTTTTATTGCCCCAAATTGGCAAAAGGAGTTCGCAGTTCCCTGTGGAGCCGTCTGCATTTATCACCTCTCTAGTGAGGGAGTTCAGGAATCATGCACTGCCCTTTGACCCTGGCCAGGGGTCAGCAGTGGAAGGTGTGAGCAGCTTCAAGTTCCTGGATATCAACATCTCTGAGGATCTATTCTGGGCCCAACACATTGATGCAATCACAAAGAGGGCACACCAGCAGTTATATTTCATTAGGAGTCTGTGGAGATCTGGTATGACACCAAAGGCTTGAGCAAGTTTCTATGGAAGTACCATGGAGAGCCTTCTGACTGGTTGCATCAGTGTCTGGTGTGGAGGCACCAATGTACAGGATAGGAAAAAACTGCAGAGATTTGAGTCCTGCTGAAGGGTTTTGGCCTGAAACGTTGACTGTACTCTTTTCCATAGATGCTGCCCTGGCCTGCTGAGGTCCTCCAGTATTTTGTGTGTTGCAGGGGTTTGTAGACTCAGCCTGTTCCACCATGGGCAGCAGCCTTCCCACCATTGAGGACATCTTCAATAGGCAATGCCTGAAGAAGTCGGCATCCAGCGTTAAGGACTCTTCACCATCCAGGACAAAACCTCTTCTCATTGCTGTCACCAGGGAGGAGATACAGGAGCTTGAAGACACACACTCGACATTTTAGGAACAGCTTTCTCCCCTCTGACATCAGATTTCTGAACGGTCCATGGACATGACCATACTTTTTGCTCAATTTCTGCACTACTTATTTTTTAAAATATTTGTTGTTATAACTTGTCTGGGTGGCGGGGTGGAGATACTTCTCTACTAAAGGAGGTGTAAGGTGCTCCTTCCCTCTGCTCGCCTGCAGGACACCCTTGGGCAAGGTGTAGCACCTGCTTAGTCCCCTGATCAGGGTCACGTGAAGCCACGGGAGCAGGTGGTGCATATAACAAGTCCTAGTGATGCGACTACTGACACAGGCAGACAATCTCTGAAGGGTGTTGGTAATGGCTAGATCACCTGTCTTGTAAAGACACTGCCCAGAAGAAGGCAGTGGCAAGCCACTTCTGTAGAAAAATTTGCCAAGAACAATCATGGTCATGGAAAGACCATGATCGCCCACGTCATACGACACTGCACATAATGATGATGGTGATGATGATGATTATAACTTGTAGCAATTTTTAATGTACTGCACTGTACTGCTGCCACAAAACAACAAGTTCTATGACATACGTCAGAGATAATAAACCCGATTCTGACTCTACTGGAGTTCAGAGGGGAGGGCGTGTTTTGCTGGGAATTCTGCCCATTTTACCTGTGAGGATAGATAGAAGCAACAAACCCATTGCCTCCTATAGAGGGAGGAGGAGGATGAAGGCCAGCCCCTCTGCATTGACCACACCACAGCTGGGCTTTTTTCTCAACAGTGGTTTTCTGTACCAACCTCAGTTTTCCCTAAACTCAGAAGAATCCATCAACCTCTGCCTTGAAGATACCCAGGGACTGCATCTCCACAAAGGTTAACTACCCACAGGGTGGAGAGTTGATCTCGATCCACCCTGTAAAGCTGAATTACCTTATTTTGAGACTGTGACCTTTGACATACTCAGATACCCGGAACATGGAAAACATAATCCTTGACAAAATAGACATAGACATAGACATACCTTATTGATCCTGAGGGAAATTGAGTTTCGTTACAGGGATTTCCAGATGCT
This sequence comes from Mobula birostris, assembly GCF_030028105.1. NCBI lineage: Eukaryota > Metazoa > Chordata > Chondrichthyes > Myliobatiformes > Myliobatidae > Mobula > Mobula birostris. The sequence continues at coordinate 5,292,635 of NC_092385.1, read as the reverse complement.
GGACTTCTGAAGCAAAACACAAAATACTCGAGAAACTCAGTGGGCCAGGCAGCAGCAACTGATGAAAATGGAGAGTCAATGTTCTGGATTGAGATCCTTCATCAAGACCGGACAAAAAGAGAGGAAGAGAGGAGATAGTTAACACAAGAGGTGGGGGTGGGTGTGGGAAATGGTGGAATGAGCCTGTGGATGATAGGAGGATCCAGGTGAGAGGGGGTGATAGGCAGGTGAGGCATGGAGAAGAATGGGAAATGGAAAAAAAGGTGATAGGTGGAAGTGACAAAGGGCTGAAAAGATGGAATCTGATAGAATCTGAAGAGAAAGAAATGGGGAGAAGAACCTGAGGGTGGAATGCATGGGGGAAGGGCAGAACAAAATGGTGAGGGAGGGGAAAGAGATGGGGTGATGGGCACTGGTGGGATAGGGACAAAGGGGACAGATAGAAGTGGTAATTGGGAATTAGAGAAATTGATATTCCTGCCATCAGGTTGGAGGCTACCAAGGTGGAATATGAGATGTTGTTCCTTTAATATAACTTTAACATATTCTTTGTATCAATTTTTGTGTTCCCTAATCCTCCCACTTCCCAGTCCCTGCCATGATCTCCACTCCCCTCCGCACCCCACCCCCATCCGTCTGCCCAGCACCCCTCACCCCTTCTCCCCTGGATCCACTTATCAACAGATCTTCCTCAAACCATCACCCCCACCTCTTTATACTGGATGTCTTCCACCATCGAAGGGTCTTGACCTGAAATGCTGAATGCCCATTTCTCTCCACAGATACAGCCTGAGCTGCTGAGCTCCTCTAGCATTTTGTGTGTGGTGCTCTGGATTTCCAGCATCTGCAGTCTCTTGTGTCTCCTTAGAACTTTGTATATCCCAATGCTATCACCTCTTAATCTTCCAAAAGTTTCATCGGAGAGATTAAAGACATCTGTTCGATTTAATTGGGTTGATTTTAAATGTACGATTCAAGCATTGACTTGTGTTTTAATTTTTATTGAATTTTTTGCCAATTTTCAAATTGTATTTTTCACTTTTAGGCTTTACATGTTTGTGAATGAGATCTCTGCAATCCTTCAAGCCGTTTGACAGCTTTCACAGTCAAGTTTGTCGACCCTACACCTACCGCCCACCCTCCCATTCTCAAAGCTTTTTAGTAGATTCACAGTTTGAGGAGACTCCACTGCCAAACTTGTTGGACTGGTTTCCAATGGTGTTTGGAAGATTGAGAGGTGATATCACCGAAATATGTTTAGGTTTAGGAAGCAGTTGACTAGCGAGCATGGGCAGTGAGCCATCACAAACGGAATTTGGCCCATTATCTTTTGTTTTATGTTGTGCATCTTCGGGATTAGTGCACAGGTTTTCCCGTGAACTAGCCTTGGATTCTGTACGAGGGGGGTAATTAACCTATCAATCCATGATTCTTGGTTCGATAGTTTAATTGGTACACTTGGAAGGGAAAACACACACACACGTGATTGGGCTAGGGATAAATCAGGAGTTGCTGGGCAGTGTGGTTCCAAGGGCCGGAAGGGCCTATTCCATGATGTATCTCCATAAAACGAAATATCTTTGAGTGACTTTTTGTGTGTGGCAGATGCTGAACACTGAAACGTGATATGGCTGAGAATAAACGCGTTGTAAACTCCTGTTGTGTGGTCGTGCGCAGATCCAGCGCCCAACACCTACCATGATCATGCGAGAAGACAAGCAAGGAAAGCTCCAAGAATAACTCAACTAAGTTCTCGGAGCGGCCAATGTGTTCACCCGCATCATGTATTATCATCATTAGTGCTCTGGAGGATTTAGCAGCAAAATGAATTAAACAGCAGGTCAGATCGGGGTCTTCAAAGTATAGCATTGAGTATTACAACACAGAAACAGGCCCTTCATCCCTGTTGACCATTGTGCCCTTCAAGTTAGTCCTAGTTACCTGCCTTTGGTCCATATCCATCTAAGCTTTTAGTAGTTACTTAGCCAAATGTCTGGCTAAAACAAAAACTATAAATATTGTTATTGTATCTACCTCAAATACTTCCTCTGGCAGCTTATTCCATAAACCCACCACCCTCTGTGTGAAGAAGTTGCCCCTCAGTTCCTTTTTAAATCTTCTCCCCTCACCTTAAACCTATGCCCTCAAGTTTTTAGTTCCCCTTCCCTGGGAAAAAGCCTGTGTGTGTTCACCCTGAGAGTAGACAGTCGATGTTTCCATCCGAGACCCTTCACGAGCCCTGATGAAGGGTCTCAACCTGAAACGTCGAATGTCTGCTCTTTTCCAAAGAAGCTGAGCTCCTCCTGCATTTTGTTTGTATCGCTTGGATTTCCAGCATCTGCAGATTTTCTTGCGTTAACGATTACCAGAATTGGAGTTGAAAGGGAAGTGTTCACACACAATCTCACTGAACATCCATCCCAGCTAAGGAGGATGGGAGGCAACTTGATAGAAGTGTACAAGATGATGAAAGGTATTGATAGAGTGGATAGCCAAAGACTTTTTCCGGGGGAAATGGTTAATACCAGGGGTATAATTTTTAAATGATTAGGTGAATGTACAGGGGTGATGATAGAGGTAAGAGTTTTACACAGATTGATGGCTGTGTGGAATACACTGCCAGGGGTGAGGGTAGAGCAAGGTACATTAGGGGCATTTAAGAAACTCTTAGGTGCATGGATGATAGAAAAATGGAGAGTTATGTAGTAGGGAAAGGTTAGATTGGTCTAGTAGTTAAAAGGTTGGCACAACATCCTGGGCTGTAATGTGCAAGCATAAGAGATTCTGCTGTGCATCCAGAGCAACACACACAAAATACCTGAGGAAATCAGCAGGTCAAGCAGTGTCTATGGAGAGGAGGGCCAAGACCCTTCATCAGGACAGGTGATCTTGTTTATTAAAGACATCAGGGCTTGTGTATTCCTCTCCACAGATGCTGCCTGACCTGCTGAGTTCCTCCAGCATTTTGTGTCTGGTGGTCTTGGCTGTAATGTTCCATATCCCCTCTGCCCCTCGATCATTCCCGCTCCCACCTCCCGTTTTCCAATCAAACCGTCTGTGACTCCCCCAGATCGGAATCTCCACACAAGAAGTTCGTGCCTGCTGTCGAGCTAACCTGACTGGTGTCCTTAGCATCCAGTATCTACAGAACAGGCGACTCCCATCTGCATTGATGAAATGTGGGAGGTCCCGGTAAAATAAACCTTGAGGGGTCCTTCTTTCATCGGCTTCAATCGGCCTTCGGGGACAGTAACAGCAATGACATAAAACACGAATCATATTTTCGAGAGAAAGCCGAGGGTGGGGATCGTCGGCGACTCGGCGAGCTACATCTTAACGCTTTCCGCTGGTAACACCAGACCCAGCGGCCATTTTAATAACTCTCCGTTGACCTGCGAGCCTTCGTTACGGGGACGCATTCTTCATCTGTGAAGACTAAACGAGCCGAACAGGTTTGAAATTAAAATAGAACCCCTCAAAGACTTCAAACGAATAACCGTTCTGGAGCGCCAAACTACCACAGAACGCCGGGGGACTCGTGCCGAGGTTGCCTGCCATTCTACCATTATATCCAAACGCCAAGGCATTGTTGAGAATATTCTTACACCTTCTTCTAAGGACACGGGACTCAGGAACGGGTTTGTCATAAATACGAGAGATTCTGCAGGTGCTGGAAATCAATATGCTAAGTACAGGAGGATATCAACAAGTCAGGCAACATCCATAGAATGGAATAAAGAGTTGAGGTTTGGGGCAAAGTCCCTTTATCAGGACTGGAAAGGAAGGGACAAGAATCAGTATAAGAAGTGGGGGTGAGGGGGAGAGGGAAAGGAATACAGGCTGGAAAGTGATAGGTGAAGCCAGGTAGGGGGGGAGGTAGGCGTGTCTACTGGGACCTTCCACATTTCACCAATGCAGATACTGGAGATATGTAGGTACTGGATCCCAAAGACAGGCTAGCTCGACAGCAAGAAAGAAGGTGGCACGGTGGTTAGCACAGCACTTTACACCTCAGGCGCCCTTGGTTCAATTCCCAAAAGGAGTTTGTACGTTCTCCCCGTGACTACGTGGGTTTGCTCTGTGGGCTTTGGTTTCCTCCCACAGTCCAAAGACGTACTGGTTGGTAGGCTAATTGGTCATTGTCAAGTGTCCCTAGGATTAAATTGGGGGATTGCTGGGCGGCATGGCTCGAAGAGACTACTTCACACTGTATCGCAATAAACAATAAACTTTTGTTTGGAGTTTATGCCCCATGCGTGGGCGTGACTGGCCGTGATCAAGTTGAAGGTTCCTTCTTCAGCCCCTTACCTTTTCCAACTATCACCTCCCAGTTTCTCACTTCAACCCCCTCCACCACCCACCTACCTTCCCCATCACCTGGTTTCACCCATCACCTGCCAGCATTTACTCCTTCCCTTCATCTACTTATTCTGGCTTCTTTCCCCTTTCTTTTCAGTCCCAATGAAGGGTCTCAGCCAAAAATATCTACTGTTTATTTCTCTCTATAGATGCTCCCTGACTTGTGAGTTCCTCCAGCATTTTGTGTGTGTTAACAGGATTGTTATCCTTTGAGCTGACAGTGAGATTAGACCAGAAGGTACAGGAGCTTCAGAACTCACACCAGCAGGTTCAGGAACAGTTATTAACCCTCAGCCATCAGGCTCTTGAACCAAAGGGGATAACTTCACTCGATTTCTCTCACTCCATCACTGAACTGTTCCCACAACTTATCATCTCCTTTCAAGGACTCCTCATGTTCTCGATATTTATTGCTTATTTCAAAGTTCAAAGTAAGTTTATTATCAAAATACATGTATGTCACCATATACAACTCTGAGATTTATTTTCTTATAGACATACTCAACAAGAGTAATGACCATAATAGAATCAATGAAAGACTGCCCAACAAGGGCATTCAATCAGAATGCAGAAGACAAACAAAGGTGGAAGAAGTATTCTAAAGGAAAGATGATACAACCGTGGGTAATATGAGAAGTCAAAGCCAAAGGGAGGGTATATAATAGAGCAAAAATTAGTGGGAAATTAGAGGATTGGGAAGCTTTTAAAAACCAAGAGAAGGCAACTAAAAAAGTCATTAAGAACGTAAAGAAGTAATACGAAAGTAAGCTAACCAATAATATTAAAGAGGATACCAGAAGTTTCTTCAGATATATACTGTGTGAAGGAGAGGTGAGAGTGAATATCAGACCACTGGAAAATTATGCTGGGGAGGTAGTAATAGGGAACATGGATGAACTGAATAAGTAATTTGCATCAGTCTTTACTGTGGAAGACACTAGCAGTATGGTGGAAGTTTCGGGTGTTAGAGATCAGGAAGTGCATGAAGTTAACATTACTAGAGAGAAGGTTCTTGGGAAGCTGAAAGGTCTGAAGGTAGATAAGTCACCAGGACCAGATGGTGTCCACCCCAGGGTTCTGAAAGAGGTGGCTGAAGAGATTGTGGAGGCATTAGTAATGATCTTTCAAGAATCTCTAGATTCTGGAATGGTTCAAGAAGACTGGAAAATTGCAAATGTCACTCCACTCTTCAAGAAGGGAGAGAGGCAGGAGAAAGGAAACTATAGGCCTGTTAGTCTGAAATCAATCATTGGAAAAATGTTGGAGTCGATTATGATAAAATAGGCCATAGTCAGCATGGTTTCCTTGAGGGAAATCTTGTCTGACAAATCTGTTGAATTATTTGAAGAAATAACAAGTGGGATAGACAAAGGAGAATCGGTCGACTTTCTTGGATTTTCAGAAGGGCTTTGACAAGGTGCCACACATGAAGCTTCTTAACAAACTATGAGCCCATGGTATTACAGAAAAGATTCTAGCCTAGATAAAGCAGTGGCTGATTGGCAGGAGGCAAAGAGTGGGAATAAAGGAAGCCTTTTCTAGTTGACTGCCAGTGACTAGTAATGTTCACAGGGATCTGGGTTGGGACCGATTCTTTTTATGTTATATGTCAATGATTTGGTTGATGGAATTGATGGTTTTATTGCAATCTTTTCAGATGATATAAAAATTGGTGGAGGAACAGGTAGTTTTGAGGAGGTAGAGTGGCCACAGAAGGAATTAGACAGATTATGAGAATGGGCAAGTAAATGGCAGAGGGGAATACGGTGTCAGGAAATGTATGGTCATGCACTTTGGTAGAAAAGAAATGAAAGGGGCTTGATTATTTTCTAAAGGGAGAGAAAATACAAAAAATGAGGCACAAAGGGACTTGGCAGTCCTTGTGCAGGATTCCCTGAAGGCTAATTTGCAGGTTGAGTCATGATGAGGATGGCAGATGCAATGTTAGCATCCATTTCAAGAAGACTAGAATATAAAAGCAAGGATGTCATGTAGAGACTTTATAAAGCACTGGTGAAGCCTCACAGAGTATTGTGAGCAGTTTTGGGCCCATTATCTTAGAAAGGATGTGCTGAAACTGGAGAGGGTTCAAAGGAGGTTTACGAAAATGATTCCAGGATTGAATGGCTTGTCTTATGGGGAGCATTTGATGGTTCTGGGCCTGTGTTTACTAGAAATCAGATGAATGGGGGGTGACCTCATTGAAACCTATTGAATGGTGAAAGGCCTTGATAGAGAGGATGTTTCCTATGGTGGGAGAGTCTAAGACCAGAGGACACAGCCTCAGAATAGATGAGTTTCCTTTAAGAATGGAGATTTAGGAGGAATTTCTTTACTAGAGACTGGTGAATCTGTGGACTTCTTTGCCACAGGCAGCAGTGGAGGTCAAGTCTTTATGTATATTTAACGCAGAGGTTGATAGATTCTTGATGGGTCAGGGCATGATAGGATACTGGGAAAGGCAGGAGATTGGGGCTGAGAGGAAAATTAGATCAGCCATGGTGAAATGGCGGAGCAGACTCGATGGGCCAGGTGGCCTAATTCTGCTCCTATATCTGATGGTCTTATGGTCTAAGACAACAAACTGCAAATACAAGAAGAAGAAATAACAATAATAAGTAAATAAGCAATAAATATCAAGAACATGAGATGAAGTGTCCTTGAAAGTGAGTCCATTGGTTATGGGAACACCTGCCTATTTATTTATTTGCCTATTTGTTTGTTTATTTATTTATTCTTTTTGTATTTGCACAGTTTGTTGCAGTTGTTTGTGTGCTTTGTGCAGCCTTTCATTCTATTATATTTCTTTACGTTTACTGCGAATGCCTGCAAGAAAATGAATCTTAGGGGTTATACATGGTGACATATATGTTCGTTGATAGTTAATTTGCTTTGAACTTTGAAGAGGTCAGCTGATTCATTGAACTCAGTATTGCATATGTACGTATTCCGTTCCCCCCAACCAAGGAATCATCTGGGAGAAGCAAGAGCCCATGGGAGAGAAAAAAATCATCACACGGCGAAATTCCTCTTAGCTTTCCATCAAGCATGAAACTGAGAAAATTAACACGCAAGTGTAGCAAATAGTCAAGGAGACCAATGGTGCATTGACCTTTATTGCTAGGGTGTCAGAGACTAGAAGAGGTGAACTTCTGAGCAACCTCAAGTACTGCTTTCATGAATGTTATACTAACACTGGAAAAAAGGGAAGGCCCCTCGACCACAGTGTTGTGCCGACTAATTAAACCTAATTAATCTAAAGATGAAGATTTTCTTTATTTGTCGCATGAGTCAGAGAACACTGCAGCAAAGAAACAGGCCTTTTGGCTCATCTTGTCCATGCTGAACTACTACAGTGGCTTGTCCCATCAACCTGCACCCAGACCAAAGCCCTCCATATCCCTCCCCAAAGGTTTACTTATCGATATTTCCCTTGAATTTTGAAATGGAACCCACATCCACTGACAGCTTGTTCCACACTTCAACCACTCTCTAAGTGAACAAGTTCCAGCTCATGGAACACTCCTTAAACATTTCACCTTTCACTCTTAACCCATGACCTCTAATTCTAGCCAAATGTACATTGAAACTTTGAAACATACAGTGAAATGTTTCTTTTGCATCCACGACCAACACTGTGTGAATATTTGCTGGGGGCAGTGTGCAGGTTTCGCCATACTTCTAATCTAATCCTTTTCCCCACACATCACTTGAAAACCTCCTTCTCTGCATATTAATGAGCCTTTCCGAGAATCTTTTATGGGTTTGTATGAAACAGAAACACAGAAACCACCACCACCTTTGGCAGTACAATCCAGCCACCCACCACACTCTGTAAAATACTTGTCCCACACTTTCAGATCCAGATTCAGATTTACTCATCACATGTACATCGAAGCATACAGTACAGTGAAATGCACTGTTTGCACTGACAACCAACACACCCGAGGGTAGCCCGCCAGTGTTGCTGCACATTCCTGCAGCAACATAGCATGCCCATCATGCTCAGCAGAACACAACAGGCAACAAAACAACAACAGCGAAACAAGACACACAGACACACACACACACACACACACACACACACACACACACACACACACACACACACACACACACACACACACACACACACACCCCAAACAGGCCATCTTTAACTTCCAGCCTCCGCTGGTCCCAGATGCACAGGCATTGAGCACAGACTTCCCCAGCAAGCTCACTGAGATTCACAGATTTGAGACATTGGATAACAACATCTCCTTTGTGCTTTTCCTCACTCACCTCTGGCTCTCTACTGTTGGACATTTCGGTCCTGGGTGGAAAACGTCAACCTTCTATCTATTGCTCACGTTACTTTATAAACTGCTGTCAAATCTTTCCTCGGTCTCCGTTGCACTAGAGAAAGTGGGCACCACGGTAGCGCAGTGGTTAGCGCAACGCTGTTACAGCTCAGGGCCTTCCTGAGTTTGGAGTTCAATTCTGGCGCCGTCTGTAAGGAGTTGGTACATTCTCCCCGTGAACTGCATGGATTTCCTCTGAGTGCTCCGGTTTCCTCCCAGACACACAGGTCAGTGGGTTAATTGGTCATTGTAAATCATCCTGTGATTGAGCTAGTATTAAAAAAAGACACGTATGTGGGTTGCCGGGCGGTGTGGCTCATTGGGCCAGTTCTGTGCTGCATCTCCAAATACATTTTAAAAATTAAATTTTCCAACCTATGGGATAATTCATTGGGATAGTTGCTGGGATGAGAGGGTTGTTCAAAGATGAAGGATCTAGGATCAATTTTATTCATTATGTACATTTACGTGTATTAGGAAGTTTGCAGTTGTGCGTTGCTCACAGTGGAACATGCAACAAAAAACAGCATTCACCAGTTAACAACAAATAAAGAATCATATAAAAAATAAAGTTAGAATCAGGATCAGGTTTACTATCACAAGCACATATATATTTGTGTGTGTGTGTGTGTGTGTGTGTGTGTGTATGTGTGTGTGTGTGTGTGTGTGTGTGTATGTATGTATGTGTTGGTGCATGGCCAAGTGGTTAAGGCATTGATCTAGTGATTTGAAGGTCACTAGTTCAAGCCTTGGCTGAGGCAGCATGTGTGTTCTTGAGCAAGGGGAGGAAGGTGTCAGAAATGGACCAGGTAAATTTGAGGGCAGGGTGGATGTTGGAGGCAAAGTCGATGAAGTCAGCAAGCTCAACATGGGTGCAGGAAGCAGTCCCAAATGTAGTCGTTGTAGCACAGGAGAAGTTGGGGAGTGATACCGGTGTAGGCTTGGAACATAGACTGTTCCAAGTAGCCAACAAAAAGGCTGGCATAGCTGGGTCCTGTGTGAGTGCCCATGGCTACACCTTTGGTTTGAAGGAAGTGGAAGGAGCTGAAGGAGAAATTATTGAGAATGAGTACCAGTTCCACCAGATGGATGAGAGTGGTGGTGGTTTGGGGGCGGGGGGGGCGCGAGGAATAGGTTGGGTGTGTTATCTGGAAAGAAGCAGAGAGCTTTAATGCCCTCTTGATGGGGATGGAGGTGTATAGGAACTGGATGTCCATGGTGAAAATGAAATGATCAGGGCCAAGGGACTTGAAGTCATTGAAAAGACCCAGAGCCCTTTATCTCTTTCACCTATCAGCTTTCCAGCTCTTAACTTCACCCCTTCCCCACTCCTGGTTTCACCTGTCCCCTACCACCTGGTACTTCTTCCTCCCATCCCCCCTCCCCCCACCTTCTGCTCTAACATCACCTTTTTTTCCAGTCCTGCTGAAGGGTCTCGGCCTGAAATGTGATCTGCTTGCTCTTTTCCATAGATACTGCTTGACCAGTTGAGTTCTTCCAGCATTTTGAGTGTATTGCTTGACATTAAACAATCTTGAATCTTGAGGTCAGCCATGATTGTATTGAATGGCAGGCCAGACTAGAGGGGCTGAGTGGCCTGCCCCTGCTTCTATTTTCTTGTGTGTCTCTGTTCTAGACACCAGCCACCCATCTCTCTTTACAGTCATTTCCAAGGAATCTTTGCCCTTGGCCACGTCCTATCCGGACGTATCACAGCCTGCTATGACAACTCTTATTGGTCTGGGACCAGAGTGCACCACAGAATTATTTTCATTTTATAATCCTGCTCGAGCTCTCAGTTCTGTTTCTGCCAGTCTCCTAAATTTAAACAATCTCCCTCAAAAGATAATTGCCAGGTCAGCTTTTTTGAACTATGCTCCTAAACTATAATTCAATATCTAAAATTGTAAGGGTTGCAGAGTCAGTTGACACTTCTAAACGCCCGCTGAAAATCTATTTATTTAACCTTGCTTTTACTGAACATCTTTTTCTCTTTTTTCATGTTTATTTTAATTTTTTAATTTTATTTTCATGTTTGCACTTTTATACCATTGTAAAGGACTTTAAGCTACATTGCCTGTATAAAAAGTGCTCTATTAGTAAAATTATTATTATTATTATTATTATTATTAACTGCTCTGTCTGTGACCACAAGAAATTGCAGAGAGTTGTGGGCACAACTCAACACGTCACAGAAACCAGTTTCCCTTCCATGGACTCTGTAGGCTGCCTTGATAAAACAACCGGCACAACGAAAGACCACCCCACTCCCCACCATCCCAGACATTCTCTCTTCTCCCCTCTCCCGTCCACCTGAAGGGTTGAGACCGAATACAAGCTAGGCATGAATAACTGTACTATTATCTCACAGAATTGTATTTTATAGGCATCCATTAGTCTCGTGAGACCATGGATTTGCGCCTTGGACGGTTTCCAGGGCGCAGGCCTGGGCAAGGTTGTATGGAAGACCGGCAGTTGCCCATGCTGCAAGTCTCCCCTCTCCATGCCACCGATGTTGTCCAAGGGAAGGGCACTAAGGCCGATACAGTGCCGTCACAGAGCAAAGTGTGGTTAAGTGCCTTGCTCAAGGACACAACATGTTGCCTCAGTTGAGGCTCGAACTAGCAACCTTCAGGTCACTGGTCCGATGCCTTAACCACTTGGCCATGCGACAACAGAATTGTGTTTACTCTGTGGTTAGGATGTGGAATGTACCACCAAGTGAAATAGATATGAACAGAAAAACAATATTTAAGGAGAAGCAAGGTCTACAGTTTAAAGTGAAAAGGTAAGGAATAGGCCCAACCCAGCATCCTACCTTCCTCTCCACCTGGTCTCACCTATCACCTGTCAGCTTGTACTCCTTCACCTCCCACGCCTTCTTATTCCACCTTCTTCCCCCCTCATTTCCAGTCCTGATGAAGGGTCTCAGCTTGAAATGTCGACTGTTCATTCCTGCCTGACTTGCTGAGCTCCTCCAGCATTTAGTGTGTGTTGTTCTGGATTTCCAGCGTCTGCAGAACCTCTTGTTTTTTTTAGGAAAGGAATACTGTTGGGTGAGATGAGGGTCACTGGTGCATGAACACTTTCCTTGACCAATTGGGTTGAGAGATTTTTTTTACTAAAGTTGCCCTCTGCCTGGCATGGTAGCATAGTGGTTAGCACAACACTTTGCAGTACCACCGACCCCCGGTTCAATTCCCACCACTGCCTGTAAGGAGTTTATATCAAAGTTGCTGGTGAACGCAGCAGGCCAGGCGGCATCTCTAGGAAGAGGTACAATCGATGTTTCGGGCCGAGACGTCGACTGTACCTCTTCCTAGAGATGCTGCTTGGCCTGCTGCATTCACCAGCAACTTTGATGTGTGTTGCTTGAACTTCCAGCACCTGCAGAATTCCTCAGGTTTCGGAGTTTGTATGTTTTACCCGTGACACGTGGGTTTCCTCCGGGTGCTCCGGTTTCCTCCCACAGTCCAAAGACGTATCGGTTGCTAGGTTGGTTGGTCATTGTAAATTGTCTGGTGAATAGGCAAGGGTTAAATCAGGCAGCGTGACCCGAAGGGCTGGAAGAGCCTGTTCCATTCTATACAGTATCTCAGAAACTAAATAAATAGATTTCGGAGCAGTCCATGAACTCATGGACACTCTGTCGCTGTTTTGCTCTATTTCTACTCTATTTATATTTATTATTGTAATTTATAGTACATTTTTTTATGTTTTACGCCATACTTGCTATCACAAAACAACACATTTCATGACATACACACAAGAGAATCTATGACTGTTTATTCCTCTTATTTGCTGAGTTCCTTCGTCACTTTGTGTCAGCTTCCCTGAATTTCACATTTCATAATGAATTTCACAATGATAATAATCCTGACTCTGATCAAGATGGTGCTCATGTTGCTAAACTGTCATGATTAGACCATAAGGTGTGGGAGCAGAACTAGACCCATTCAGTCCACTCCTCCATTTCATCATGGCCATCCATTTCCCTCAGCGCCCAATCTCTTGTAACCCTTCATGCCCTGACCAACCTCTGCCTTAAAACACCCAAAGACTTGGCTTCCACAGCCACCTGTGGCAACAAATTTCACAGATTATCCACTCCCTGGCTAAGGAAATTCCTCCAAAGGGATCCGTTAGTCTTGCGAGAACATGGATCTGCGCCTGGAAAGTCTTCGCTCTCCAGGGCGCAGGCCTGGGCAAGATTGTATGGAAGACCGGTAGTTGCCTATGCTGCAAGTCTCCCCTGTCCACGACACCGATGTTGTCCAAGGGAAGGGCAAGGGCCGATACAGCTTGGCACCAGTGTGGTCGCAGAGCACTGTGTGGTTAAGTGCCTTGCTCAAGGACAGAACATGCTGCCTCAGCTGGGGCTCGAACTCGTGACCTTCAGCTCACTAATCGAATGCCTTAACCACTTGGCCAAGGAAATTCCTCCATCTTCATTCTAAATAGATGTCCTTCTCACCTGAGGCTGCGTCCTCAGGTCTTAGGCTCCCCCACTATAGCAAACATCCTGTCTACATTCACTCTATGGAGATCTTTCAACATTCGATAGCTTTCAATGAGCTATTGTTCTTCTGAATTCCAGTGAGTACAGGCACAGAGCCACCGAACGCTCCTCATATGATAAACCTTTCAATCCTGGAATAATTTTCGTGAAACATTAGGGTTGTGCCCGTTAGTTCAGGAACCGAATGGTTGTACGGGAGGTTTAAGGCAAATGTTTGACTTATTCAGGGGAAATACTGCTTCTGATGACAGGTCACCACGTTTCTCCCTCTACAGATGCTGCCTGGCACACTAAGTATTTCTAAAGCAACACACACACACAACCACACAATGCTGGAGGAACTCAGCAGGTCAGGCAGCATCTATGGAGGGGAATAAACAGTCGACGTTTCGAGCCGAGACGCTTCATCAGGAACATCTGTTTTTGACCCCTTCCTTATACCTCAGAAGCAGAGAATCAATTAGCGACATCGGATTCCCAGCGACACAAATGCCTAGCCGTTCACGTGAACAGTGAAGTGTTCTCTCTGTGTATGTGTGTCTGTGTGTGTTATTTGTGGCAAAGCGCAGAAATAGATTGCTGGCGAACGCACACAAAGAGCTTCCTCCTCTCGCTGAAACAAAACCCTAAATTAGCCCGTGGAGGGGTGGACGAGGACGGGGACGGCCAGAGGCAGTCAATGTGGTTTCCGCGATCTGCATAGAAGGAAGTGTTAAAAAAAAACCTTCCACAAGATCTCAGAGCGCAATGTGAAGCGAGCGGCGAGAGCTCGGTCGAGCAGACGTTCTGACAACGAGGTAAGGACTCCCTTTCCCCGTGTTCTGTCATTGTTCCGTGCTCCGTTACGGTTATTTATTTGAGGGCACCCCGGAGTTCTGTCTCCGTTTCGAACGCCAGCGTGTCGGGATGAGAGTGCGTTCGCATCGTAGAGGGCACGGCTCCCCAGAGAGTTGACATCATGGCGCGGACCTTATTGTCCATAAACAGTTAGAAACACACAGCAGTGGTGTAACTTTCTAAATTGTTCTCTCTCTCTCGCTCTAACCATGTGTACCAAGAGCTGCTGCACTGACACTATGCATCAGAAGACGCAGGACCGGTTGACCCCTCAAGGGCTGCGGTACAGAGACCTGCGGCACTTTGTCAACGAGGATGGAAATTACCTGTACTGTCGCTACTGGGAACCTACAACTCCCCCCAGGTAAGCTCCCTCCGTGAGTGGCTGTCCCTCAGAGGGCTCGAGGCGGCCAGTGAGTTTATCGTGGCGTGTACTGTGCAGGTGTGAACACAGGGGATTCTGCAGATACCGAAAACCCAGAGTAACATGCACAAAACGTTAAAGGGACACAGCGGGTCAGGCAGCCTCTGCGGAGAGGAATGAGGAGTCGACGTTTTGGGCCAAGACCCTTCATCGGGTACAGGTGGTGTGCAAAACAAGTTCTTCCCAGCACTTTGGCATCAATTAACCAATCAGAAATAGATCAGCTGGAAAGTTGGACAAACTTGGATTCTTTTCTCTGGAGCCGCGGGGGTAGAGGGGAGATAAGGTTGTGAGAGACATATAGAGTAGACAGGGTTGTTATTAGGCTTGCCAGGGATAAAATATCTAATACCAGAAAGCATGCGTTTAAGGTGAGAGGGTTGTCTTAAGGAGGTGTAAGGGGCAAGTGTTTTTTTCAGAGGGTGGGAGTAGAGGCGGATACATTAGGAATTTTAAAGAGATTTTTAAGGGAATGCGTTTTGGGAAGTCACATGGGAGTAAGACATAAGTGATTGTATGAGAGTATCGGCTCGAGACGTCGAGTCTTCCTGTCTGTTCCTAATGTTGCCGAACCTGCTGAGTTCCTTCAGCATTTCGTGTGTGTTACTGTAAAAGTATATCTGATCATTGCCGGTTAGAAAGCAGAATGTTTGGTAGGGATCTAGAGGGCGTGTTGCAATGCTGATATCGGAGGGAACGGCATTCTCAGGTGTCAGGCGAACACTGGAGACAATTACGCTTATTAAGTCCTTTAATATACGCGCTAGCAAGCGATTCCTAGCTTCGAAAATCAATACGTAATAAGGAACTTGACGTAATGTTTCCTCGAGTTCAGAGCTGCTTCCATTCCGCTGTTGAATGAGAAAATCAAAGCCCGTTTATCCAATTAATAAGGACAGGGACTGGGATATAAATCTCTTTGGATTAAGGGCGCGGTTGGATAATCGATGTGAAGGTCAAAGGATACGCGGGCTCGTTTATAGCACGGGCAATTCCCTCTTGTGCCCCCTCCTTTACAACCGTGGGGCGAAACGGTGGCGGTTAGCATAACGGTGTTGCAGAACCATAGACCTGAGTTCGATTCCCGCTTCTGTCAGTAAAGAGTTTAACCAAATTGGTTCGGATAGGTTATTTCCGTCAGGAAAGAGGCTACGTAGTCAACAGGTCATTTATCGGCATCAATGCACGGGACAGGAGAACCTTGGCACTTTCTGGAGTAGGTAACATGGTCGGCACAACATTGTGGGCCGAATGGCTTGTAATGCGCTGTAGAGTTCTATGTTCTAGAACCACCAGACCCAAAAACAGTTACATCCATCCTAAAACCGTCAGGCTGATCAACACCTTCACTTGTCAACCCGCCCCACCGCCACTACATATTACTTAGCGTGACTTTGTCTATGTATATAACTGTTACTCACGTTTTATTCTGTTATTTATGCTGATTGTGTTTTAATGCTGCAAACAACCCGCAGTAACAATCTCTTCGTTCTCTTTTGCACTCGTATACTGAAGAATGACAACAAACAATCTTGAATTCTCCCCTAAGCAATTGAAAAAAATTCTCGCATCTTTGTTCAGGCCGCCTCTCCCACTCTACAAGTTTCTCTCTCTCTTTCTGCCCCGATCGGTTCGCCCTAGTCTTGGCCGCCGCGCATTCTGATTCCCACGCTATGAACTTCCCGTCCTTCCGCCCTCTTCCCCCCAGTTTACGATCTTCCAGACAGCTTGCCTCACTTAACACTATGGTCTCCGCCAAACTTTTACTTCGCCTTCCTGGGCCGTGCATTAACCTGATGTTAGCGCCGTGATCTCGAACAGCTTTGCATATGCATTGCCGTACATTTGAAAGCTAAATTGGTCACATGTTCTGAGATACTGTGAAAGACATTTAGTGTGCCATCCTTGCAGGACATTACACAGTGCATCGAGGGAAAGCAACAAGAGAGAATACAGCGTCACTAACAAGAGTGAATCTGCAGATGCTGGAAATTCAAAGCAACGCGCACAAAATGCTGGAGGAATTTAGCAGGCCAGGCAGCGTGTATGGAAAAGAGCAAACAGTTTCAGGCTGATTCTTGAGGAAGGGTCTGAAACATTGACTTTTCCATTGAGACTGTCCGACTTGCTGAGTTCCTCCTGCACTTTGAGTGTGTTGCAGTGAATAGAGTGTAACAGGTACCGAGAAGAGCAGTGCAGGCGGGCAATAAAGTTCAAGGTTATCATGAGATAGATTGTGAGGTCGAGTCCACGTTAACGAAATAGGGGACCACGCAATAGCCTTATAACACCAGGGTGGAAATTGTCCTTGAGCCTGGTGGTACATGCCTTCAGGCTGGTCTACGTTCAAAGTGTCCACTCTTTACTCTTTTCCAAAGATGTGGGAAAGATCCCTCTGCATTTTGTGGGCGCTGCTTTGTATCTTCTGCCCCACAGGAGAGGGGAGAAGAGAGAATGACTGGGGTGGGTGGGGCCATTGTTCAAAGTTCAAAGAAAATTTATTAGCAATGTACAGATATGTCAGCATAAACAACCATGAGTTTTATTTTCTTGCAGGCATTCACAGTAAGTACAAAGAAATAGTCATAGTCATACTTTATTGATCCTGGGGGAAATTGGTTTTCGTTACAGTTGCACCATAAATAATTAAATAGTAATAAAACCATAAATAGTTAAATAGTAATATGTAAATTATGCCAGGAAATAAGTCCAGGACCAGCCTATTGGCTCAGGGTGTCTGACCCTCCAAGGGAGGAGTTGTAAAGTTTGATGGCCACAGGCAGGAATGACTTCCTAAGACGCTCTGTGTTGCATCTTGGTGGAATGAGTCTCTGGCTGAATGTACTCCTGTGCCCAATCAGTACATTATGTAGTGGATGGGAGGCATTGTCCAAGATGGCATGCAACTTGGACAGCATCCTCTTTTCATTCACTACCGTCAGAGAATCCAGTTCCATCCCCACAACATCACTGGCCTTACAAATGAGTTTGTTGATTCTGTTGGTGTCTGCTACCCTCAGCCTGTTGCCCCAGCAAACATGATTGCACTGGCCACCACAGACTCGTAGAACATCCTCAGCATCGTCAGCAGACATCAGGAAAGCATCCACCTGCATCGCTGTCAGCTTCTCCCCCAGCAGAGCAGGGCGGATGGTGTTGAACACACTGGAGAAGTCAAAAAACATAACCCTCACAGTGCTCGCTGGCTTGTCCAGGTGGGCGTAGACACGGTTCAGCAGGTAGACGATGGCATCCTCAACTCCTAGTCGGGGCTGGTAGGTGAACTGGAGGGGATCTAAGTGTGGCTTGACCACAGGCCAGAGCAGCTCCAAAACAAGTCTCTCCAGGGTCTTCATGGGTCAAATGAAGAAGAAAATAATAATAATAATGATGATAAATATCGAGAACATGAAATGAAGAGTCTGTGAAGTTAGTTCAGTGTTGGGGTGAGCGAAGCTATCCCCTCTGTTCAAGAGCTTGTTGAACAGAGAAGTTTAGACAGTCCGTACAGGGGAGGCTGGCTCCTGAGCTGTATCCATAACACTGCAGCTTCTTACACCCTAAGGCAGAACAGTTGCCACAACAAGCCCTGAGGCACCAGGATGGGGTATGTTATGTGGTGCTTCAATAAAAAATGGTCATTGTTGTTGTTGAAACGTGAAATTATATAGAACCTAGAACATACAGCTCAGGAGCAGGCCCTTCATCCCACTGGATTGTGTTAAACTAGTGAATCCTGATTACTCTGATCTCTTCATGGTCCATATCCCTCTATTCTCTGCACATTCACAAGCCTATGTAAAAGATTCTTAAGCACCCCTGTCCTAGGTGTCTCCGTCACCACCCCTGGTAGCACGTTACAGGCACCTGCCACTTTCTGTGCAAAAAAAAAACATGCATCTCCTTTGAAATTCCCCCCACACCTGAAATGCATGCCCTGATTTGGCCTTAAAAAGATACTGGTGGTCTACACTATCCATGCCTCTGGTAATTTTATAAACTTCTCTCAGGTCTCCCCTCGGCCTCCACCGATCCAGAGAAAGTAACCCAAGTTTGTCAGAATCAGGTTTAGTATCACTGACCTGTCCTGAAGTTTGTTGTTTTGCAGCAGCAGTACCAGGCAATACATTTAAAAATACTATAAGTTACAACAAGAAACTCAAGAAAGTCTGCAGATGCTGGAAATCCCAAAACAACACCCACAAAATGTTGAAGGAACTCAGCAGGTCAGGCAACATCTAAGGAAGAGAATAGTTAGTCAATGTTTCCAGCCCAGACCCTTCTTCGGGACTGAGAAGGAAGCGGGAAGATGCCAGAATAAAAAGGTGGAAGAGGCAAGAGGCTAGCTGGAAGGTGATAGGTGATGCCAGGTGAGTGGGAAAGGTCAGGGCTGGATAAGAAGTAATCTGATGGGAGAGAAGAGTGGACCAGAGGAGAAAGGGACAAGGGAGGGGATCCAAGAGGACGTAGTAGGCAGCTGAGAAGAGGTAAAAGGTCAGAGTGGGGAATAGAGGAAGTGGGGGGGGGAGTTTGTTTGTCAGAAGGAGAACTCTGTAATCATGCCATCAGGTTGAAGGCTAGCCAAATGGAATATGAGGTGGTTCTCTTCCATCCCAAGAGTGACCTTTCTTATAAGAAGCATACAAGTGCAAAAAGAGAGCAAAATCGTAAGGCAGTGTAATGAATTCATGGACCGCTCAGAGATCTGATGGCAGAGGGGAAGAAGCTGTTTCTAAAACATACAGCTCCTCTACCTCCTCCCTGTTGGTAACAGTGAGAAGACGGCATGTCCTGAGTGGTGGGGGGTGGGAGGTCCTTAAAGATGGGTGCTGCCTTTTTTGAGATAGCACCTTTCGAACATGTCCTCGATGGTGGGGACATCCTCTTGCCCCCTTCAAAAGCTCTTCTGCAACCTTTCCGAATTCTCCACACCCTTCCTATAATGGGGCAATCAGAACTGAATCCAGTGCTCCAGTTACAAGGGAAAATTTGCTTCTGCAGCTAGTTTGCAAGAAGATAATTGGCAAAAATCACCAGGGGGAGGTATGATGATTATTTCAGGCAGTGGGTAGTCTGATTTCCAGAGCACTGCCCTGTAAAAGTGAATGGAGCAGATTCACTAGGAGTTTCCATAAATGGATACCAGCCTCAGGTTTGCCTGGACCACTGGAAAATCTGAGTTGGTGGGAATTATTCATTAAATCTTTCAAAGGGCTAGCAGAGAAAAATGATAGCTGTCACTTTCCTTTGGGTTATAGAATACGACAACTACAACCTTTACGCCCTGCTGCAAGGTTTTGACCCAGAACATTTCTATCCCACTCCCACTCTCCCATGCTCCAACTCTGCAGAGTCCTACAGCATGGACACAGGCCATTTGGCCCATCTGGTCCATGCCAACTGTGTTGCGCAGCAATCTGGTCTTATCTGCTCACTGTTGGCCCATAGCCCTCTAAACCTCTCCTATCAGTGCACCTATCTAAATGGCTTTCAAATGTGCTAATATGCCTGACTCAACCGCTATTTCCGGCAGCTCACTCCAAATATGCAACTCCATTTGTGTGAAGAAGCTGCCCTGGACACCTCTTTTAAATCTCTTGCCTCTGATCCTAAACCAATGCCCTCTTGTTTTTAGTATCCCCCTCCCTGAGGGAGAAAAAGATGGATCTTTCACTCTGTCTATTCCCCTCATAATCTTATTTGCCATTATCAGGTCACTTCTCAAATGTCGGCTCTCTACTCTTGTCCACAGATGCTGCCTGCTCTCCTGGGTTCTTCCAGCATTTTGTGTGCATTACCTTGATTTCCAGCATCTGCAGATTTTCCCTTGTTTGCACATCTTAATCT
The DNA here is from genome assembly GCF_030028105.1 of Mobula birostris. Classification (NCBI taxonomy): domain Eukaryota; kingdom Metazoa; phylum Chordata; class Chondrichthyes; order Myliobatiformes; family Myliobatidae; genus Mobula; species Mobula birostris. Next base: position 5,272,309 of record NC_092385.1, on the reverse strand, counting down.
CTTACGTTCCAAGGAAGAAAGTCTGAGTCTACATAACCTGTCTTTGTAACTCAAGTCCAGGCAACATTATGGTAAATCTTTTCTGCACTCTTTTTAGTTTAATACCATCTTTCTTTTAATAGAGTTACCAAAACTCTACATAATAATAAGTACAGCCCTGTCAACATCTAGTACAACTACAGCTTAACTTCCTAACTCGTACACTCTGTAACCTGTGTGTTGAAGGCCAGTGTGACAAATGCCTTCTTCATCATCCTGTGATGCTGCTTTCAGTGAACTGTGGACTTGCATCCCTGGGTCCCTCTGTTTCGTAATACTCCCCAGGGCCCTACCATTCACTGTATAAGTCCTACCCTGGTTTGATCTTCCAAAATGCAATACTTCACATTTATCTGGGCTGAAAGCTATTATAAAGCATTGATAGGGAATTGCTTCTGCATGTTCACTTTCACATACTGTGTGATTTATTGGCCATAACGTCTTTGCCTTGAAACGAAAGTGCTGATTATAGACTACAGAACAAAGAGTAAAAGGTCCAGGAATCAGTCATCCTTAGGGGATTAGAGCTAGAACTTTAATTTAATTGGAGTTATCATTTTAGACAATCTATTCTGGGATCAGCATGTAAGTGCCATTACACAGAAGGCACGGCAGTACCTCTACTTGCTTAGAAGTTTGCGTAGATTTGGCCTGTCACCTAAAACTTTGACAAACTTCTATAGATGCACAGTGGAGAGTATCCTAATTGGTTGCACCAAGGCCTGGTATGGAAATGTCAATGCCAAGGAACAGAACAGAAAGTACTTGATACAGCCCCGTCGATCACAAGAAAAACCCGCCCCGCCACTGCAATATGGAGCACTGCCACAAGAATGCAATATCCATCATCAAGGACCCCCACCACCCAGACGATGCTTTCTTCTTGCAGGAGTTTCAGTGAGCCTCCCCCCATTCGGTTCAGGAGCAGTTATTTCCCTACAACCATCAGACTCCTGAACCATTGAGGATAACTTCTCACCACAGCTCTGACCGGATTCTCCACAGATTGCACAGTTTGTCTTTTCCATGTTGGTTGTTCTACAGTCTCGATTTATTCAAGATCGTTTAATGTCATTTCCAGTACACAAGTATAAAGGAGAACAAAATAATGTTTACTCTGGATCTGATGCAGCACAGAAAAAATACAATAAGGTAAAGAATACAATATTAAAAAAAACACAATATAGTAGACAGCTTATTGGGAGTGCAGTGTTATGTATTTCACTGGAACGGGGCTGCACGAGGACATACCCGATCAAAACTTTGCCATGGACGGCTTACAGACCGTTCGGGCTGACCGGAAGTGCACTGAGAGTGGTAAGCGTAAGGGAGTTGGGTGCTCACTGTTCTGGTTAACAACAAATGGTGCAATCCGGGTCATATTACAATAGAGGAACGTGTTTGTAGACCGGATATTGAACTTTTTGCTGTTGGACTTCGGCCGTATTCCACCGAGATACAACACTGGGCGGCACGGGAGGTTGTTCCTGCCTGTGGCCATCGAACTTGCAGCTCCTCCCGTGGAGGGTCAGACACCCTGAGCCAAAAAACTGGTCCTGGACTTATTTTCCATCTGGCATAGTTTGCATTTTGTTGTTTGATTGTCTGTGGTTTTTGTGTTGCTATAGAACCATAGAACCATAGAAACTACAGCACAGAAACAGGCCCTTTGGCCCTTCTTGGCTGTGCCGAACCATTTTCTGCCTAGTCCCACTGACCTGCACACGGACCATATCCCTCCATACACCTCCCATCCATGTATCTGTCCAATTTATTCTTAAATGTTAAAAAAGAACCCGCATTTACCACCTCGTCTGGCAGCTCATTCCATACTCCCACCACTCTCTGTGTGAAGAAGCCCCCCCTAATGTTCCCTTTAAACTTTTCCCCCCTCACCCTTAACCCATGTCCTCTGGTTTTTTTCTCCCCTTGCCTCAGTGGAAAAAGCCTGCTTGCATTCACTCTATCTATACCCATCATAATTTTATATACCTCTATCAAATCTCCCCTCATTCTTCTACGCTCCAGGGAATAAAGTCCTAACCTATTCAACCTTTCTCTGTAACTGAGTTTCTCAAGTTCTGGCAACATCCTTGTAAACCTTCTCTGCACTCTTTCAACCTTATTTATATCCTTCCTGTAACTTGGTGACCAAAACTGAACACAATACTCCAGATTCGGCCTCACCAATGCCTTATACAACCTCATCATAACAGTCCAGCTCTTATACTCAATACTTTGATTAATAAAGGCCAATGTACCAAAAGCTCTCTTTATGACCCTATCTACCTGTAACGACACTTTTAGGGAATTTTGTATCTGTATTCCCAGATCCCTCTGTTCCACTGCACTCCTCAGTGCCTTACCATTAACCCTGTATGTTCTACGTTGGTTTGTCCTTCCAACGTGCAATACCTCACACTTGTCAGTATTAAACTCCATCTGCCATTTTTCAGCCCATTTTTCCAGCTGGTCCAGCTGGTCCAAGTCCCTCTGCAGGCTCTGAAAACCTTCCTCACTGTCTACTACACCTCCAATCTTTGTATCATCAGCAAACTTGCTGATCCAATTTACCACATTGTCATCCAGATCATTGATATAGATGACAAATAACAATGGACCCAGCACTGATCCCTGTGGCACACCACTAGTCACAGGCCTCCACTCGAGAAGCAATTCTCTACCACCACTCTCTGGCTGCTTCCATCGAGCCAATGTCTAATCCAATTTACCACCTCTCCATGTATACCTAGTGACTGAATTTTCCTAACTAACCTCCCATGCGGGACCTTGTCAAAGGCCTTACTGAAGTCCATGTAGACAATATCCACTGCCTTCCCTTCATCCACTTTCCTGGTAACCTCCTCGAAAAACTCCAACAGATTGGTCAAGCATGACCTACCACGCACAAAGCCATGTTGACTCTCCCTAATAAGCCCCTGTCTATCCAAATGCTTGTAGATTCTGTCTCTTAGTACTCCCTCCAATAACTTACCTACTACTGACGTTAAACTCACCGGCCTATAATTTCCCGGATTACTTTTCGATCCTTTTTTAAACAACGGAACAACATGAGCCACTCTCCAATCCTCCGGCACTTCACCCGTAGACAGCGACATTTTAAATATTTCTGCCAGGGCCCCTGCAATTTCGACACTAGTCTCCTTCAAGGTCCAAGGGAACACTCTGTCAGGTCCCGGGGATTTATCCACTTTAATTTTCCTCAAGACAGCAAGCACCTCCTCCTTTTCAATCTGTACAGTTTCCATGGTCTCACTACTCGATTCCCTCAATTCCATAGATTTCATGCCAGCTTCCTTAGTAAATACAGACGCAAAAAACCTATTTAAGATCTCCCCCATTTCCTTTGGTTCCGCACAAAGCCGACCACTCTGATCTTCAAGAGGACCAATTTTATCCCTTACAATCCTTTTGCTCTTAATATACTTGTAAAAGCTCTTTGGATTCTCCTTCATTTTGACTGCCAAGGCAACCTCATGTCTTCTTTTTGCCCTCCTGATTTCTTTCTTAAGTATTTTCTTGCACTTCTTATACTCCTCAAGCACCTGATTTACCCCCTGTTTCCTATACATTTCATACAACTCCCTCTTCTTCTTTATCAGAGTTGCAATATCCGTTGAGAACCAAGGTTCCTTATTCCTATTCAATTTGCCTTTAATCCTGACAGGAACATACAAACTCTGCACTCTCAAAATTTTCCCTTTGAAAGCTTCCCACCTACCAATCACATCTTTGCCAGAGAACAACCTGTCCCAATCCACGCTTTTTAGATCCTTTCTCATTTCTTCAAATTTGGCCTTCTTCCAGTTCAGAACCTCAACCCTAGGACCAGATCTATCCTTGTCCATGATCAAATGAAACTAATGGTGTTATGATCACTGGAACCAAAGTGCTCCCCTACACAGACTTCTGTCACTTGCCCTAACTCATTTCCTAACAGGAGATCCAATATTGCATCCCCTCTAGTTGGTCCCTCTATATACTGATTTAGAAAACTTTCCTGAACACATTTTACAAACTCTAAACCATCTAGACCCCTAACAGTATGGGAGTCCCAATCAATGTATGGAAAATTAAAATCCCCTACCACCACAACTTTATGTTTCCTGCAGTTGCCTGCTATCTCTCTGCAGATTTGCTCTTCCAAGTCTCGTTGACTATTGGGTGGGCATATTTATGCTCTATTCTTGGTTGGTGCCATCACGATGTTACTGGCCCTTCTCCAGCACCTTTCTGTATGCACATCCTTGATGGTGAGTAGGCTGGTGCCGGAGATGTGTTGGGCACTTTTCACCACCTGTTGTAGAGCCTTCCCTGTCTGCCTCAGTGCAGTTTCCAGACCGAGCCATGATGCAATTTGTAAGGATGCTTTCTCCTGCGCATCTGTAGAACGACATGAGTATAGATGTGCAAGGTCCAGCTATGGGCACATTGAGGGCACGTGGCCAAGTGGTTAAGGCATTGGACTAGCAACCTGAAGGTCGTGAGTTCGAGCCCCAGCCGAGGCAACGTGTTGTGTCCTTGAGCAAGGCACTTAATCACACATTGCTCTGCGGTGACACTGGTGCCAAGCTGTATGGGTCCTAATGCCCTTCCCTTGGACAACATTGGTGTTGTGGAGAGGGGAGACTTGCAGCACGGGTAACTGCTGGTCTTTCATACAGCCTTGCCCAGACCTGCGCCCTGGAGGGTATAAAGACTTTCCAGGCGCAGATCCATGGTCTTGCAAGACTAACGGATGCCTTTACTAGTCCAGCTCTCTTCAGCCTCCTCAGAAAGCAGAGGTGTTGGTGAGCTTTTCTGATTGTGTTGGATGTGTTCTGGGACCAGGAGAGGTTGTGTTCTCCTGGGAGTTTGAAACTGCTCACAATTTCCACCACCGTGCTGCTGATGTAAAGAGGGGTGTGAGTGGTGCGAGCCCTCCTGTGGTTGATAACCATCACCTTTTGTTGACATTGAGGAAGAAGTACTTGCCTGCTAGCAGGCCTTGAGCTCTTCCACCTACTCTCTGTAGGCCACCTCATCATTTTTGGTGCTGACCCCCACAACTGCTGTGTTAAGAGCGAACTTGACGATGTGATAGCTGGGGTGTTTGACTGTGCATATGTTAGCAGAGTGTACAGCAGTGGGCTCAGCATACAGCCCTGGGGGGAGGGCACCCATGTTGGTGAAGATGGGGAGGGAGGAGAGGTTGTGTATCTTCACTATCTGGGGCATGTTCATTAGGAAGTCCAACACCCAGTGGGACAGTGGTGTATTTAGAACGAGCAGTAGGAGTTTGTTCACCAAGGTCCGTGGGACAATAGTGTTGAATACTGAACTGAAATCCAGAAATAAGCATCCTTGTTTTCTAGATGTGTCAGGGCCACGTGAATGACAGATGCTATGGCATCTGTGTAGAGTGGTTCTGTCGGTAAGCATACTGGTGAGTGTCCAGTGTGACAGGAATAGAGTTTCGTATAGTTTTTCCATAAACTTGATTGTATTTCTCTATGTTCCTGTAAATGCCTACAGGCAAATAAATCTCAAGTTTGTACAGTATATGGTGAGATAAACGTTACTTTGATAGTGTATTTACTTTGACTTTGAAGTGCAGGTTCCATTGTAGAGTAGCAAATCCAGAGTGACATCAGTGCGATGGTGTCTAGACGATATTCATGATTTTGTTTGAAGGTTCCCTGCTCTTCTTTGATATGGTCCTATGAGTTTCTTTTATGCCTGTTTGAGAAGACTTTTCATCCGAGAGGCAGCATCTCGAATGTTAGTAGTGGTCCTTCAGCACATGAAGACGGGAGAGGCAGCAGAGACACAGCTCCTCAGTAAATATGAGGTAGATGTGAATTTGTGCATAGGCAAAGATAACGTAAACTTATTAGCAATGTACGTATATTGCACCATATACTACCTTGGGATTTATTTTCTTGTAGGCATTCACAGGAAAATAAAGAAATGCAATAGAATTTATGAAACAATATACAAGCAAAGACAATCAACCAATATGTAGAACAGTGGTTCCCACCCTGGGGTCCATGGATCTCTTGATTAATGGTATTGGTCCTTGCATAAAAAAGTTGGGAACTCCTGGTGTTGAAGAAGAGAAATTGTGCAAGTAAAAAAGAAATATTGAGAACGAGTTGTAGAGTCCTTGAAAGTGAATTTGTAGGTTGTGAAATCAGTTCAGAGTTGTGGTGAGTGAAGTTATCCACACTGGTTCAAGAGCTTGATGGTTGTAGGGCAATAACTGTTCTTGAACCTAGTGGTGTGGGACCTAGGGATTCTGTACCTCCTGCCCAAAGGCAGCAACCCGCATCCCTCTGCATTTTCCTGTCAATATGTCTTTTAAAGGGTATTGTTGGAGTATAGTGTTCAGTTTTGGTCACCTCATTACAGGAAGAATGTGGAAGCTTTAGAGAGGGTGCAGAGAGTAGTTACCACAATGTTGTGTCTTATGAGGCTAGATTGAGCATGCTACAGCTTTTCTCTTTGCAGTGAAGGAGGAGGAGAAGAGACTTGATAGGGTTGTATAAGATGATAAGAGACATAGATCAAATGGACAGCCAGCACCTTCTTCCCAGGATGAAACTGGCTAAAATTAGAAGACATAATTTTAAGGTGTTTGGTGGAAATTATAGGGGTGTTGTCAGACGTAGATTGTATACACAGAAAGTAGTGGGTGCGGTGAATGAACTGACAGGGCTGCTGGTACAGGCAGATACATTGGGGACATATAAGAGACTCTTAGATAGGCACATGGGTGATAGAAAAATGGAGGGAGGGTTATGTAGGAAGGAAGGGTTTAATTGATCTTGGAGTAGGTTAAAAGGTTGGCACAACATCATGGGACAGAGGGCCTGTATTGTGCTCTATTGTTCTATTTTCTATGGTGATCAAGTTACAGTGCCTGCCCAGACCAGTACTGATGCACCAGCTGAGATTTTGCATTTTTCCTTCTGAAATAGGACTTGAACCTAGTAACCTTCTGACTCAAGAGTGACAATACTTTCCCACAAATCCATGGCTCAGTGCCAGACATGTCCTGCCTTGTTACTGCGGTCAGAGTAGGCGTGTAGGCGTGTGGATGCTCGGTCTGGGATTTCTTCAGTGCCAGGGCTGCTGTGTCCAGTAATGAGCTGCTCCTGGGAGCTACAGTTTTTAAAGGATGGAATACAAGAGCCAGTCCTCCGTTGTGTAGAGCGGGGCTGCCACATGAACTATGTGGGAGTAGGTGGACCAGGGGTCAAATACTCTGCCAAAAAAAAACAAACAAAGAAAAGCTTTGAGTTTCAATGATTTGGAGAGAAAACAAAAGTTTCAAACATCTTAGAACTCCAGGCTGAAGTAAATTCATCTCCTTCAGAGTTCTGGAGTAAATCATAGAGGATAGTCCCTGGAGCATTGGTGACAGGCAGTGAAATTGGGAGGTTGTGGCAAAGCTCTTGCGTGTAGGCTTTACTCTGAGTGTATAGACTATGGCTAGAAAGTATATTTTGTTACTTTAGGACTTCCAAAGTACTTTGATAAAATTCCCACACTGGACTTGGCTTTAGGGGCTGGACAAACTTCTCTGAGGTTCACCACCTTGTTGTGGTGGAGAGGCATGTGAGTCCCTTAGATCCTGAGAGCAATGCTGTCTGGAGCTTAACTCCTGGTAGGGTCATCCATGATGGGAAGGTCAAGGGGAAGGTTCCAGACAAAGAAGGACCCTACCAAGGGCTCATTGGTGGAGCTGACAGCAGATGACACATCACAATGGCAGTGACGGGTCCCCAGTCATCTTGCATTCCATGCCACTGGACCCTGACCTGATCTGTCAAGGACTGTGTGGTGGCTGCCCTTGCATCAGTCATCCCACGTTAAACAAAGTCATGCAACAGGCATTCTCCATTAAGGGAATCCACCCTAACACCCTTGTTATGTGGAGGCCAAGTCATTGGGTGCATTTACTTACTTTAGAAATTACCTAGGGTAGCCCTCTATTTTTCTAAGCTCCATGTACCAGTCCAGGAGTCTTATAAAAGACCCTATCGTATCCACCTCTGCCACTGTCACCGGCAGCCCATTCCACACATTCAACATTCTCTGTGTAAAAAAAAATGTACCCCTGACATCTCCTCTGTACCTACTTCCAAGCACCTTAAAACTGTGCCCTCTCGTGCTAGCCGTTTCGGCCCTGGGGGGTAAAAAAAGCCTCTGACTATCCACACGATCAATGCCCCTCATCATCTTGTACACCTCTATCAGGTCACCTCTCATCCTCCGTTGCTCCAAAGAGAAAAGGCCAAGTTCACTCAACCTATTCTCATAAGGCATGCTTCCCAATCCAGGCAACATCCTTGTAAATCTCCTCTGCACCCTTTCTATAGTTTCCACATCCTTCCTGTAGGTAGGTGACCAGAACTGAGCACAGTACTCCAAGTGGGGTCTGACCAGGGTGCTCTATAGCTATATTATGTGTGAATGAATGGCCTAACTCTTCTTCTATGTTTTACTGTCTTACTATTACCACTAAACCTGTGTAAAATCATGAGGCGCACCGATAGGGTCAATGTAAATGGGGAGCCGAGAAACAGAGGGCATAGGGTTGAACGTGAGAGGGAAAAGGTTTACTAGGAACTTGAGGGACAGCATTTTCCCTGTAACCATCCATGAAGTGTTGCCAGAGGAAGTGGTTGAAGCAGTTACATTAACCACATTCAATAAGTACACAAAACTGGAAAGTGAAGTTCAGGACTGCTGAACGGATCCTGACCCGGATCTGGGCCGTGCCCTCCAAATATCTGGACCTGCCTCTCGGTTTTTTTTTTTTGCACTGCCTTACTTCCACTTTTCTATTTTCTATTTATGATTTATAATTTAAATTTTCTATCGATTTGTAATCCAGGGAGCACGAAGCACAGAATCAAATATCGCTGTGATGATTGTATGCTCTAGTATCAAATGCTTGGTGACAATAAAGTAAAGTGAAAGGTCAAATTTAATTGTCATTCAACCAAATGTGTGAATAGAGCTGAAAGAAACATTGTTCCTCTTGGGCCAAGCTGCATCACACAGTGCCTGCAGTCACACACAGCACTCAGCACATATAGTTACAACAACACATGCAGTCACAAAACAAAATTAATGCACGTGGCATGGCCCGAAGATTGATGGTGTCCCGGAGCCACATTTCTGCAAGAACACGCACGTAGCAGTTTCTCATCTTGTGCTGGGTCAGGCACAGACCAAGGCAATCATGCTTGTCGTCAGGGGAGCGAGGTTCGAAGAGCTGTATCCCTAAATAAATCAATAGATAAATAATGAAGTAGCAGGCCGTAGTAATCCATGCACAGCAAGATCCCACAACTAACAAAGTGATACACAAAGAGACCTTGTTTGAGTGGTTCAAGATGAATGAGATAAAGCAGGGAGTACGCTGGGAAAGAATTACCTTACCTTTTTTTAGAAAATAAGCTTTGGCTTCTGCTGTTACGCTGCAGGTGATATTTATTTGTTGATATACAGCGTGGAACAGGCCCTTATTTGTAAATGTGACAAATAAAATTAATCTTTATCTAAATTGGACTGAAAGACCTTCCTCTTTGGTGAAGTAAAGGTGGACGTGAGACCTGAATGAAGGTCCAGTAATTCAGAATCTGTAATACTGGGGTGGGTGAGGAATAGAACAGAAGGAACAGACCGGAAGTTGAGGCCCAAGTTCCTGTGATTAGCAAATCCAGGAGTCAATGCCAGAGGTAGAAGCCCGAAGGTTGAAGGCTGGTGAGTCCGGATGTCGAAGCGTCTGGGTCAGCGTGTCCAGAAGTCCGAGGACTGAAGTCTGCGAATTTAGATCAGGGTCTGAAGGTTGTCGGCCGGAGGCGGCCTGTCTTGGGGTTGGAGGCTTGTCTGTGTGTGTGAGTGGGAGGCTGGGAAAGGGGGACATTCTGCTGCTGCTGCTGTTGTTTCTTGTGTTGTTCTGCTGAACATTGTGGGTATACTATATTGGTGTTGGAATGTGTGGCAGCACTTGTGGTGTTGATTGTGAATGCAAAAGATGCTTTTCATTGTATGTTTTGATGTAGTTGTGGTGAATAAATGAATCTGAATTTGAATCTGCGTCTGAACAGAGAAAATCAAAGTTATAGTAAATTTATGATCAAAGGATGTATATGTCACCAGATACAAACCAGATTAATTTTCTCGTGGGTATTTACTGGAAAATAAAGAATTATGAAACTATACATAAACAAAGACTGACAGACAACCAATATTCAAAAGAAGACAACTCATGCAAATAAAAAAAGAGACCCATGCATTGGAGCAGAATTAGGCCATTCGGCCAATGGAGTATACTCTTCCATTCTATCAAGGCTCATTTATTATCCCTCTCAACCCCATTCTCCGGCCTTTTCCAGGTAACCTTTGACCCTCTGACTATTCAAGAACCTATCAACCTCCGCTTTAAATATACTTAATAACCTGGCCTCCACGTCTGTCTGTAGCAAAGAATTCCACAGATTCACCACCCTCTGACTAAACAAATTCCTCCTCATCTCTGTTCTGCCGAGAATATGAGATGTAGAGTCCCTGAAGGTGAGCCTTTAAACCATGAAATCAGTTCAGAGCTGAGGTGAGTGAAGTTATCCACGCTGGCCAGGAGTCTGACGGTTTCTGAACCTGGCGGTGTGGGGACCTGAGGCTCCTGTACCCCCTGCCCGATGGTTGAAGTGGAAAGGGAGCATGGCCTGGATGGCCGGGGCATTTCGGCAACAACTGTGTCCTGTTGTCGCGTGCACCAAGTCTCTGGAGAGACGTAGGTGGTAGATATGGAGCAGTCTTTTATTCAATAAAATGAGACACGGCAGGTATCATGTTGAGACCCTTTTGGAGGAAGAAGCCCGCAAAATATTACATGATGTTTTATATGGTAAAGCTCAAAGGACAATTCTATATTTACAATGTATCTACAATGCTACCCATTGAATTACATATAACTTTCACGCCTCCTTCTTCATACCCACGCTACAAACACCCAAGTGAATTTTAAACCATCATTTTCTGGTCTTCCAATTCTGTAGTTCTCGGCTTTTAGGAACCCATTGTCCAGAGCTGCATTTTAAATTTAATCTACACACTCTATTCAGATCTGAAGATTGGTGGCTGAAGTTAAAGTTTGCTAACTCCCCAAGTCCAGAATATGCTATAACATGTCCCAAGTAGGAACGGAGGTAAGGTGGGGTAGAAAATGGACAATGCTGCAGAGAGAAATATCCAGGCTAATGGATCTGTGGAACTTTTAGCCTAAGCAATTCAGTGAAAGGTCAATTCAGATCATTAGCCCAATGTATGGATGCTTGGGGAAGTGCTGACTGCGGCTGATTAATCACGTCTGAAGGCAAGTAGTATGCAGCAGGGGATTTGGTCGACACTGGTTCTTGTAAACTGCACTATTCAGGCATCCCATACTGTATTCAAAATGTCAAACAGGCTTGCGGATTCATTTAGCGTCAGCAATTGTCCTGACCTGTCTATGTATGTTAATTATGTTCGTACTTCATCATGGGTGGTTTGCATAGTGGACTTACAATGCAGATAAAGTCACTGTTGTGATCCGAACACTAAATAAGAGTTGGAGTCTTACAGCACAGAAGCAGGCTCTTCAGCCCATCTGGTCCACGCAGACCAAGATTCCCATCTACAAATCAGAATCAGGTTTATTATCACTGACATATACTTTATACTTTATTGTCGCCAAACAATTGGTACTAGAACGTACAATCATCACGGCGATATTTGATTCTGCGCGTCACACTCCCTGGATTACAAATATCAAATATTAAAAATAGTTAAAATTGGTAAATATTAAAACATTAAATTATAAATCATAAATAGAAAATAGAAAAATGGGAAGTAGTGCAAAAAAACTGAGAGGCAGGTCTGGATATTTGGAGGGTACGGCCCGGATCCAGGTCAGGACCTGTTCAGCAGTCTTATCACAGTTGGAAAGAAGCTGTTCCCAAAATCTGGCCGTATGAGTCTTCAAGCTCCTGAGCCTTCTCCCGGAGGGAAGAGGGACGAAAAGTGTGTTGGCTGGGTGGGTCGTGTCCTTGATTATCCTGGCATATGTCATGAAATTTAAAACTGCAGATGCTGGAAATCCAGAGCAGCACAGGCAAAATGCTGGAGGAACTCAGCAGATCGGGCAGCATCTATGGAGATGAATAAACGCTTTGGGCTGATACCCTTCATCAGGTCCTACCCGGTCTGCTGAGTTCCTCCAGCATTTTACGTGTGTCGTCATGAGATTTGTTGTGTTGCAGCAACAGCGCGGCCACGAAGTGCACTGACAATATCAGAACCCAGTTGCAGAGGAAAGACAGACTCTGATGTAGAGATGATGACCAGAGTTTATTCTTAATAATTCCTAAAGAACTTAGGTGGCTCGACCGAGCAGCACTGAGAGAAGTAAACATTCTCAAAACTAAGACCTCCTGGTTAGCAATAATCGGGTATCCACTTAAATAAGACAAGTAAGCATGAATCTCTGAGCCTATCAAAATAAACTAACAAGCTTCAGCAGAAGGCAGCAAGAGCCTGCATTATAAAAGGAAAGTCACTTGAGAAAAACACAAGGATCTCTAAATGACTAATGACTCTCGTTAAGCAACAATTAACCAATTCTGGTGCTCTAGAATGTGAAAAAGACTAAGGAGCTGGTGGTAGACCTGAGGAGAGCTAAGGTTCCGGTGACCCCTGTTTCCATCCAGGGGGTCAGTGTGGACATGGTGGAGGATTATAAATACCTGGGGATACGAATTGACAATAAACTGGACTGGTCAAAGAACACTGAGGCTGTCTACAAGAAGGGTCAGAGCCGTCTCTATTTCCTGAGGAGACTGAGGTCCTTTACCATCTGCCGGACGATGCTGAGGATGTTCTACGAGTCTGTGGGGGCCAGTGCGATCATGTTTGCTGTTGTGTGCTGGGGCAGCAGGCTGAGGGTAGCAGACACCAACAGAATCAACAAACTCATTCATAAGGCCAGTGATGTTGTGGGGATGGAACTGGACTCTCTGACGGTGGTGTCTGAAAAGAGGATGCTGTCCAAGTTGCAAGCCATCTTGAACAATGTCTCCCATCCACTACATAATGTACTGGGTGGGCACAGGAGTACATTCAGCCAGAGACTCATTCCACCGAGATGCAACACAGAGCGTCACAGGAAGTCATTCCTGCCTGTGGCCATCAAACTTTACAACTCCTCCCTTGGAGGGTCAGATACCCTGAGCCAATAGGCTGGTCCTGGACTTATTTCCTGGCATAATTTACATATTACTATTTAACTATTTATGGTTTTATTACTATTTATTATTTATGGTGCAACTGTTACGAAAACCAATTTCCCCCGGGATCAATAAAGTATGACTATGACTATGACTATGACTAAAAACCTCAGAGCCCAGTGCTCTCCGGCGCCTCACACAGGCCCAAAGAACTCATTACATTACAGTGCAATACATAAACATTGCCATGAATTACATTAAGGATATATAAAATATAAATTAATAGTGCAATAAAAAGCAAAATAGTGAGGTTGTGTTCATGGGTTTATGGACCGTTGAGAAATCTGATGGCAGAGGGGAAGAAGTGGTTTATAAAACATTGAGTGTGGGTCTTCAGGCTCCTGGACCTCCTCCCTGATGGTAGTAATGAGAAGAGGCATGCCCTGGGTGGTGAGGATGATGGATGATGGATGTCGTCATCTTGAAGATCCTGAGGATGTCCACTTCCTGAGGATATCCTTGTTGGTGGGGAGGGTAGTGCCTGTGAAGCAACTGGCCAAGTCTACAACCCTCTGTGTTATTTTTCTGATTCTGTGCATTGGGGCCTAGAGACCAGATGGTGATGGAACCAGTCACAATGCTCTCCACAATACATCTGTAGAAATTTGCTAGTCTCTGATGGCATAATAAATTTGCCTGAGTTTTCCCCATATCCCTCTAAACATTTCCATCCATGTACTTGTCCAAGTACCTTTTAATTATTATTAATGTACCTGCCTCAACCATTTCCTCTGGCAGCTCATTCTATACATTGACCACCCTCAGGATATAACAGTCGCCCTTCAGTTCCCTATTAAATCTCTTCCCTCTCACCTTAAACCTGTCCCCTCTGGATCTTGATTCCCCATTCCTGGGAAAAAGCCAGTATGCTCTCATCTTGTCTTTACCCCTCATGATTTTAAGTATGGCCAATGTCACAGGAACTCTGTTAGGTTCTTGATAAATTTTCAGTAACTGTAACACAATTGGAATAATTTTCGGACAGGGACCCCTTCATCAGGATCGTCTTGGCCTGAAATGTCAGAATCAGAGTCCAGTTTAATATCACTGGCATATGTTGTGAAATTTGTTGTCTTGTGGCAGCAGTACAATGTAATAGAAAAAAATATATATTTACTGTAATTCACAGTTTGTATCTGCCACCTCGTGGTGTAGTGGCATCTGCACCGGACTTCAAGGCGAGTGGTCCCGGGTTCGAATCCAGCCGGCTCCCTGCACGCTTTCCATCCGTGCTGTGTTGAGCATTGAGCTAGCAACTCAGCCTTGTAAAAAAACAGACAAAAATACTAAAGAAATGGGAAAGTTGCCACCCGATGCACTACAAGGCACAGGGAGGAACAACAACGATAGGTACATCACCCAGGGCATGCCTTCTCATTGCTATCATCAGGAAGGAGGTACAGGAGCCTGAAGGTACACACTCGATGATTGTGGAACAGCTTCTTCCCCTCTCTGCCACCAGATTTCTATTTTTTATTTCTACTTTTGCATTACTTATTTAATTTAACTATTATTTATATATATTTAAAATAGTTAAGTATATATATATTTATTAGTTTATCTATAAAATAGTTAAATTAAAGAAGTAATGCAAAAATAGAAATTAAAAAATAGCGAGGTAGTGTTCATGGGTTCAATGTCCATTCAGAAATCTGGTGGCAAAGGGGACAAAGCTGTTCCTGAATCGCTGAGTGTGTGCCTTCAGGCTCCTGTACCTCCTTCCTGATGGCAGCAATGAGAAGAGGGCACGTCCTGGGTGAGGGGAGTCCCTAATAATACCTTTTTGAAGGATCAGTCCTTGAAGAACTCCTTGTCGACTGTTTATTCCACTTTGCAGTTGCTGCCTCACCTCCTGTGTTGTTCTGGCGTGTTGTGCGTGTGGCTGCAGATTTCCAATATCTGCAGAAACTCTGGTAATTAATAAAATCATTTTCCGTGTGCTGTGATTATGAAACTGCCTCGGAGATTGGGGCCATCAAATGGAACAGAAATCTGAGTTGCCTTTTTAAACAAATTTCACTTTTTAGTCAAACAGTCCAAAGATTTCTGAATTTCTCTGTTGTGCGCAAGAGGGTGATTCACTGTATATGGAATTCTTGTAGTTGGGCAGGAAGTTCGAATGGGAAGGGTAAATTCAAGTTGCCATGGTCCATTGACAAACAAGTAACGTAGAAGTTCTACTGAAGAGAGGGAAGTTGCTTGGAAGAATTTCATTTGAAATGGTTTGGGCAATTTCTTAGAGAATTGAGTGGAGAGGAGCACTTAAAATGGTGGTGCACGCAGATGCAGCAGCTTCCACAGGGACAACCAAGGTGGTGTTTGTCTTTTTTAAGCATATTTGTTACAATCGCAAGACCCCACTGGAACTTAAAGTACTTCAGGTCAACCCCATCAGTGAGTTGCTCACTGGTGGAGAAGCAGAAGGAGGAGGACTTGGTATGGACCGTGATGCTACTGCGTCAGAGAGGTGTCAGTATATAAGGGAGGTGTGCAGTGTAACAGCAAGTGATAGTCTTTCCTGATCGTAAGACCATTTTAGACATTGGTAGTATGGCGTGCTGCAAGTCCAATTCACTGTTTTATTGGTGAATGATGGGGACAGATGGCAAGGGAGCTGTGTGTCCTCGGACCTCACGAGGACTACGCTTTAAACTGCTGTGTTCCCTGTTTGCAGCGGCCCAGGAAAAAGGCACTGGAGTTGATGTGCTCCACTGGAGTGCCGGAGGTTGTGTTGTGTAGTGTCCATGCTTGAGTTGGTGCTGGTCTCCAGTGATCGCTCGGCAGAAGACAAGATGTATTCAACTGCAGACTGCTGCAACATTCATGGACTTAGGAACTCGTTCTATTTTTTTTTGTGTGTGACTGTATTTATATATGCTTTGTGTGTCTTGCGCTGTGAATAACTATTGGTAGTGTGTTTTACACCTTGGCCCCAGAGTAACACTGTTTCATTTGGCTGTATTCATGTATGGACGAATGACAATTAAACTTTAACTAGAACTGAAAGGCAGAACCACAAACATTGTTAACAGGGCCACATGCAGAGCTCATGGTGTTACAAGAAAGATCCTAGCATGGACAGATTTTTTAACTGGCAGGAGGCAAAGAGTGGGGCCTTTTCTGGTTGGCTGCTGGTGTTCCACAGGGGTCAATGTTGGGACTGTTTCTATTCCTGTTATATGTTAATGATCTGGATATTGGAATCGATGAGTTTGTGGAAGATACAGAGATGGGTAGAGGGACAGGCAGTGCTGAAGAAAAGGGAATCTTAAATACAAGAGGTTCTGCAGGTGCTGGAAATCCAGAGCAACACACACAAAATGCTGGATGAACTCAGCAGGTCGGGCTGCACCTATGGAAATGAATAAACGTTTGATGTTTTGGGCCGAGACCCTTCATCAGGTCCTGCCCGACCTGCTGAGTTCCTCCAGCCTCTTATGTGTTTTGTCATGAAATTTGTTGTGTTGCAGCAGCAACACTGAAATGATGTGTGCTGGCAATATCGGAACCCAAGTGCGGAGGAAAGGCAGACTCTGATGTAGGCACGGCGACTAGAATTTATTCATAAGAGTTCCAAAAGAACATCGCTAGCTTGTCCGAGCGGCATCTCGAGAAGTAACATTCTGAAATCTAGGACTCTGTAATTAGTGCTAATCAGGCACCCACTTAAATAATACAGGTAACACAGAATCCCCGAGCCTATCAGAATGAATTTAAGAAGTTTAAGCAGAAAGCACCAGGAGACTGCATTACAAAGAGAACCACTCAGGGAAAACTTTGTGTTAATGATGTGTGATGTTAATGAACTGGATGTAGCAATTGATGGCTTTTTGGCCAAATTTGCAGATGAACAGAGATAGATAGAGGGGTAGTGTTGAAGAAACAGGGGGCCTTAAACACAAGAGGTTCTGCAGATTCTGGAATTCCAAAGTGACAGACACAAAACGCTGGGTGATCCACAATGTCTGGCAGCCTCCATGGAAATGAATAAACTGTCAACACTTTAGGCTGAGATTCTTCATCAGGACTGGGAAGGAAAGAAGATACCAGAATTAAAAGGTGGTGGTGGTGGTGGGGGGGGGGGTGGTGAGGAAGAGGGGAAGGAGGATGCACTGGCATGTGATAAGTGAAGCCATATCAGTGGGAACGGTAAAGAGCTGGAGAAGAAGGAATCTGATTGGAGAGGAGAGTGGACCATAGGAGAAGGAGAAGAAGGTGGGGTACCAGGGGATGGTGATAAGCAGCTGAGGATAAGTGGTAAGAGGCCAGAGTTGCGTATAGAAAAAGAGGGAAGGGAGAGGAGAAGTTACTGGAAGGAGAAATCAATGTTCATACCATCAGGGTGGAGGCTACCGAGGGGAAATTGAGATGTTGCTCCTCCACCCTGAGACTGGCCTCATCGTGTCTTGGGGATAGGAATTAAAACGGTTCACTGCAAGAACAGTCCACTTTAGGCGGATACAGCAGAAATGCTTGCCCAAGCAGTCCTCCAATTTACGTCAGGTCTCACCAGTGTCGAGGAGGCCACTTTAGGAGCACCAGATACGGAAGGACGGCCCCAACATAGAGTTTGGAAGATGAAATAGAGTGCAACATAGAAACAGGCCCTTCAGCCCTACCTGCCTATGCTGACCGAGACATCGCATCACAAACAAGGGAAGATCTGCAGACGCTGGAAATCAGAGTAATATACACAAAAACCTGGAGGAACTCAGCAGGCCAGGCAGCATCTGTGGAAAAGAGTAAACAGTCCAGACTTATGGCTGAAACTCTTCATCAGGAGTGGGGGAAAAAAGCGATGAGAAGTAGAGTAAGAAGTTGGGGAGGGGGGAATGGAGGAAGAAGTACCTGGTTGTAGGTGATAGGTGGAACAGGAAGAGGGGAGGGGTGAAGTAAAGAGCTGGGAAGTCAGTTGATGAAAGAGATAAAGGGCTGGAGAAGGGGGAATCTGATAGGAGAGGACAGAAGGCCATGGAGGAAAGAGATTGGGGAGGAGCACCAGAGGGAGGTGATGGGAGGCACGTAAAGGGATAAGGTGAGAGAGGGAAATGGGAATGGGGAATGTTGAAGGTGGGTGGGGGGACAATTACTGGAAGTTTGAGAAATCAATGTTCATGCCATTGGGTTGGAGGCTACCCAGACAGAATATAAAGTGTTGCTCCTCCAACCTGAGCGTGGCCCCATCACGATAGTAGAGGAGACAATGGACTGATATGTCAGAATGGGAATTTGAAGTGGAATTAAAATTGTTGGACACTGGGAGATACCACTTTTTCTGGCAGATGGAGCATAGGTGCTCGGCAAAATGGTCTCCCAATCTGCACCGGGTCTCCCTGATGTACGGGAGACCACACTGGGAGTACTGGATACAGTAGATAACCCCAGCAAACTCGCAGGTGAAGTGTTGCCTCACCTGGAAGAACTGTTTGGGGCCCTGAACGGTAGTGAGGGAGGAGGTGTAGGGGCAGGTGTAGCACTTGTTCCGCTTGCAAGTGTAAGTGCCAGGAGGGAAATCAATGGGGAGGAACGAATGGACAAGGGAGTCGCGTAGGGAGCGATCCCTGTGGAAAACAGAAAGTGGCGAGGAGGGAAAGATGTGCTTGGTTGTGAGATCCCACTGGAAATGGCAGAATTTAGAATGATCAGCAAAGTTTCCTCAAGGGAAAATCTTGATTGACAAATCCGTTGGAATTCTTTGAAGAAGTAACAAGCAGAATAGATAAAGGAGAATCGGTTCATGTTGTGTATTTGAATTTTCAGAAGGCCTTTGACAAGATGCCACACATGAAGCTGCTTCACAAGCTATGAGCCCATGGCATTGCAGAAAAGATTCTAGCATGGATGAAACAGTGGCTGATTGGCGGGAGGCAAAGTTTGGGAATAAAGGGAGCCTTTTCTGGCTGGCTGCCGGTGACTAGTGGTGTTCCACAGGGGTCTGTGTTGCTACCAATTGTCTTTATGTTATTTGTCAATGATTTGGATGATGGAATTAAAGGCTTTGTTGAAATGTTTGCAGATGATATGAAGATAGGTGGAGGAACAGGTAGTTTTGAGGAAGTAGAAAGACTATAGATTTAAACGGATTAAGAGAATGGGCAAAGAAATGAATACAGTGCCAAGAAGTGTTTGGTCATGCACTTTAGAAGAAATGAAAGGGTTGACTATTTTCTAAATGGAGAGAAAATACAAATAAACTGAGGTGCTGAGGGATTTGGGAGTCCTTGTGTAGGATTCCCTAAAGGTTAATTTGCTGGTTGAGTCAGTGGTAAGGAAGGCAAATGTGACATTAGCATCCATTTCAGGGGACTAGAATATAAAAACAAGGATGTAACACTGAGGCTATATAAGACATTGCTCAGACTGCATTTGGAGTATTGTGAGCCATTTTTTCTCCATTTCTAAGAGAGGGTCCAGAAGAGGATTGAGAGAATGACCCTGTAAATGAAGGGTTAATATATGAGTAGGATTTGATAGTTTCTGGAGTTTAGAAGAGTGGGGTGGGGATCTCATTGAAACCTCCTAAATTTTGAACTAGACATGGAGAGGAAGTTTCCAAGAGTGGGACTAGGGGTCACAGCCTCAGATTAGAAGGAAGTCTCTTTAGAACAGAGATGAAGAGGAGTTTTTTAGTCAGATGGTAGTGCATCTGTGGACTTCATTGCCACAGATAGCTGTGGAGCCAAGTCATTTAAAACAGAGGTTGCTATATTTTTGATTAGTAAGGGTATCAAAGATTACAGGGAGAAGTCAGGAGAATGGGGTTGAGAGGGATAATAAATCAGCCATGATCAAATGGTGGAGCAGACTTAATGAATCGAATGGCCTAATTCTGAACCTATGTCTTGTGGTCTTATACAAATTGGTGGTGGCATCAGTCAGATACAGATTCTCAGCCAGATGGTTGTGAATCTGTGGACTTCACAGAGCACAGAAACAAGCCCTGTGGCCCAAATGGTCCATGCCAAGCATGATGCCCATCGAAGCTAGCCCCATTCTGCCCACACCCCTTTCAACCTTTCCTGTCTGTGTACCCGTCCAAGTACCTTTAAGTGGTTCTAAACTAAATGGTGGTAGGGAGGTTTCTGGTGGGATGGGCTATAGAAACAGAAGAGCACACAGGGTGGCTACTGAGTGACAGGAGACTGTCTACTGGTCATTACCCAGACTTGGTAGCAAAGCTACCAAGACTGGAGCCTAAATAGTTCAGGTTATTTAACTTTTCAAAGACATTGACAAAGTGGAAAAGACTACTCAGTTTTGATGATTAAGAATGAGTAGGGGGAAAAAGCAGCAGGTCCAGTTTGGAAGGAGCTAAGAAAGAGAAAGAAATAGTGGGGATTGTAAGCATGTTCTCAAAGCGTAGCAGTAATGTAGGTCAAAGTTAAATCAGGAAAGTAGAAGCCTGTATAACAAGGTAATTCGATAATCTTGGGGGACTTCATATTTAAACTAGCCAGTGGTTTAGAGAGATTTAGGCCAAATACAGGTGAATGGGACTAGCTTAGCTGGGAATCGTAAACACAAAATACTCTACAGATGCTGGGGTCAAAGCAACACTCACAACATGCTGGAGGAACTCAGCAGGTCGGGCAGCATCCGTGGAAACGATCAGTCGACGTTTCGGGCCGGAACCCTTCGTCAGGACTGAAGAGGGAGGGGGCAGAGGCCCTATAAAGAAGGTGGGGGGGAGAGTGGGAAGGAGAAGGCTGGTAGGTTCCAGGTGAAAAACCAGTAAGGGGAAAGATAAAGGGGTGGGGGAGGGGAAGCAGGGAGGTGATAGGCAGGAAAGGTGAAGAAGGAATAGGGGAAAACACAATGGGTAGTAGAAGGAGGCGAAACCATGAGGGAGGTGATAGGCAGCTGGGGGAGGGGCAGAGTGAAACTGGGATGGGGGAGGGGAGGGGGAGGGAATTACTGGAATTTGGAGAATTCAATGTTTATACCGTCCAGGCCTTGGTATAAACATTGAGTTCTCCAATTTCCGGTAATTCCCTCCCCCTCCCCTCCCCCATCCCAGTTTCACTCTGCCCCTCCCCCAGCTGCGACCTGTGTTCAGTTCCTGCTGCTGCCTGTGATGAGTTTGTACATTCTCCCCGTGATAGTGTGGGTTTCCTCCGGGTGCTCTGGTTTCCTCCCACATTCCAATGACGTACAGGTTAGTAGGTTAATTGGCCACATGGGTGTAATTGGGTGGCACAGTGTCGTTGGGCTGGAAGGGCTGTATCTCTAAATAAAAATTGTGTCAGGCCTCCGCCGGTCAGGGTCAACCATGGGTATTGCATCCTAGCTGTCTAGGTATGTAAGCCAGGACAGTACAATATGGAGAGCAAGCTGTTGCCCATGTAGCAAGCTCCCCCTCTCCACGCATCTGATGAACCCAAAGGAACGGCAGAGGCTGATACAGTTTGGCACCAGCAGCATCACAGGAGTTGCCAGTCAGCGTTGAAATCACCATAGGATGATCTTAGGGACTCCAGCTCCGGATTTTTCCCTTGGGGTTTACTCCTGAAGCCTTCCCCGTGAGGGGGTATAGCCCCAAGGCAGCGGAGGTTTGAGATCAGAGCTTCTCCTAGATGAGCTGCCAACCACGGCTGACGAGCCCCATCTGCCTGAAGCGACTGGTTTTAAGGTGCCAGTAACCCGCCCTTGCCCCTTCTCCTGTCAGTAGAAGCAGTTCCACTGGGCTTAGTAACTAAGCCGCACGTGAAGGCCAGGAGCTGGACTTGGTTGTCAGAGGCTATTTGAGACGTGCACCATTGAGAGCATTAGATAGGCAGTGGGAGCTCAGCCCCAATACTCCAGCCCCACCACCCTCACCTTGGGAAGAAATCAAATAAAAATAAAAAAAATTAGAAAATCATGTTGGCAATAATAGTGCTGGAGTTACAGAACCATACAACTCGGAAACAGGCCCTTCAGCCCATCAATTCCATACTGAGCTTTGTTGCTGATCTACTAATCCCATTTGCCTGTATTAGATGCAAGAATTTAATTTTTTATTTATTTAGCGATACAGCACAGTAAGAGTGCATAAGACGGGACTGCACAAACGCATAGAGCTGGGGTGCACACATACGCAGAACAGGGTGCAGGACAGGATCCGAGGGAATCTGGAGCACCAAGATGGGTTTTGCACAGGATAGACAAGTGCAAGGTGCAA
The DNA here is from genome assembly GCF_030028105.1 of Mobula birostris. NCBI lineage: Eukaryota > Metazoa > Chordata > Chondrichthyes > Myliobatiformes > Myliobatidae > Mobula > Mobula birostris. The sequence goes on along the minus strand of NC_092385.1, from coordinate 5,249,770 downwards.
GTAAGCATGGGAATGGACACACAGTTGCATAAGACAGTGGCTGTATTATAATTGTATGTCTTAAATTACTTTCCAAGGGTAATTTCCAAGAACAGTTTCCAAGAAAGCCTTGCGTAGCACCTGGAGTGAACGATGGCTCAGATCCAAGCATACAGCCTCGGCTGATGCCCTAGTGTAGAACTGTGGGGATCTCTGCATAGAGGAATGGCTGTGCTCAGGGAACATTTCAGTCAGATCAGACTTCATACCAGTGTCCCGATAGGCACCGAAGGTAAAGATCACTTTTTGAGTAAGGGTTCAGGATTCCAGACTCTAATTTATTTATCATGTGTACACCTAAACCTAAAAATGTGTTGTTTGAGCTAACAACCCACACCCCCGAGGGTGTGCTGGGCAGGCCCGCGAATGTCACCACACACTCCAACGACTACATAGCCCAACCACCATGCCCGGCGCAACAACACGGAACACAATAGTCAACCTAACAACATGAGCAAAACAAGCCCTGTTCCTCCCTCCCACCTATGTACATCTTTTAACCTTAGGACAGGCCTTATTCGGACTTCAGCCTCCAGCAGTCCCGGACTCAGACTCACAGACACTGGGCCTTCGACTTCCCCAACGGATACGCAGACTGGGGCTCTGGTCAACGGAATTGACTTACAGACTTCCGACACGACCCTTGTTCCTTGATCCTGGATTTTGACCCCAGGGCCCACTGATAATCAAATGGAGGGAGGGAACGTCAACTCAGTCCATGAGAGGACTGCGTCGGGCATTTTCATGCCTTACCAGGCGCAGATTGGAAGTCTGTGTGGGGCGCCACTCCTCGCACAGACATTAGAGCAATGTGTGATTAAGTGCCTTGCTCAAGGACGCAAACACGCTGCCACAGCTGAGGCTCGAACCAGCGATTTTGAGGTCACCAGACGAACGTCTTAACCACTTGGCCACGTGCCCAACAAATCAAATACTAGGCCTCAAACTCTGGACATGCCGCTGATGGGGCCTTGAACATTAGGCCTTACCAAGTGGGAGGTTTGCACCGATGCCTTGGATAAGATCCACTACTCAGCTGACATCATCATTGCCTTTTGTGGGATCACACAGTGCACACATGGGTTGTCATAACTCCTACAATACACAGTAATTACATTTGGATAACCACTTAGTTGGGTGTGAAGTGACTGGATGTTGAGATGGGTATGGTGATAGTGAAGGTTATCACATTTTGTATGAAATCTTCAAAAGGCAATGTCTGAAAAAGGCAGCATCCATCATTAAGGACCCCCAATACAAGGACATGCCCTCTTCTCATTGCTACCATCAAGGAGGAGGTACAGGAGCCTAAAAACACACACTCAGTGTTTCAGGAACAGCTTCTTCCCCCCACCACCAGATTTCTGAATGGACAATGAACCCATGTACACTACCTCACTATTTTTTGCTCTGTTTTTGCACTACTTATTTAATTGATTTTTTTTAATATACAGAATATTGTTTGGTTCCTTAAGGTTGTCATTGCCAAGGGAGGTAGTGGGGATAAGCTCCCTCTATGTATTAAATACTCCTAATAGTGTGCGTCTCAAATAACCTCCGACTACCAAGTCCAGCTCCCGGTCTTCACGTGTGGCTTAGCTACTAAGTCCAGTGGAACCATTTCTACTGACAAGAGAAGGGGAAAAAGTGGCACGTTAAAACAATCGCTTCGGGCAGAAGGAGCTTGTCAGCTATGGTTGGCAGCTCGTCCAGGAGAAGAAACACCCTGATCTCGAACCTCTGCTGCCTTGTGGCTATACCCACACATGGGGAAGGCTTCGGGAGTGAACCCCGAAGAACAATCCGGGACTGGAGTCCCTAAGGCAGCCCTACGTTGAGTTGAACATTGACTGACAATTCCAGCAACGCCACTGGTGCCGAACTGTATCAGTCCCTGACGTTCCTTTGGATTCATCAGCCGCGGGGAGAGAGGGAGCCCGCGTCAAGGGCAATAGCAGCTCTCCGTATCGCACTACCCCGGCTTGTGTATCATGTAGACAGCTACGGCATAGTCAACCCCGAGCAGTGGAAGGCCTGGCCTTTCTGATTCTGGTTCACCATGAAACTCACAACACTACTTTCTACTCATTTGTCTTGTAACCTGCTGTAAACAGCATTCTTACAAGGCTGGATTCCAGCCAGAGTCAGCAGCCTGGCTGACAGCCAATTCCCTGCCAGATCTGGTCCATGATCCTTCCCCACCCTCTCCTCACTGAAGCCATTAACTCCTTGTTGAGATGTTGCTCCCTGGCCTGGCCATGTAACCTCTGAAGCAAGCAGAGTCCAGAGAACAGTACTGTAAAGAAACAGACGCTTCGGCCAACGTGTGGAACCAAACAAATTAGAACATGTTTAGGCTGCATGGTAGAGTAATAGTTAGTGTTATGCCAGCAATCCGAGTTCAATTCCCACTGCTGCTTGTACTTCTCCCTGTGACCGCATTGACATCCGTCTCTTTTGGTTAATATTGAGGATATCAAGAAGTATAAGATCCTGGAACTCTTTTATCCCTATTCCACTGCCTGTGTTTGGGAGCTCGTTGTTACTCTATTGTGTGAGCATGTTTATATGGGATGTCCTTCGATAGATTCAAACTGCCCCTTACTCTGCATAGACATGAATTGAGAGGCCATAAGATATGGGAGCAGAATTAGGTCATTCGGCCCATTGAATGCACTCCACCATTTCATCGTGGCTGATCCATTTCCCTCCCAACCCCTTCTCCCTGTATCCTTTCACGCCCCGACTAATCATTAACCTCTGCCTTAAATGCACCCGGTGACCTGGCTTCCACAGCTGCCAGTGGCAACGAATTCTGTACGTTCACCGCAACACACTCAAAGTGCCGGAGGAACTCAACAGACTCGAAACATCGACTGGTTACTCTTTACCATAGATGCTGCCTGGCCTGCTGAGTTCCTCCAGCATTTGCAGTGCTTTGATTTCCAGCGTCTGCAGATTTTCTTGTATTTGTGATTTACCACAGATTCACCACCCTCTAGCTAAAGAAATTTCTCCTCATCTCTGTTCCAAATAGACGCCCCTCTATTTTGAGGATGTGCCCTCTGGTCCTTGACTCCCCCTCTAAAGGAAACATCCCCTATCCTGGCCTTACAACATTCAATAGGTTTCAATGAGGTCTCCACCCCACCTCTCATTCACTAAATTCCAGTGAGTACCTGCCCGGAGCCTTCAATCACTGCTCATATAATAACCCTTTCATTCCTGGAATCATTCTCGTGAACCTCCTCTGAACCCTCTCCAACGTCAGCACATCCTTTCTTAAGTAAGGGGCCCAAAACTGCTCACAATACGCCAAATGATGCCTCACCAGTGCCTTATAAAAAGCCTCAACATTGCATCCTTGCTTTTGAATCTGAGTCCTTTTGAAATGAATGTTAACATTGCATTTGCCTTCCTCACCACTGACTCAACCTGCAAATTAACCTTTAGGGAATCCTGCACAAGTCCCTCTGCACCATGGTTTTTTTGAATTTTTCTCCACTTAGAAAATAGCCTATGCTTTTATACCTTCCGCCAATGTGCTTGACCATACACGTCCGGACACTGTATTCCATCTGCTACCCCTTTACCCATTCTCCTAATCTGTGCGAGTCCTTCTGCGGCCTCTCTGCTTCATCAACACAAGCCGCTCTTCCACTTATCTTCGTATCGTTCACAAACCAATCAATTTCATCATCCAAATTGTTGACGTGCATTTTCAGAAAATATTCTGCTTGGATGGGCTAAAGAAGAATGATCTGTTCCCCAATATGTAGGGCAAACGGTAGTGTAGTGGTTAGCACAATGCTTTTCAGAGCCAGTAATGACTGATCGGGGTCCAATCCCCATCATTGTTGTAAGGAGTTTGTATGTTCCCACAGTGACCAAGTGTGTTTCCTCTCACATTTCAAAGACATACGGGTCTGAGTTAGTAAGCTGTGGGCATGCTATATTGCCACCGGCGGGGGGGGGGGGGGGTGGGGGTGGTGGTGGTGACACTTGCAGACTCCTCCCAGCATGATCTTGGCTTGTGTCCCCGCCAGTGAGCTACTCATTGGCAGAGGAGCTGGAGCTGCTAGACTTGGTGTGGAGCATTTTGCTACCTGCTTCGGAGAAGCATCAGAGTTGGTGCATGAAGACAGTGTGCAGTCTAACAGCAAGTAATTATCTTCGATGTCTTTCTTGTGATTGCAAGGCCCTGTTGGACATTGATAATGTAAAATACTGCAAGTCCATTTCAGTATGGTTTATTGGAGAGACTGGTGGCAGGGGAGCTTCTTGGCCTCAGGGGTAACGAGGACTAGGCCTCAAGCCGTGGGCTTGCCTGTTGCAGCAATCCAGGAGGGGAGACACAGGAGGTGGAGTAGCATGGTGTCCATGCTGGGCTGGGGACTGTCCTGCCAGTGCTGCCCTCCAGTGTTCATTTGGTGCAAGGCAAGCTGGGTTGCGTGTATGCATGCATATTAATGTTTGCCTGTGGACTGCTGAGAGCTTCTCATCCTTACTGACAACATCCATGCACCATCAATCTGCAAATTATGTCACTCAGGGACTTGGGCTACATTATGTAGTATTTTTGCGTGTGACTGTATGTTTACTGCTATCTTATATGTGCTATATGTGCTTTGTGCTGTGTATGACTGTTGGTACTGTGTTTTGCACCTTGGCTCCAGAGAAACACTGTCTTGTTTGGCTGTATCCATGGAGTTGTCATGGTGTGAGCTGACAAACAACTGAACCCAGGTGCGGAGAAACGACGGACTCCCATGTGGAGACAGAAACAAGAGTTTATTCATAGAAATAATGGAACGTTGGTGCTCAACCAAACAACACTGTGAGACGAATCATTCTCGAATCACAAGGACCCCATGCTAAGTGCTGGTCAGGAGTCCATTTCAAATAATCACAGTCCTCGGAAAACCCGTCCCAGTCAAAATAAACTCAACAAGATTAAACAGAAAGCAGAATAGTTCAACAACTCTACATACAACAACAGTTAACAATTACAGGACTCATGTCAACTTGAAATTGGCCATTGATGTAAATGATGCATTTCACTGTATTTTTTAATGTTTTGATGCACATGTGACAAATAAAGCTATTCTTTAGTCTTTAATCTATCTTCATCTTCATCTTCAAAGTATAGCTCTTACCCAAACAAAAGGTCTTGGACAACACAATTGCTTGAGCCAGGAGGAGACACACAAGACTGCAGATGCTGGAATCTTGAATAAATACACAAAATAGTCATAGTCATGGTTATACTTCATTGAACTTGAGGGAAATTGGTTTTCGTTACAGTTGCACGATAAATAATTAAATAGTAATAAACCATAAATAATTAAATAATAATATGTAAATTATGCCAGGAAATAAGTCCAGGACCAGCCTATTGGCTCAGGGTGTCTGACCCTCAAAAGGGAGGAGTTGTAAAGTTTGATGGCCACAGGCAGAAATGACTTCCTACGACGCTCTGTGTTGCATCTCGGTGGAATGAGTCTCTGGCTGAATGTACTCCTGTGCCCACCCAGTACATTATGTAGTGGATGGGAGACATTGTCCAAGATGGCATGCAACTTGGACAGCATCCTCTTTTCAGACACCACCGTCAAAGAGTCCAGTTCCATCCCCACAACATCACTGGCCTTACGAATGAGTTTGTTGATTCTGTTGGTGTCTGCTACCCTCAGCCTACTGCCCCAGCACATAACAGCAAACATGATCGCACTGGCCACCACAGACTCGTAGAACATCCTCAGCATCGTCCGACAGATGTTAAAGGACCTCAGTCTCCTCAGGAGTACTGGAGGAACTCAGTGGGTCAGGCAGCATCTGCAGAGGGAAGTAGACAGTTAATGTTTTGGTTCAAGACCTTTCATCAGGACTAGTAATCTAGATGAAGGGCCTTGACCTGTAATGTTGACTGTCCATTTCCCTTCACAGATGCTGCCAGACCTGTTGAGTTCCTCCAGTGCCTTGTGTGTTGCTCTTGAGTGTAGTGAGACTTGCTCCCAATGTATGAATGTGGGAGCATTGTTAAAACTGATTATTTCTTTGTCCAGCTGGATGTGGCAGAATGCACAGGAAATGGGGCCAACAATCGCCAGCTCAGGATATCACACCAACATGTTTTTCTGTATTCATGCACGGGGGACTGGCTCTCTCCCATCTTTCTTTCCAGTCCTGTTGAAGGGCTCCGGTCTAAAATGTTGACTGTCTATTTCCCTCTATAGATGCTGCCTAACCGGCTGAGCTCCTCTGGAGATTAGTGTGTCGCATTTCAGTAGCCTGGTAACATGGAAAATTTCTCAGTGCTTCATAGGAAAGACAACCGGGTCAGAAATGACTGAGACATATGATGAGATATCAAATCAGAAAGGGTGTTGGTAGAAGAGGTGAACATAGAACAATACAGCACAGTACAGGCCCTTCAGCCCACAATGTTCTGCTGACCGTTTAACCTACTCCAGGATCAATCTAACCCTTCTCTCCTACATAGTCCTCAATTTTTCTATCATCCATGTGCCTATATATTATTCTTTTAAATCTCCCTGAAGTACTGGGCTCTACCACCACCCCTGGCAGCATATTATACACACCTACCACTCTGTGTTTAAAAAAAATAACAATCTCTTATATCCCTGTTATACCTTCCTCTCATAATTACCTTAAAATTACGTCCTCTCATATTAGCCATTTCCACCCCGGGATGAAGCCGCCAGCTGTTCACTCTACTAATGCCTTTATCAAGCCACCTCTGATTCTCCCTCACTCCAAAGAGAAAAGCCCCAGCTCGCTCAACCTATCCTCATAAGAAATGCTCTCTAATCCATGCAGCATCCTGGTAAACCTCCTCTGCACCCTCTCTAAAGCTTCCATGTCTTCAACACTCCCGTGTGGTCCAACCAGGCTACAATCACCAGATCAAGAATGATACCGAGACATGCAATGGGATGTCAAGGCTGGAAAGAAGCTGGTAGAAGAGGAGAAGAAAGCAAGAGAGAAATGCAGAAAGGTTTTGAGAGGAGATTTATGAGCTCGAGGACTTGCTAGCTGAACATACATCGGCCAAAGATAAAAATGATGGAAGTGGAGGAATGCAAAGCTCATGGGTGGCACTGAATGAGGTAATAGATGGAATAAATGGGTTGGAAGCCCAAAGTGAAAAACTTAATGCTGGATGTGGAACTATAAACAAGAGGTTCTGCAGATACTGGAAATGCTGAGCAACACAAACAAAATACTGGAGGAGTTCAGTAGGTCAAGCAGCATCTACGGGAGGGAATAAACAGTGACGTTGTGGGACAAGGCTCTTCATGAATGAAGGGCCTCAGCTTGAAACATTGACTGTTCATTTTTCTCCATGGATGCTGCCTGACCTGCTGAGTTCCTCCAGTTTTTTTTGTATGTGTTGCTCACTGAAGACAAGGCCATGGCTGTATCTTACTGATAGCTTTATGTCCTTGCTATCTTGTATGTGCTTTGTGCTGTGTGTGACTGTTGGTACTGTGTTATGCACCTTGGCCCTGAAGTAACACTGTCTTCTTTAGCTGCATATATGGGTATTCATGTTTGGTTGAATGATAATTAAACTTGTTTTGAATGGATTAGTGGACAGTGGAGACAGCACACTTACAGGTGAAGGTTCCATGCCAGATCCCATTGAATCATACAGCATGGAAACATGTCCTTTGGCCAACTTATCCATGCTGACAATGGAGCTCCCAAGTCCTATCTGCCTACATTTCACTTATCTCTCTAACTCTTTCCTATCCACATACCTATCTAAATAAAATTTCAAATGTTATTGTACCCACCTCTGTCACTTCCTCATGGGGTGGCCAGTAGCGTGGTGGCTAGGCAATGCTTTACAACACACCTGCCGTAAGATTGGGCTTTGATTCCCACTGCTGTCCATAAGGAGTTTCTATATTCTCCCCGTGACTGTGTGGTTTCCTCCCACAGTGCAAGAAATGTAGGAGTGTGCTATGTTGACGCTGGAAGTGTGACGACACTTGTGGGCTGCCCAACACATTCCTTGCTGATTTGGTTTGATGCAAACGATGCATTTCACTGTGTGTGTTGATGCTTCACTGTGCATGTGACAAATAAAGCTAATCTTTTCTTTCTTTTCCTCTGACTGCGTGAGTTTCCTCCGGGTGTTCCTGTTTCCTCCGCCCATTCCAAAGGCGTGCAGGTTATGGTTAGTGAGCTGTGGGCATGCTATGTTGGTGCTGGAAGCATGGAGACCTGCGGGCTGTCCCCAGCATGTCCTCAGACTGCACTGGTCTTCGATGCAAATGGAATATTTCACTACTGGTTTCGGTGTTTCAAAGCGCATGTAACAAATAAAGCTAATCTTTATTATTCCACTGGTAAATCCTCTTCACCTCGTTCTTGCAGGGCTCTGGTGATGATACTACACGGCGCTGGAGAACATAGTGGGGCGTACGGCAATGTTGCCACAATGCTCGTCAACCAGTCCCTCTTTGTCTTTTCCCATGATCACAGTGAGTACTGTCCTCTGACTGTTAACTCCTGGTGGGAAACTGTTCGCCCCCAGCATCACCATTTTCCAAAGGATTGAGATACGTGGGGCAAATGATCAACTATCTTGAGCAAGAATCAGTTCCCAGCAGTTGCTGCTAACTCCCAAAGTCACCCTTGGTAAGCTGGTGACTCCGTCTATACTTCTGCTTGGTAAACCAGCCCTCACTATCAAAGACCGCACCCACCCCAGACATTCTGTCTTCTCCCCTCTCCCATCGGGCAGAAGGTACAGAAACCTGAAAGCATGTGCCACCAAGCTCAAGGGCAGCTTCAGTCGTACTGCTTCAGTTTTTTTAAGTGTCCCCTAGTATCAAGATAATGTGGATAAATGTGAGGTGGTAAGAACAGGAAGGCAGATTATTATCTAAATGGAGTCAAATTAGGAAAAGGGGAAGTACAACGAGATCTAGGTGTTCTTGTACATTAGTCACTGAAAGCAAGCATGCAAGTACAGCAGGCAGTGAAGAAAGCTAATGACATGCTGGCCTTCATAACAAGGGGAATTGAGTATAGCAGCAAAGAGGTCCTTCTGCAGCTGTACAGGGCCCTGGTGAGACCACACCTGGAATATTGTGTACAGTTTTGGTCTCCAAATTTGAGGAAGGACATTCTTGCTATTGAGGGAGTGCAGCATAGGTTCACAAGGTTAATTTCTGGGACTGTCATATGTTGAAAAATTGGAGCGACTGGGCTTGTATACACTGGAATTCAGAAGCATGAGAGGGGATCTGATTGAAACATATAAGATTATTAAGGGATTGGACACGCTGGAGGCAGGAAGCATGTTCCCACTGATGGGTGAGTCCAGAAACCAGAGGCCACAGTTTAAGAATAAGGGGTAGGCCATTTAGAACGGAGCTGAGGAAAAACTTTTTCACCCAGAGAGTGGTGGATATGTGGAATACTCTGCCCCAGAAGGCTGTGGAGGCCAAGTCTCTGGATCTTTCAAAAAAGAGATGGATAGAGCTCTTAAAGATAGCGGAATCAAAGGTTATGGGGATAAGGCAGGAACTGGATACGGATTGTGGATGATCAGCCCTGATCACAGTGAATGGCAGTGCTGGCTCAAAGGGCCGAATGGCCTACTCCTGCACCTATGTCTATTATCATAAAATGAACTCTTGACCTCGTTGTGATCTTGCACCTCTCTGTTTACCTGGATTGTAATTTCTCTGCAACAGTAACACATTAATTTGCGTTCTGTTATTGTTTTACCTTGTTCTACCTCAATACTCTGTGTAATGATCTGATCTGTATGAACAGTATGCAAGACAAGCTTTTCACTGTACATCAGTAATGAGACAATAATATTCCAATTCCAAGCACCTCCCCCCGGTCCCTGCACTCAAGTGCTGGTTCAGCCTGTGAAGTCTACATCCCTCAGAAGAACATATTATAAAGAGCTCTACCCAACAGTTCTGAAGAAGAGTCCCTAACCTGAAACTTTGACTAGTTTCTCATTCCACAGATGCTACTTGACTGGCTGAGTTCTTCTGGCACCTTTATTCTTGTTTCAGATTCCTGCATCATAGCCTTACAGGCAAATCCTGTGTTACAGTTTTGGAGTATTCCTAAAAAATGGTCCAAATCATGATTTTCTATAGCACCTACGTATGTGACAAGGAACACAAAATGAAAAAGTAATTGTGTTTATCTGCTACTTTCACATGCATTCTGTAAGATCAAATTTTATCCTACATCTCAAATTTCTTGCTAGTGATTTGTAAATTCTACAAGAGTGAATTTCTGTAATGCAAGCAGTTTGGGTCAAAAGAGAGAATTTGTAGAATGTCTAAGGGATGGCTTTTTAGAACATCTGGTTGTTGAACCCACTAGGGGATCGGCTGTGCTGGATTGGGTGTTGTGCAATGATCTGGAGGTGATAAGAGAGCTTAAGGTTAAGGAACCCTTTGGGAACGCTGATCACAATATGATCGAGTTTATTTTAAAATTTGAGAAGGAGAAGCTAAATTCCAATGTGTCGGTATTTCAGTGGAATAAAGGAAATGACAATGGCACAAGAGGGGAACTGGCCAAAGTTGACTGGAAAGGGGCATTAGCAGGAACAACAGCAGGGCAGCAATGACTGGAGTTTCTGCAATAAATGAGGGAAGTGCAAGACAGATATATACCAAATAAGAAGAAATTTTTGAATGGAAGAAGGACACTACTGTGGCTGAGAAGTGTAGTCGGAGCCAAAGTAAAAGCAAAAGAGAGGGCATACAAGGAAGCCAAAGCTGGTGGGAAGATAGAGGATTGGGAAACTTTTAAAAACTTGCAGCAGGAAACTAAGAAGGCCATTAGGAAGGAAAAGATGAAATATGAAAGGAAGCTGGTGACTAATGTCAAAGAAGATACTAAAAGCTTTTTTAAGTATATAAAGGGAAAAAGAGAGTCGAGGGTAGATATAGGACCAATAGAAAATGACGCTGGAGATATTGTAATGAGAGATGCAGAGATGGCAGAGGAACTGAATGCGAATTTTGTATCAGTCTTCGCAGTGGAAGACATCTGCATTAAACCAGACATTCAAGAGTGTCAGGGAAGTGAAGTATGTGCAGTGAAAATTACGATTGAGAAGGTGCTCAGGAAGCTTAATGGTCTGAGGGTGGATAAATCTCCTGGACCTGATGGAATACACCCTTGAGTTCTGAAGGAAGTAGCTGGAGAGATTGCAGAGCCATTAACGATGATCTTTCCAGAATCGATAGATTCTAGCATTGTACCGGATGACTAGAAAATTGCAAATGTTACTCCGCTATTTAAGAAGGGTGGGAGGCAGCAGAAAGGAAACTATAGACCTGTTAGCTTGATATCAGTGGTTGGGAAGTCATTGGAATCGATTGTTAGGGATGAGATTACCTGTATTCCTTGGAGTGCAGGAGAATGAGGGGGGATCTCGTAGAAACATTCCGAATGCTAAAATGCCTGAACAGATTAGATATGGCAAAGTTATTTCCCATGGAAGGGGAATCCAGGGCAAGAGGGCATAACTTTAGGAATGAGGGACGTCCATTTAGAACAGAAGTGCAGAGAAATTACTTTAGTCAGAGGGTGATAAATCTGTGGAATTTGTTGCCACAAATGGCTGTGGAGGCCAAGACACTGGGTGCATTTAAGACAGAGATAGATAGGTTTTTGATTAGCCAGGGCATCAAAGGGTCTGGGGAGAAGGGAGGGGAGTGGGGATGACTGGAAGAATTGGATCAGCCCATGTTGAATGGTAGAGCAGACTTGATGGGCCAAATGACCTACTTCTGCTCCCATGTCTTATGGTCTTATGGGTTACCTGTATTTGAACATAGAACATTATAGCTCAGTACAGGCCCTTTGGCCCACAATTTGTGACAAACTTTTAACCTACTTTAAGATGAATCTAACCCTTCCCTCCTACATAGCCCCCCATTTCTCTATCATCTATGTTTCTATGTAAGAGTTTCTTAAATGTCCCTAATGTATCTGCCTCTACCAGCACCCGTGGCAGGGTTTTCCACTCTCTGTGTTTAAAAAAAATACTCACCTCTGACAATCCTTCCTCTACTTTGCTCCAATCACCTTAAAATTATGCCCCTCATATTAGTTATTCCTGCCCTGGGAAAAAGTCTGGCTGTCCACTCAATCTCTGTCTCTTATCATCTTGTCTAGTTCTATCTAGTCACCGCCTGTCCTTCTTCACTCCAAAGAGAAAAGCCCAGGCTCTCTCATCCTAACTCCTTAAGACATGCTCTCTAGTCCAGGCAGTATCCTGGTAAATTTCCTCTGCACCCTCTCTAAAGCTTCCATATTCTTCCTATAATGAGCTGACCAGAACTGAACACAATATTCGGAGTGTGGTCTAACCAGGGTTTTATAGAGCTGCAACATTACCTCGTAGCCCTTGAACTCAACCCCCTGACTGATGAAGACCAACTTACTTTCTCTAGTAATTTGTGAATTCTATAAGGTTAAATTTTTGTGCTGTGAACAGATGGATCATCGGAAAAAGGGTCTAGTGCTTTCCCGGCATATATAATGAATAAACTTTTCTTGGGCTGGGTACAGGAATTAATTTTTTTTATCGTGTCGCACCAGCCAGTCAGCCATTCTTGTCTGGCGTGTGGTGTCAGGATTGGTCTCCTTTCGGATTAACCAGGTCACGATATGAACATTCCTGATTGGACCCTTTTTTTTTTTACGAGGCCCAGTGGCTAGCTTGACGCTCAACCCGGCACGGATGGAAAACGTGCTCAGGGGGTGGCCTTGGATTCGAACTCGGGAGTCTTCGCTCTGGAGTCCAGCGCTGATGCCATTGCACCACCAGCCGGCCAAGGAATCAATCATAACCAATGTTTCAATGAAAAACTCTGCCATCATTTTCAGGGATGATGCCTGGGCAAATCTAGTCTGGTGGCATTTATACACCTGTATTCTGCACGTCCTGATTGGTTAGTCCTCATCCAATCAGGATTCCTCTCCTACCTTGTTTACAATCAAATTCCAGTTCTTACTTGGAGCAAGATCTTCGTCTTTGTTAAAATTCTTTTCCTCTAGGTGGATCACCTCTTCTACCCCTTTCCTTTCCGTCCTGATGAAGGGTCTCGGCCCGAAATGTCAATTGTTTTTCCCCCTCCATAGATGCTGCCTGACCTGCTGAGTTCCTCCAGCATTTTGTGTGTGTTGCTTTGGATTTGCTTTCTGAGATAACTTGTATTATGACAATACCTGAAACAAAATGTGGTTAATGGTTAAATAAATGTAATTTCTTACTGTAGCTATGATAAACACAGAATATGCCTTTCTCTCAACTTCCTGTTCCTGGTATCCTAAAAGTTACGGGATGAGTCTTATTTTTAGGGTGTTGGTTGAGGGGAAAAAAGTTGGCCGAGCTATCAAGAGATTTTTTATGAATGGTGCCAAGAGATTTTAAATATACATTTAATGACTGCAGCCTTTGAATACATAGCTGACCTACTAATACCAGTTGAACAGGCTAGAGTTTGCCATCTTTTCTGTAGAACAATACCTTCAAGAATATGGCATACCCCAGTACTTAATGTGACATACCCAGTAATTAAGCTATACCGCATGCATTGTAAATATCTGTTTAGCATGGACTGGAGTTGCAATGCAATCTTGTTGTCTTGAGCAATGACAATAAAGTTCTATTCGATTCTATTCTATTACACACCAAAAACACCCTTTAATGATTAGTTCACTTGAATCTCATCCCTAATTTGTTTGAATTCTGGATTTGATAACCTCCTGACTTTGAATGGAGCTATCCACTTAGTTAACACTCTTCTTAGGCATCCGTTAGTCTTGCGAGACCATGGATCTGTGCCTGGAAAGTCTTCACTCTCCAGGGCGCAGGCGTGGGCAAGGTTGTATGGAAGACCAGCAGTTGCCCATGCTGCAAGTCTCCCCTCTCCACGACACCAATATTGTCCAAGGGAAGGGCATTAGGACTCATACAGCTTGGCACCAGTGTCAATGCAGTGAGTAAGTGCCTTGCTCAAAGACACAACACGCTGCCTCGGCTCACAACTCACGACCTTCAGATCGCTAGTCGAACGTCTTAACCACTTGGCCACGTGCCCACAGTTAACACTCTAACATTCTAACACCCTAGCAGAACAATTCTCACACAGGATCATGCCAGATCCTGGTCTGTGGAGTAAGGAAATGGAGTTCATAACTTTTTTTTACAGGAGTATTCACAGGGGTATCAGTAAAGATATAAGACCATCAAATATAGGAGCGGAATTAGCCAACTTGGCCCATTGAGTCTATTTCAGCATTCAATCATGTGTTTTTTTTTTTAACCTCAGCCTCATTCTCATGTTTTATTGCCATGACCCTAACCCATTTACCAATCAGGGGCATATCAATCTGTCTTAAGCAGACTGGATACCATCCGTGTCTACAGATTCAATAAACTCTGGCTGAAGAAATTCCTCCTCATCTCTATCCTGGGGGGGTGTCCCTTTACTCTGAGGATGCAAACTTGATTTAAAGAAACTTTGGGGGAGATGGCTCAATGCTGGGTGGAATAGGTTTGAAAGAATGTCTCAAAGGAAGCAAGAGTAACAGAGAGGTTTACAGAAGGCATTTTACCAGGGAGAGGAAGTAAAAATTAAAATTGAGAACATTCAGGAGGTTAGAATCGGAGCAGGGCGGATATTTGAAAGGTTAAGAGGCTAGGGGAAATACAATCATGATATAGGGATGACACAGTCACGTAGTGGTTACAGTGCCAACAATTCAGGGTTCAATTCTGGCTGCTGTCTGTAACGAGTTTGTACCTTCTCCCCATGACCACAAAGCTCAAAGTCAAGAGTACATATATGTTACCGTATATAACCCTGAGATTGATTTTCTTGTGGGCATACTCAATAATAACCGTAATAGAACCAATGGAAGACTGCACCAGCTTAGGCGTTCAACTAGTGTGCAAACATGGGTGCTCCAGATTCCTCCCAATTCCCAAAGATGTAGACATTCGTAGTTAATTGGTCTTATGGGTGTAATTAAGCAGCGCAGGCTTGCTGGGCTGGAAGGGCCTGTCACTCTACTGTGATTCTAAATGAAATAAAATAAATCCACGTGGTGCAGCAGAACATCCATCAACCTATTGTACCCAGCAACACCTCTGAAGTTGTACCCACCCCCATCTTTTGCTGCAGCCTTGCATATTTTTACTTGATAAAAATATACCTAATTCCCTTCCTGACATTGTCTTTACTTCTCTCTGGTTCTCTTGTGTTGACATTGAGATGCAAATATCTCTGGCTCCTTTGGCATGGCCAGAGGTTGCTTTAGCCTAATGAACCACCTGGTACAATTTTGGTTGAAGCCATATTTTAAATTTCAAAGTAAATTTATTATCAAAGTGTATATATGTCACCTTATACTATCCTGAGGTTCATTTTCTTGCAGGAATTCACAGGAGAATAAGGAAATACAATGGAATCAGTGAAAAGTCACACACAAAGACTGATAAACAAACTGTGCAAATACGAAAAAACAATAAACAAATAAGTAAATAAATAACACTGAGAACTTGAGTCCTTGAAAGCGAGTCCATAGTTTATGGAATCAGTTCAGAGTTGAGGTTATCCCCTCTAGTTCAGGAGCCTGATGGTTGAGGGGTAATAACTGTTCCTGAACCTGGTGGTGTGGGACCTGATGGTTGAGGGGTAATAACTGTTCCTGAACCTGGTGGTGTGGGACCTGATGGTTGAGGGGTAATAACTGTTCCTGAAGCTGGTGGTGTGGGACTCCTGTACCACCTCCTTGATGGCAGCAGTGAGCAGAAAGTCTGGCCTGGATGGTGGGGTCCTCAATGATGGATTCTGTTCTGAGTTAAATCTGTCCTTTAGCCACTCATTTTAGGTTGAAACAAGCGTTTTTGCTTTTCTTGTGTCTATTTTGGCAATTTCCATTATCTTCTGTTTCATGGGCATCCCCTTTTACCTCCCAGCGGCACACGGGAGGCTGTCTGGACAAGAGGGAATGTCCTGTGAGGATAGGTTGAGCAAGCTAAGGCTTTCCTCTAGGACAAAGGAGGGTTGACAAAGGTGTAGAAGATGATAAGAGACATAGATCGAGTGGATGAACAGAGACCTTTTTTCCCAGCATGGAAATAGCTAATACAAGGGAGGAAGGTATAGGGGGATGTCAAAGGGGAGTTCTTTTTACACAGAGAGTGGTGAGTGCTGGAATGCTGGTAGAGGCAAGTACATTAGGGGTGCTTAAGAAACTCTTTGATCAACACATGGAATATAGAAAAACTGAGGGCTATGTAGGAGTGAATGGTTAGATTGATCTTAGAGTAGCTTAAAGGTTCCTTCCACCCAACCACCCACCCACCCACACAGACAGACAGTCCTCCAACTGCAGGAGAAGCCTCCGTGGCTCCAGCCTTCATTGGACTCACAAACAAAGGGACTCTTAGCTTCCCTAGTGAACTCCAGGACTTGTACACCCAGGGCTTCGGCCATCGGCCTTTGACTTCTGATCGACCTTCGGGCTTTGATCTTTGGTATTGACACCAGGACTAGCCGATGACGGGATGGCGAACTCTGAACTTGCCGATTTGTGTACTGCCCCTCATGTCTGCAGCTCACATGGACGCCTGATCCTGTGGCTTTATCAGGCATTGGTCAGAGCACACTTGGAGTATTGTGAACAGTTCTTGGCCCCTTATTTGAGAAATTACGTACTGGCATTGGAGAGGGTCCAGAGGAGGTTCCTGGGAATGAGTCCAGGACTGAAAGGGTTAATATATGAGTCATGCTTGATGACTCTGGGCCTGTACTTTAGAAGAATGGGGGCTGGGGAGAATCTCATTGAAACCTACTGGATATTGAAAAGCTCAGGTAGAGTGGATGTGGGGATGATGTTTCCTGTAGTCACAGAGTGTTGGACAGCCTCAGAGAAGAAGGATGTCCCTTTAGAACAGAGATGAGAAGGAATTTCTTTAGCCATAGGGTGGTGTATCTATGGAATTCATTGCCACAGATGACTGTGGAGGTCAAGTCATTGGGTGTATTTAAAGCCATTGTCATTGAGAGGTCTGTCTTTTTGTTGGGTTTGTGGAACAATCTATGTTCCGTGCCTATCCTGGTATCTGTCCCCCACCTTTCCTTCGCTACATCGACGACTGCATTGGCGCTGCTGCCTGCACACATGCTGAGCTCGTTGACTTTATTAACTTTGCCTCCAACTTTCACCCTGCCCTCAAGTTTACCTAGTCCATTTCCGACACCTCCCTCCCCTTTCTAGATCTTTCTGTCTCTGTCTCTGGAGACAGCTTATCCACTGATGTCTACTATAAGCCTACTGACTCTCACAGCTATCTGGACTATTCCTCTTCTCACCCTGTCTCTTGCAAAAACGCCATCCCCTTCTCGCAATTCCTCCGTCTCCACCGCATCTGCACTCAGGATGAGGCTTTTCATTCTAGGACGAGGGAAATGTCTTCCTTTTTTAAAGAAAGGGGCTTTCCTTCCTCCACTATCAACTCTGCTCTAAAAAACACATCTCCCCCATTTCACGTACATCTGCTCTCACTCCATCCTCCCGCCACCCCACTAGGAATAGGGTTCCCCTGATCCTCACCTACCACCCCACCAGCCTGCGGGTCCAACATATTATTCTCCGTAACTTCCGCCACCTCCAACGGGATCCCACCACTAAGCACATCTTTCCCTCCCCCCCTCCCTCTGCATTCCGCAGGGATCGCTCCCTACACAACTCCCTTGTCCATTCGTCCCCCCATCCCTCCCCACTGATCTCCCTCCTGGCACTTATCCGTGTAAGCGGAACAAGTGCTACACATGCCCTTACACTTCCTCCCTTACCACCATTCAGCGCCCCAAACAGTCCTTCCAGGTGGGGCAACACTTCACCTGTGAGTCGACTGGGGTGATATACTGCGTCCGGTGCACCCGATGTGGCCTTTTATATATTGGCGAGACCCGACGCAGACTGGGAGACCGCTTTGCTGAACATCTACGCTCTGTCCGCCAGAGAAAGCAGGATCTCCCAGTGGCCACACATTTTAATTCCACATCCCATTCCCATTCTGACATGTCTATCCACAGCCTCCTCTACTGTAAAGATGAAGCCACACTTAGGTTGGAGGAACAACACCTTGTATTCCATCTGGGTAGCCTCCAACCTGATGGCATGAACATCGACTTCTCTAACTTCCGCTAATGCCCCACCTCCCCCTCGTACCCCATCTGTTACTTATTTTTATGCACACGTTCTTTCTCTCACTCTCCTTTTTCTCCCTCTGTCCCTCTGAATATACTTCTTGCCCATCCTCTGGGTCCCCCCCCCTTGTCTTTCTTCCCGGACCTCCTGTCCCATGATCCTCTCGTATCCCCTTTTGCCTATCACCTGTCCAGCTCTTGGCTCCATCCCTCCCCCTCCTGTCTTCTCCTATCATTTTGAATCTCCCCCTCCCCCTCCAACTTTCAAATCCCTTACTCACTCTTCCTTCAGTTAGTCCTGACGAAGGGTCTCGGCCTGAAACGTCGACTGCACCTCTTCCTACAGATGCTGCCTGGCCTGCTGCGTTCACCAGCAACTTTGATGTGTGTTGTGTCATTGAGAGGTTCCTGATTAGTAAAATCATCAAAGGTTATGAGGAGGCCAGAGAATGGGGATGACAGAGATAATAAATCAGCCATGAGGAATGGTGGAGTAGTCTCAGTGGGCTGAATGGTCTCATTTTACTCATTGTCTTAAATTGGATGCATTCTCTGATGAGGTTATTGAACTAAAAATAAAATGTTCAAAGAAATAATTGGTGATGCTCCGGGGAAAAGAGCAGATGAAGAGGATTAATTGGATAACTCTGTAAAGCAAACACCGCCCAAAAGTCTTCATTAGTGATGCAATTCTATCAGCTGGAATTTCAGATGAGCTCAAATTTATGGAGTGTGGAAGGGTGGGAGGCTGCTCAGGGAGACCTTTGGATTCAGAGAACGTGGAGATGCAGGCACATGGATGCAATGCCTGCATTATAATGAGGCTTTACTCTAAAAGAGATTGACGAGGGTGGTGAATTCACGCACCAGACACGTGTTGTTAATATTAGGGTTTGGATGTTTTATGGGGAAGTGTTTAGGTGACAAGCATGTAAAGTGAATGCAATTCTGAACAATCTTCTCTCACCACCTGTTGTAGATTCCCATCCCTCTCCAGAGACTTACTATTATTAATAATTAGTATTATCAAGGATCCCACTCGTCTATCCAGCATCCTCTTTGACTTTCTACCATCAGGCTGGAGACTCCAATGCACAAAGGCAAGAATGGTCAGGATGAGAAACAGTTTCTTCCCTTAGGCCATTAGGGTACTGAACTCCCTGCCACATCACATTCAAAGTGTCACAGGTTAATCTGTTCTGTATTTTACAATACTTAGATATGCATTTTACTTTGTTTATTTATGCATATTTCATCTGTAGATCTTATCCTGACTTTCATAAATTATCTGCTACATGTGTTATGTATACTACTGTGCTGTAAACCCCGGTTCAGCAAAATGTTGGCTTATTTCTATATACATTATATATGTGTATATAGTTAAAAGACATTAAACTTGATGACTTGAGTACACCATTTCAGGGGTCCCCAACCTTTTTTATACTATGGAGCCTAGCCACTAACTGAGGGGTTCATGCACCCCAGGTTGAGAACTCCTGATGGGTGAACCGTCTAGTGCAGGACTCTGGCAAAACTGCTTGGTCAGTTTAAAGTTCAAAGTAAATGTATTATGTTACCATATACATCCCTGAGATTCATTTTCTTGTGGGTATTCTCAATAAGAGAAATAGAATAGAATCACGCTACATGCAAAGACTGATGAGCAACCAATGTGCAAAAGAAGACAAATATTAAATAAATAAACAACTAAATAAATAGATAAGTGAATAAATAATGCTGAGAACCTGAGTTGTAGAGTTATTGAAAGTGAGTCTGTAGGTTGTATAATCAGTTCTGAGTTGAGGTGAGTAAAGTTATCTCCACTGGTTCAGGAGCCTGATGATTATAGGGTAATAACTGTTCCTGAATCTGGTGGTATGGGACCTAAGGCTCCTTCCTGAGTCAGAGATGCTCTCTTTTAAGTAAGATCTTGAGGGACATCAAAAGGGTGAATGCATGCAATCTTTTCCCCAGTGTTGGAGAATCAAGAACTAGAGGGTATATGTTGAAGGTGAGAGGGTCAAGGTTTAATTGCAGCAACAAGAGACTGCAGGTGCTGGAATCTGGAGGAACATGTTGGT